>NC_088179.1:3097500-3418750 GCF_028769735.1 Zonotrichia leucophrys gambelii
TGCATCCCATGGGGATCCACCTGCAGACCATGGAGATCCACCTGCAGCTCATGGAGGCTTGGGGGAGGCAGAGATCTACCCACAGCCTGTGGGGATCTACCCACAGCCTGTGGAGATCCACCTGCATCCCTTGGAGATCCACCTGCAGCTCATGGAAGAAGATCCACAGGGATGCAGAGATCCACCCACAGCCTGTGGGGATCCACCTGCAGCTCCTGGAGATCCACCTGCAGCCCATGGAGGACATGGGGAAGGCAGAGATCCACCTGCAGCTCATGGAAGAAGATCCACAGGGATGCAGAGATCCACCTGCAGCCCGTGTAGGAACCCAGGCTGGAGCAGGGGAATCCTGGAGGAGGCTGTGACCCCATGGGAGGCCTGTGGAGAGATGGGCCCTGCTCCCAGGCTGGAGCAGCCTGTCCTTGGAGAGCTGACCCGTGCAAGAGTGACCCACACTGCAGCAGGTTTGGGAGGACTCTGAGCCTGTGGGATGGATTCACACTGGAGAAGTTCTTGGAGAACTGTGAGCCTGTGTGATGGACTCACATTGGAGAAGTTCCTGGGGAACTGTCTCCCATGGGATGGACTCACACTGGAGAAGTTGAAGTTCCTGGAGAACTGTGTCCCGTGGGAGGGACTCACACTGGAGAAGTTCCTGAAGAACTGCCTCCTGTGGGATGGACTCACACTGGAGAAGTTGAAGTTCCTGGAGAACTGTGTCCCATGGGAGGGACCCCACGTGCAGCAGGTGAGGGACTCCCCTCCCTGAGCAGCAGGAGAAGCCAGGGCTGAGGAGCTGACCATAACCCCCATCCCTGTCTCCTGGCACCACTGGGGCAGGAGGTAGAGCTGGGAAGGAAGGAGGAGTGGGGGGAAGGTGTTTTCAAGATCTTATTTTGCTTCTCATTATCCTGCTCTGTTTTGTTAGAGATAAAGTCAATTAATATCTCTAATTAGAGCCCATTTCGCCCGTGATGGTATCTGGTGAGGGATCTCTCTCCCAGTCCTTATCTCAGCCCATAAAACCTTTGTTGTTTTTTGTCCCCCCTGTGCAGCTGCAGAGAGGAGTCAGAGAGAGAGGCTCTGGTGGGTTCCAAGAATCCATCCAGGGTCATCCCACTACACTGGATCAGAAGGTTGCTGATAAATTCCCTTCCTGGGGCTGTATTTGAGCAATATTCTCTGTGAGGAAAAGAATAAAGAATCCATGCAAATGGTAATCCTTCAAAACACCTGAGACAGCACTGTGTGCCAGAGGGCTGAAAGAATGTGAATGAACATTCTTTGATTTACCAGCAAGGTCTGTTCTCCAGCACAAGTATTTAATCTGCTGACAAGGAGATAAGGGACTTGGAACAGCTTAGAGACCAGCCTAACATCACAAATATGATGCAAACAAGGATAACTTTGGGAGGAATTATAATGCAACAGAATATCTCCTCTGTCTCCAGCACTGTGCAGTTGTAAAGGAGGCTGCAAATTCTTGTGTATCAGTCTGTGCAAAAAGAACATGTTGCTTTGGAGGTAAAAAAGCTTGCATATTTCCTCACTTCCTGTTAGAAGTTTTCATTTTTGAGCTAGGCAAAAAATTAGAAATTTTCATTTTCAAGCTAGGCAAAAAAATAGGGTCAGATCCAGTTTCCTCCCAATCAAAGTCTACTTGTGCTCAGTTGCCTGCTTCCTTTACTTCTGAACCATAACCATTAGCCAGAACTAGTGAGCATAATAAGAAACCAGCTGAAGAATGTTTGCTTTCCCTCTTCAGACTCATCATTGATGATAGTTCCTTGTGATATATGAAAGGTTTTCTTTGGATTTATGATTTGGTGTGAATTTACAAACAGGGTTACTCCTGGCAAGAAACAACCAGGAGAAATGTCACTGATTATAACATGCATATTTTGTTTCCTAGTGATTACATTCTGATAATAATTTGAAAGCTTAATGAGCTGTGGTACTTTTTTATCCTTGTAACTAGCAGAGACTGAGAACTATGAATTGAATGCATTTCTACTGAAAAGTCCAGGTCAGGGCTGAATAAGACAAAATAAGGAGTTTACTAACTCCAAGTGCAGTTTCTTCTGGGCAATCTAACATGAAAGCATTGCCCAGGCAACGGACACAGGAAGTTTGATACCAAGTCAACTTTTATCAGGAGAAGCAAAGTACAATTCATAAAAATATCCTGACATATGCACTTGTATGCCTGTCGTGATTTAACTCCAGCTGGCAACTAAGCACCACAGAGACAATCCATGAGAAAACTCCAGGGCTGAGCTAACAATAGTTTAATGGGTGAAGAAAAAGCTGCCTGCACAAGCAAAGCAAAGAACAAGGAGTTCATTCTCCAGTTCCCAAGTGGGTGTTCAGCCATGTCCAGGACAGTGGGGTCCATCTCGTGTAACAGCTCCTTGGGAAGCTCAAGGAATTATTGGGGAATGCCATCCCAAACACAAAGTTTTCCCCTTCCTTCTTGCAGATTTGTATGCTCAGCATGATGTTCTGTGGTGTGGAATTTCCCTCTGGCCACTTTGGGTCAGCTGTCCTGGTTCTGCTCCCTCCTTCCTCACAGGCAGAACAGGGAACCTGGAGTCCTTGGCTTAGAGGAAGAACTAAGTTAGCAACAAATAAACCATCAGTGTGATATCAATATTATTTTCGTACTAAATCCAACACACAGCTCTGTACTAGCTACTAAAATGAAATTTATCTCAATCCCAGTGGAACCAGGCTAATGGCCGTGGCCATAGAAGTATTGGCGGTACATTAATCAGATTTTTGCAGATGTAACCTAGTTCAGCTGGGAGGCTCCCTCCTTTCCTACCCTGAGCTATTGACAGTGAGTGGGCTGAGGAGCAGGTGGAGATGAGGAGAAAGCATATGCTCCTCCATTTCTGCCAAAGCTTTTTCACATATTTTCTGTGCTTCCACAGAGCCACTGATCTGTGCAGTGGATGGATTTTCACTCCTCCCATACTAAACAGAGGATGGGAGCCTATGGACATGAGGGAACTTAACAGTGCTAAAGCTGATGTGGAAGTTTTTATATCTGAAAGGCAAGGTTGTAGGAAAGACAGTGTATGTTATTAGAATAATTCATGTCATTGGAAAAAGCAGGTGAGCTTTTGGGCATACAAGCTCTTCTGGGGAAGGTGTGCACACATTCTGTTGAATAATAAAAGTTTCTATCTACTGAAGTAGTGTTCATC
Source organism: Zonotrichia leucophrys gambelii (assembly GCF_028769735.1). Classification (NCBI taxonomy): domain Eukaryota; kingdom Metazoa; phylum Chordata; class Aves; order Passeriformes; family Passerellidae; genus Zonotrichia; species Zonotrichia leucophrys. Next base: position 3,100,710 of record NC_088179.1, read on the forward strand.
ATCCATGGTTAACTTAAACTTGCCTTTAGCAAAGAACATGAATTCTTTTGAAAAACCCTGAATAAAACTGAGAAGAATTGCATGGAAAAGATTTTCCTTTTTACAGTCTCTGCAAGGTGGTACAAGGTGAAGATTGCAGCATGCTGGGCACTCTTTCTGCACAGGACACATGCACACTGTGTGTACTCTGCAGTTTTCCTCTCACAGTCCTAAGTGTGCCTTAGTTTTCACACCATGGAGCAACTCTTCCATGCAGGGTTTGCTTCAAACAGCAGATTTCCCCACGGGGATGGTTATTAGGCTGCCAGCTCTAACTGGAAGTTACAGCATTGTCATTGATCCATGTTTGGATGGCACTGAGGAGCTGCAGCACTTCACAAAGGCCATGGGATATTGATCAGGGGATAATCAGCAGCAGCTTTAGACCTGGGCCAAATCCAGGGGAACAGTCCTGATGTGAAAGGAGACATGTACTGTGCTCAGTGAGGCATTCTGTTGCCTGCAACTGTGGACTTAGTGATCCGGGACTAAATTAAATAGAAACAGTCCAGTGAGTATCCAGTGTTAATCAGTCACCCAGAGACATTATGGTAATACAGCGCTATGGAGACACAGACTGTGACTGAAATAATTGTGGCTGTTCATTTTCAGCCTTGTTGCTAATGGACATTCCTCTGGAAGTCATTAAAAAGATGTAGGGAAACATAATTTGAAAGAAAATTACTTTTATTTAACTCTAGACTGAAAGGTAAAGGAATTTATGAGGTATGTAACTCTTTGGTGTTATTTCTATAAAATGTGTTTGTTTCCATAAACAGGCACATAATATCTTCACACAGAAGCATCAAAGGAATGAAAATCTGGCTCCATTCTTCTCTTTAGACAAAACACAACATTGTGATGAAAATCTGGGAGGTTTTCTGCTCCATTTTAGTTCTTCTTCTTAAATGTCTGATGGCACACCTGGTCTTCACACGTCAGTTCCTACAGTATTAAAACAGTAAGTATATAGTGGTAGAAGTTTTATTTTGCATATATATCAGATCCCACCAGAAATTGCTACAACTGAACCACTGCATTAAAAACTTGTGAAACAGAGAACAGTAAGTGCATTATATGTAACCAAACAGCAGGTATGCATTTCATGTTGCAGTAATTAGTTTTTGATACATGAACTGAACTCTAAGAAGAATAAACATGAAGGATGCATTAAAATTTGGCTTTAATTCAAGGCTTTTTCGTGTTCTGTTATTAAAACAATATACTGTAATAGTTTATAATTCATGTTACCTCAAAATTCATGAGATGCACTGAAACAAGGAAATAAATAAAAAACCAGGAGTGCAGCATTCCTGAGCCAAACAGGGCTTGCAAGGGACTGGAAAAGGTGGCCAGAAATGGGCCAAGCCTGCAGGACAATTTCTGGGGGCTGCTGTAAGGATCTGCTTGGTTTTGTTTCCACCAGCCTCAGCCTAAACCTTGGTGCCAGCATGCAGAACTTTCCAGGTCAGCTTTTGAATGTGTGTTCAGACAGAGCTGCAGGAGTGCACTGAACAGGAGATTTTGGTTGGGTGGCACTTTGTGGTTTTGAATTCCTGTCTCGGCCCTTTCTGGCACAGAGATGTGACTGCCCATACCACACATGTGTAAAGCAAAGCTGGGAAGGGGCAGATTGCTGCAGCAAAGCCTGGGACAGAACAATGGGCTCCTCTCAAGAATCTCTCTCCATCCACCTGTTGTGCCACCCAGTATTGTCATGCCCATTTCTTGATTGGAAACTCTGTGATCATTATCATTATGAGAAATGTTCAATAAAGTGAGTAGATGTGGCACTTTGTGATATGGGTTAATGGGCATGGTGGTGTTCAGTCAAAGCTGGGACTTTGTGATCTTGGAGGTCTTTTCCAACCTTAATGATGCTGTGATTCTACAATACTGTAATTTTGAAATCTTTCTGCTCATCACTGATTGCTGATTTCCTGCACAGGTTTTTCTGGCTTCTCTTGGACTCACCACATCTATCTTTGGGCTACAGCTTGCTACTTTAGGTGTTAGGAATTTATCATTGAAATAAGAAAAAATAATTGCAGTATAGGTTGTTTGTGGGATCCTCTTGACTATTCAGGGGTTTCTGATCTGTATTACAGTGCAGTGTGCTAAAATTTCATATTGCTTTACTCAGAAAAAAAGAATAACATTTATCTTGCAATCTGATTGGTTTTTTTTTCTTCTTTACCAGTGATTATATAAGAATTTGTTAGAGGTGCAATGTAACAGGAAGGGTTGAGGGCTGGAGGGAAGTGGACTGGAGCAAAAAAACCACTGCAGGGTTATGACTTAATTGGGAGCAAGTGGACAGAAATTGAGCATTCCTGAGCTGAAACAGAGGAGAAATTTCCTTAGAGTTCAGAGATCAGAGCTGTCTAAAGACCTTTCTAACTAGAGAAAAACAACAAATCCTTTGAAATGGAAAACCTGAGCAGCCTCAGTGATGTGCTGTAGGTGTGTGGAGCAGCCCTTACCAGGTGCAGGATGTCTCCTTCAATCCAGTGCTTCCAGCCCCTGTTGTTCTTTTCACCTTTCTGCACACAGACCAGTTTGTCACCATCCCAGGTCACCAGGGACTGCATGAATCAGATCATTAACTCAGTTACATTAACCAGAAGCTTATGAACATATAAAAATAAGTTCAAACAATGCGAATACACAATTACAGTTGCTTCCTATCATTCTCCAATTTCCTCATTAAAAAAAAGCCCAGAGCATTTAAACAAAACCCAAATGCATTCAGGATGACAGCAGTGTGACAGAGGGAAGCTTTTGCAATGCTTTTTTGTCATTTGCATGAATTTCTTCACATACATGAGTAACAAATGTTCACACTAACTGGTGAATTGTTGAGTGTGTTTACAGCTACTGATGCAATATATGCAAAATGCATTTTTTTCTTGCTGTTTAAAGCCATTAATGAAAAATGTTGTAGGGTTTCAGAGTGAAGACTTGAAGGCTTGTACTGCAAAGTGCAGTGCTAACACATTTTCTAGCTCTGCATAAAGTAACAAGAGGAATAGTATGTTACTCTCATCTCATCCACTAAATTTGTTTGTATATTTTAATGTACTTTCTGAAATGTCTGATGGCACGCCTGGACTTCACATGTCAGTTCCCACAGCATTAAAACAATTAGTAAGAAATTTAAAGAGATGTGATCATAAGCCGGACAATGGGCTGTAGCTGACCCTGTTGGACCTGGTTGTAGCAGACAGGTTGGACCTGGTGCCTTCAGGAGCAGGAGAACCCTCAGCAAGGAAAAGTTCTCTTTACAGGCTGAATTATCTGTCTGCAGATGTGCCAGGGTCCATTTAAAGCAACTTTGTTGGAATTGCTCTGCGTTTGAGCCACTGTCCTTTAGGGGTGTATTTAACCATGTATCAGACAACTCCTTATTAGACACCAGTTACAGTCCATGAAAGCTCAGTTATTATAAAGCTCCAAGCATATTGGGAGCTTAATTTATTTTCTAGTCCAGCACTGGATGATTTATTTCTCTTATGAGGGAGCTTTCCATTAATAATGAGACAAAACTCATTCCATTTCAGTTAATTTCTTTCTTATTTACGGAATTTTCAAGCTACATGCTCTTTAAATTATCCATGCCCTCTTTACATTTAAATGTTGCCTACCAATTTTATTACCTTCATCTAACTTTAATGTGTTTGAGGCATTGTTTTGTTAATGAAATGACCAGAAAATACTTTTAGAGCAATTCAGAAAGTAATGGCATGACATGTGTGCTTTTTCCTTCTCTGCTCTAGAAACAAATAACATGATTCCTTTAGAAATTAGTATTGTAATTAAATCAAGTGGGGTTATAAATGCACAATTCCTTCCTTCCTCCTTCCCTTTCCTTTTTCCTTTTCCTTTTTCCTTTTCCTTTTTCCTTTTCCTTTTCCTTTTCCTTTTCCTTTTCCTTTTCCTTTTCCTTTTCCTTTTCCTTTTCCTTTTCCTTTTCCTTTTCCTTTTCCTTTTCCTTTTCCTTTTCCTTTTCCTTTTCCTTTCCTTCCCTTTCCCTTTTCCTCTTTGCAGAGCAAGGTTTTGTAGTGGTGATGAGCACTAGAGGAGCACTAATTAATGGATTTAAGGAGTGATGAAGCTAATGAGTCCTTAGATCCTTAGCAATGCCTTCAACTGCTCTGAAGAGATGTGGGAGCAGTGTTTTTAAGCATAGACTTTGTCACAGGAATTAGTTCCACTCAGTGCCCCCTGGAGAAGGAGACAGAAAATTTAGATATAGAGATGTTCAGGATAGTGAAAAAAATGGGTCTTACTCTTTGATGGCTTGCAGTGCTGTGAATGAGAAATAATTTGGAAGAAATCATGGGAGTTACACTGGACAAAGTTAGTTTGAGAGTTAAAAGTGATCTGTGGTGAGCAAGCCATGTCTCCTGCTAAATTTGTGTTCCTCCAGTGAGGGATGGTGTGAGTTCAAACACAAATATGTCCTTTATGCTGCCACTTTTCCTGTGGCAATTGCTAAAACAAACTGCCCCGCTGAGACTGATCAGTGCAAACCCATCCCAAAATGAAAAGTGCTATTGATGCAGTCCTAAATTCAACCCCCAGTTTCCTTAAAGAGGATGCATAGGTAAAAATACAATTTTGCCACTTTTTAGATACATAAGGTGTATCAAAAAAGCTGGAAAAATCCCCCACTAGAAAAACCTAATTAATGATTGTCCTCACATATCTCAGTAGCCATCCCGATTTGCATTTCTAATAAATGCTTGTAGCAGGAAAGAAAACTGGCTCAGGATGCAAATTACTTCTGCTTTATAAAAACCCTCTGATGTCAGTAAAATATTGGGGTTTGACTTAATATATTCATAATAATAATACAATAATAATTCATGTAATATATATTATAAGCTGATTTTGGCAGCTACAGGCTCCTGGAGCTGACTGTGGCATAACCAGACAGCAGGTTTTTACCTTCACCACTCTGTTATCCAGTCCTTTGGTGTGCTCCTCAAACTCCACCCCTACAGTGTAATCCAGATCATAGTTTCTGAAAGTGCTGAGTGTTTTGGTTTTGAAATTGTCTCCATTTTGAACAATCTCCTTGGTTTGTTTCAAGTGTTTCGCAATCTTACGAGTTGCAAAATCAATACCTGTCAAAAACCAGAAAAGAGAGTGAAAATTCTAGTGTTGGTAATGAAAATAAAGCCCCACAGCATTTATATTTACACATTAAAAAATATAATGTGTAAATATATACACATATTTTATATTGTATATATACAATATATAATATTGTATATAGACAGTATTATACTGTTCCACAATTGGTGCTCTTACTGCAACATTTTTCAGAGAAAAACATTATTTCAAATAAAAATCATCTTATCCTTACAAGTACACTTTCAACTTGAGGCTGTTCCACTGATAATAAATTTATTTATTAATGGGATATCTGTGGGAATATTGTGAGCATATAACATACAAGCAGGAGTGAATAGATGCTGTTGTGTTTAATCACCTGAATTTTTTTGAGAATGTGAAAGAAGAGGGGCTATTAACCCTGGCAGTGCCTTTTTTGCCTCACTAAAGAAGGACCTCACAATAATATCCCTTGTCTGAGATTTAGCATGTTAGACTGGGTATGTAATCAAGGGAGAATAAGCATGTAATCAAGAGGACCTGAGCATGTTACTTTTATGATGAAACTGTAGTCTGGGAGTATACAAGAGGTTAATTAATTAGTGCAAAAGAATGAAACGAAAAAAGAAGCAATCAAATAAAATATGAAATCCATTATTGTTCAATAGCAGACAGACAAACAAATGGCAAGTTCAAAAGGAGACAAACCCAAAGTCAAAAGTCAAAAAAGTAGCATTTGTGCAGGGCATTTGACGGTTTCTGTTTCATATTCTGCCAACATTTCCTGCAGTACTGATCTCCTTGGCACCCTTATTTTGCTCCCAATGAGGACTAACATGATTCTTGGCACTGGGAGCCCTGCTGGCACCATGGGGACAACATCCCTGGCACCATCCCAGTGCCAGCAGCATCTGCAATAATAATTTCTGACGTGGGGATCTGATTGTGCTGCTGTGTGCACATGGAATCACCTCCCATGCTCCTGCAGCTCTGAAAGATTTGGGTTTGCTTTGCTGGCCATCCTCTGGTGGCTGTAAATCACTGCCAGCCCAGCAATGCCACTCCCTAATGGAGCCCTTTTCTTCTGCTGGATTCATTATCCTACTTTGGAGGTGCTAATTGAGTTGAGCAAGAAGATAGGCTTGAAAAAAAATGTGAGTTTTAAGCATGGGGAATAATGGTCTTGTTCAGTATTTATATGCAAGACTTCTTGGGTATATTTTATCTGCTGTGGTGGATTAAAGGTATCTCCAGGGCTGATTTATAGCCAGGCAACATAAAATTTAGTTCTCTCTGAGGGCAAAAATGTCTAGACCTCTAAAGAAATGCTATTTCTGACTAATATATTGGCCTTGTAGCTCCTGGAGAAAAATCAGGGAGGTTTTATTAAAGCATGGTTTTCATAACTGCATTTTGAACAATATAAGCAATAAAAATGATATGTAGTTCCATTATAGTATATTTAAATACTTTGTAACATGTTTATGATAAAATCAAACTTTCTGACTTAGAGGGCAAACCTAATCTTTAATTAAAGTATAGAAAAGTGTATGCATTAATTAAACGGACAGATGAATTAAAAATACCCCTCAAGACCCGTGTGCTTTGAATCTGAGCATATTAATACTTAAAATATCAGCAAAATGTAAAATGGGGAGAAAAAGAGCAGAAGAATATCTTTTCACCCTTTCCCTGCCATTTCTTCCTGAGACTCACCAACAGCATTTGCATCTTTGCGCTGGTTTTGGTGTTGGGCTATTTTTGCTTATTCATTTGGCAGTTTGAAATTACTATGGCTGATTGTGTAGATATAACTTATAGTTTATATATGCACATATTCACAAAAATCACTTCAATTAATGTGTATCTTTCTCCTGAAATTCAAGACACTGTCCTGATCATTCTCATTTTCAGGCACTCTCTCTTTTTGTTCCTCACAAGTGTATATACATAATATTTACAGATGTCCCTGAAGTTATTGAATTTTTTTCCACAAATGCAAAAGCTAAAAACCATGAATAGTGAGACTTGACTTTCTCTCTTAAGAGAGTTAAAGCTTTGGCAAAATTGCAACTTCTTTCAATTGTTGATGAATAACGATTAGAGTTTATTTGTATGTATTTATGTATTTCTTCTATTTCAATCTGAGCAGATCAATCAATTAGCAATAAGGTTCTTTGGTAAAAATAGTAGAAAATCACTTAAAGCATCAAATTGTTCACCTCTGTACCATAATTAGTTCAAAGCACTAATTAAATAATGGCATTATTGTTAATTTACTGCTATAGAATATCTTATTCCTCTTTAACCAACTTGTTGCAAGTTACAGTAAGAATATACCAGGAGTAAAAAAGAGCTTTTAGATCTGAAAACCTGCTGGTTTGGGCCTTTCCCTCCCAGATGTATCTGTTTTTTCATTTATCTAAATAAAAAATAACATCTTTGGCTACCAGACTTCAATTGCTTATATATTTAGATCCTTGCAATTCCGAAAACAATTACTTGATCTGGCAGCAACCCTTATGCCACAACGTATATTACAGAAAAAGTTCATTAATTTTAGAAGGATTTGACTCAGAATTGAACCACTTTCTCCTGATCTCATTAATATTTTGTCATTTACCTAAAGCAACCATGTATCCTTCGAAGTTTTCATTGCTCTGCATCTCCCAGGTGCCATTGTAGTCGGCAGGCATGGTGGCGGAGCACAGGGGCAGCTTCAGCTCAGGAGCACAGCCTGGGCTCAGCCTCTGCTCAGGGAATCTTTTATAAACCTCCCCAGAGCTTTTTTTCCACTCAGGTTTATGGTTTTGCAGATAATGCAGTTGAAGGGGCAGAGTGATAACCCTGGAAACTTTGCTTTCACTGGCAAAGTCCAGCTGAGCAGCTGGCAGACAAGGAACAATTTCAGAAACATGGAGTAATACAGGATATGATTTTACAGTGACCTTTGTAGGGAACTGCTGGCTATTATGGGATACCTTTGAAATGTATTGAACACGGTGGCAAATTGTACAAGCCAGTTAAGGTTTCCAAGGTGAATTGGTTTTTAGCTCCTTTCTACGTGTCACTTTTCCTTATGAACCTGAGTCTTACAGAGCTGACCCATACAGAACTCCCGCTTCAAGCTTAAGGAAGTCTTGAATGTGAAACAAACATTAGACAGGACAGGAAAGAGAATACTCCTGTTCAAAATATTTTTGGCTTTTTTTGATTTTCAGTATATCTGCCATATACCAATAGATGTGCTTATACCAACTACACTTTCATTTTTTTTTGTTTTGGTTTAAGAGCAAGTTTAGCAAATGGAAACTAAATCAAAATCAATCATAATTAGTATCAATCCTGCCCTGAAAATTATTTCGTAATTCCTCTGAAACATGACAGTTTTTATTGGAAATCTATTTTATACATAGTTGGGGTGAAAAACATGGATTTCAGTTGTGCAGATAAGCACATTCAGAATGTGTCAGAACAGAGAATGTGCAGACAAATTTTATTGGAATTTAAAATAAGTAGTAAAAGCAAATTAGTTTAAGATAAGGTTTTATGTTGTGGCTTTAATCAGACAAGATAATGTACAGATGGCTCTATGGAGACAATAACTGAAGTGACCAAAAGTTAAAACTTGAACTCCTTGCCTTCCTCTCCTTTTTTTTTTTTTAAATTGGAATATTATTTAAAAATTTGCTAGAAAATGTATTAAGATCTAGATCTTCAACTCAGAAATAAGTCAAGGGAAGAGTTACTGATCTTGTGATTTCCCTTCTATGCCTTTACTTGGTTTAAATTTAACCAAGTTAAAATTCCACAAACGCTGAAAATTTGTACGGGGATTAAAAAAAACCCCAAAACAAACCCAAAGAAAGTTGAGAGTTTCTGTGGGTTGAGTTCTTAAAATGCCTCAACTTCGGGAGCTAATTTAAGACAAGGAAAGTTTCCTGATCTGCACTTGCAGGAGCCCTGCAGAGGGGTCTCAGTGGGGCAGAGGCAGGGGGAGCTCAGTGAGTGGAAGCTGGAGCTGAATTCCTGTGGGAATGTCCAGGAAATTCCTGCAGATTTGGCAGAGCAGTTAATGCAGGGGAGCTGACACCTTCGCACAGGATGAGAGCAGAGTCTGAAACCTGCCTCATTTCCACAGTTTATTGGGCTGGTCACATCCACTACTGATGTGTTTGTTTCCACTCTGAGAAATTCCAGGTGGGACTCTGTGAGTGATGCCACATTGAAAGTGAAAATTAACCCCCTTTTGTTCTGTAGTGTATTATGTAATACCTCTGCTATCATTGGATTTTGAACATCTTTGTGGACTTGATTTCTTAGCTTCGGTGTTGCATCAATGTCCATAATACATTATTACTACATATGTAAATATATAATAATATTTACATATATAGCGATATAATAATAATATAAAGATAAAATTATAATATTTTTAAAAATATTATATTTTATCTATTTACATTATATATTATGTATATATACTATATTATATATAGTATAAATACTATATATAGTATATATACTATATATAGTATATATAGTATATATACTATATATAATATATATATACTATATATACTATCTAATATATATAATATATATAATATATATTATATATATTATATGAGTTATATAAGTTATATATAGTATATATTATATATTATATATATTATACCTATATTATATATATTTAATATATTATATACCTCTGCAATAATTGGATTTCGAACATCTTTGTGTACTTGATTTCTTAGCTTCTGTGTTGCATCAATGTCAATAATACATTATTACAATATATGTAAATTATAATAATATTTACATATATTCCAATATATATATAAATATATATAAATATAATATTTTAATATAATTATAATATTTACATGTTATATGTACATACAAAAAGGTCCTGTAAAAATAAGAATATATCAGACTGTCTACAATCACCTCCTAGAATGAGAGCATGTGCCAGAAGCTCAAGGTGGAATATTTTAGATGCTCTCTGATTTCAGTTCTGACACAGTTTATTTCCCATGTAACACTCATTTTGGTCAGCTGGGGAAGAGACTGAAGCTGTGACCATCAGCAATTAATGTCCATTAACAACTAACAGAGTAACAGAAGGCTCCATTGCTGTAGATATGCAGAGCTGGGCACATTCTGAGAGAATTAATTATGACATGAATACATCCTTTGCACAAAATATCATAGCTAATTAACAGCATGGACATATACTTGGGCAGCTTTTCCCCACAGTGTTTTGGTTATGCTCATCCCTTATTAAATTTTACTTTTTTTCCCCAATATATGTGTTTTCTAAGCATGTGTTTATCCATCAGACTAAATTAGCATTTTGAGCCTTTTCAGGTAAAAATACAACTAGGAGGTTTACAGACACTACATTTAACCAATCAGAGAACTGGCTAAGTAGGGAATTAATAAAACATGAAATATTGACTTGACAGAGTTCTGTGATGCTTCATGAGCTTTAAAAGAGTGTTGCACTAAGGTCCACAAAGAGAATATTCAGTTTATGAATCAATATCTTGAGAGACAGCAGAACCTCCAGCACAGCCAAATGGTGCCAGGGCACAGCACAGGGATTGCTCAAAATATTGCCTGAAAGCCCTGGGGGCCAGTTCCAGGTCTCAACTCTGCCTTGCCAGTTAGACTGATCTGTCTCTCAACAAATTTTTAAAATTTTTACTTATTATCTACTTGAAATTTTAGAAATTACTCTTTGTGCTTTTTATTTATCGTTTATGCACTCCATACACAAACTTTCAAAATGGCAAAACAGTATTACCTTCCCATGGAAAAAGTGAACATTTGGAGAAATGCAGGTAAGGTGCCCTCTCCTAATTGTCATGACTGTCTTGTTCTCAGCACCCTTTGCTTGCAAAACCACTTGCTAAAAATGAAACACTGAGCTCATATCTTTTTTTTTTTTTTGCAACACAGGTCTAAGATTTATGGCTGAATATTGAGTTCTTGGAAATAAAGCAAAGTCAAAAAAATCAACTCACTTCTGCTAAAAGCCTACGTAACTTTTCCAGTCTTTATTTGTGTGTGAAGAAACAAAGATGGCATTGTTTGCCTCGTTCCTATGAGTCAGGATTGATGAGAGGCAGTTTGAAAGGAAAAGCTGTCATGGAAAACACCCAAGTGCTGTTTGTGTGGAAGAGTCAGCTTCCAACATTTCCAGTTCCTCCCATTGTGTCTGAGACCTGCCCAGAGAGAAATGCTGTCTGGGTAGGTGAACAAAGTTCAGCCTTTCTTGCTGTCTGAAAGAGCTGCAAGTGCGTTCCCCTTGGAGAAGTTCTTCTGTCAGAGCTCCAGATGAAGCACAGAAGGACCAGTCAAATGGAATTTTCCCTGCAAACTTTTGGGCATGGTGTTTTGAAGAGTCTCTAACACGCTTCCCACTCTGCCCTTGCCTCGTTTAATTTTTCTTTTAAATGATCCAATATGCAGATATGACAGAGGAGAGAAATGCCTGGTACTCCTCCCCCAAGCAGCCCCTACACTCCTCATGCTTGACAGCTGGGACTTTTGCCTGTAGTGATTTGGTTGTTGTTTAACACATGGGAATATGGCAAACTGCAGGAGTTGTTCTTAGCAACTGAATCCCCCTGAAGGATTCAGACAGAAGCAGCATGGTCACAGACACCTATTATTATTTTTAACTTGTTAGCACATTGCACTCACTAGGTTTATTTTTATTTTTTTTTAAAGAAAATTAATCACTCGCAATGCATTCAGTGACGGCTGCTGCTGCAAAAGCTGTCAGAGGTGCTGTCTGTGGGAATCCACAAAATCAGAGGGTTTTGGGAAAGCTGTAAAAGGCAGGCTCAGAGACAGCAGAACTGTGATTCGAGGTAAGCAGCAGCCATGAGATTGGTCAGCAGAAAAATTATTTGAAAAGTAGAAAAGCAAGGCCAAATAGAACAATGGTCTGTGTATTAACACTTGTCTAGAATAACTCTTTAAGCTACAGAAAAGTTTATCTACTGAGATATTAGGAAGTTTTAAGCTTAATAATGGAGCTCTGTGCATTGTGCTTCAAGGCTCACAAGCAGGTATTGTATTTGAAATAAGCAAGCATTGTTTAACCAAAGGTACCTGTGCTTATAGTGGTTGGATAGAACTGCTGTCAATGAGCTTTTGCTTTGTGTGATTGGTAAAAAAACGTATAAAGTGAGTTGTAACATTAAGTTCTTGGTCTGCTGCCTGGGATGTGAGCTGCTGGCTTCTTCCCATTGTCATAACCATGTAATGAGACGGATGGTGGAAAATAAAACAGCTCAAGGCGCGTTCCACAGCAGCCCCATCTCATTCACGTCTGTAAATAACCCCCTGCCAGCATCACTGTCCCACAGGCTCTGCTCTGCACAGACCCCAGGAGCCACGTTCTGAGCACCAGGAGGGCTCTGGAAGGAGGCAATGGGCTCCCTGTCCATATGTGCTGTCCTGCAGCCTCAGCTGCTGCCCAGGGACCCAGCAGGATGGGCAGGAGCAGGAGGAGAGCTCTGTACCACAGGAGGGGACAGAATCCAAAGGTGTCATTTGCAAAAGGGGCTCAGCAAGTGCAGTTTGCTGGCCTGAGACAGTGTTCACAGGGATCTGAGGATGAGGGAAGAAATGAGGATCTGACTCCATGTTTCAGAAGGCTTGATTTATTATTTTATGATATTAATTACATTAAAACTATACTAAAAGAATAGAAGGAAAGGTTTCATCTCAGAAGGCTAGCTAAGCTAAGAATAGAAAGGAATGAATAACAAAGGCTTGTGTCTTGGACAGAGAGTCTGAGCCAGCTGACTGTGATTGGCCATTACTTAGAAACAAGCAACATGAGACCAATCCCAGATGTACTTGTTGCATTCCACAGCAGCAGATAACCATTGTTTGCATTTTGTTCCTGAGGCCTCTCAGCCTCTCAGGAGGAAAAATCCCAAGGAAAGGATTGTTCATAAAAGATGTCTGTGACACTGGCCCATGTGGGGTTGCCTGGCCCTGCTCTGCCTTGGCCATCCCTGCCTGATCCCAGCCTCTCTCAGCACACCCAAACCCACCCCAGTGCCTTGGAGCTGGAGGCCTGACCGGGAATCCTGGGCTCTAGTGCTGTGTTCAGCCCTGCAGAGAGGGAATGGAAGGATTCTGGCCAGTTTTAGAGAGGGTTCTTGTTGCCCAAACATTTCTATTTGGTGTCCTGCCAAGGCAGAGATCTGCAGGGACAAACTTGTCTGACACCTGATGGCAAAGCAGGGACAGGCTGCAGACGCTGTGGGAGGATGAGGGTGATGATGCCAGTTTGGGTTTTGCAATTTTTTCTTTTCTATGTTCTCTGTATCCTTTGCACATGTATCTGTGGCTCTGTCACCTGCTGTATTAGTGACAAGTCATAACTGTGTACTCATCTCTATTGGGGGGCTTTTGTGGCCACCTTTCCATAGCTGCCCCTGAAGGCCTTCAAATAAAGATGTGCTCTTGCATTACTAAAATTATTTTGAATTTCATGTCCAGGTTGGGAAAAAGGCAACAGTGTACACAGGGCACACAGAGGACACTTATGCCACTTCAGCACATTTTGTGTTTACCTTCAGCAAAGATGCATAAAATATGCTTTAAATCACTCTTAGAAATACCGTAATTGGTTTTCAGCCATTGAGGTTTGGTCTTTTTTCAGTAATTTCCACCTCTCCTACTCCATCTGATTTTGCTGATGTTACAAACATTATTAATCAAAAGCCTCCCTCCTCTCTTAACTAAAGACTTTGGCTTAGCTTTTAGAGACTTCATAATGTCACTTGTGATTGTGTTACTGATAACATAAAAAATACAATCCAGTGGACTCTATTGTCTTGAGAACTCACTTTTATTAAGGTGGTTTACTTTTTTGAAATATTGTGCTCTAGAGAACTATTAGCCAGTGGATAAAACTGACCGACCTTGATTTTCAACACACTGAAATGGGGAATGGGGAATAGAGAATTTATTTGTTTATTGGTTCTCCTGAGCACTTATTCAAAGCTCTTTATTTCAGCTTCGAGGAAGCAGATAAAAATCATCAGCCTTTGTGAAATCAGAAAAACTGAGGAGACAACATGGTTTGGCCAAGGTTATGGAAGAAGCCAACAGGCAGAGGAATCATGAGCAGAACCCTTTACATTCTGCACCGAAGCCTGCTTCCCTCTGGGCTAAATCCAGCATGGATGGAAAATCTGAAACCCTCCAAGTGCTTTGTCATTGCCATTAAGGCTGCTTCAATTTTCCCTGAAAAGGTTTTTTCAGGACGTGAAGTCCCTGCATGAACTATCCATTAATATCTGTACCTGTAATCTATACCTTAATTGTATTTATTCTGTGGCAAAGTTTTGTAATTGCAACTGCCACTTCTTATCTTTGTCAGATAAAGGTTGTATTACTTAGACATTGAACTGGAATACTGATGATGGATTTTGAATTAGAAGAATCTATAGAAAGAAGTCTGAGGGGTTTTTTTGGATACTTCCACAACAATTTAGTATGTGTGTATCTCCTTTGGCTTGTTCATGCCTGACATAAAAACTGAAATGTCATTTTAATGCAGGGTCTCTCATCCATTAGAAGAATATTTTAAAGATTTGTTTTGTCAGACAGAAACAATCCTCTTTCCCTCATCTGAACAACACTTCTAAAGATACTTTCAATTATCTAAGACCTCAAATTTCCACATAACTCATTAAGTGATAGAATTCAATGATAGAAAGGTTTTGCTTCCAGTTCTAGAATCCTGATGAAATGGAAAATAATTTTTTGTACTAACAGCGGCATCTAGATATCTTTCTGATCTTTTGGTGAATTCCTGGCTCTAAGTTGGCAACTATTTGATAGAAATAGTACTTAGGATGAAAATTGAATATTTAAAAAAAACTCTAAGTTGAAAAATCCTGATATTGTCTGCAGTTTGTCCACCCAGAGTTGTTAAAATGCAGCACATGTGACACTGCAAGCTGGCTCCTGAGGCATGAGTGCAATCCATCAGCTCCTGGGGATGGGCCAAGCAAGACAATCCAAGACACGTTGCTGAAAGTAGGATTTCTCCAAGATACATTGCTGAAGTTAAGATTTCTCCCAGACACATGACAGAATTGGTTCTTAGCAGCAGGGATGCCAGGTGGTTTCAGTTACTGGATGCACATGCATGCAAAGCAGGGGAAGGAGCATTTATATCTGATTTATTGACATTGCCACTGGAAAACTGAACTGAAATAAGGAATTGATAAACATGGTAATTTCACTTTTCAGTAAAATGTACCAAGTATATTAATACAGAAGAAGATAAAAGAGAAAGTAAAGTTTTTTAAATTATGTATTTCAGATGAAAATTTGTAGATTTAGATAGAGATTTACCTATCTCTATCTCTCTCTCTCTCTACCTATCTATCTATATCTATATATTTATATATCTATATCTATCTATATCCATATCTATATCTATATCTATATCTATATCTATATCTATATCTATATCTATATCTATATCTATATCTATATCTATATAAGAGAATGGCAAGCTGTGTTTCACTGAAAGAGTAAATGAAAAGAGAAAAATGATTGAAACTTGAAAACCTGAGACTTAAATATAATCTCAGATTATGAAAGGATTCCCCAGAAGTTCAGAGTAATATTCATGATGTGTGTCTCCAGTTTATATGTGTAAAAAAAAATAAAAATCGATCAATTGATAAGGAGAGTTACTGTAATGTGGAGGGGGTGGGACTCCCAAAGTCCATGTGGCACCAATTTACATTAAAAGTTTCAGAGAAACTGCAGAACTATACAAATGAATTTTTTATATAACAAGGAAAGGGAAGGAAGGAAGGAAGGAAGGAAGGAAGGAAGGAAGGAAGGAAGGAAGGAAGGAAGGAAGGAAGGAAGGAAGGAAGGAAGGAAGGAAGGTTGCTTAGAATAATTCCAAAAGGAACTTATGAAAGCTGGATGGAGAAGGCAGAACAGCCACTTTTACCTCTGTCTTGCTAAAACTATTTTCTATTTAGTGCAACGTGGAAGTGTCCACTCTGGTCTCTAGAGATTTTCCCCACCTGTACCTTTTAGACTGCATTTGAAGTTATAGTTACTGTAGTTTTTGGCTCTATCATGATTTTATGGAAATTTCCAGGTGATCTGGGGTTTGATCAGAGCAAAACCCAATATGGATACAATGCTCATGACAGGACACAGGCTGCCAGGGGTGTGGAACAGCACAAGGGAAGTGTCAGCTCTGAATTCTGCCATGAAAAAGGAGTTTTTGTGCTGGGCAGTATTTCCTCAGCACCATCAGCACCTCATGAGGAGTCTCCCTTCATGGCAGTGGGAAAACAAAGTGCTGTGCTGAAATGAAATGTGCTGCTTGTAAAAATATAGATAACTGGGCAGTTTTTCCTAACTTGCCAAACATAAAGCACAGTCATCGCAGTAAGCTATATATCTGTGAGAGTGATGTTTATCATGGCCTTTGTTGCTGGTAAAAGACAACCCTGCCAGGGAAAAGAGGAGTCTTGGTTGTTGCTGTGCTCCATGGCTTGCGTCCTGAAAGATGGGGAGAACTTTTGGCGAGACCACTGTTGCATGAATTAGCTCTGCTATCAGGGGATTGAAACCAGGGGCATTTTAAGGTAGAAAAAATTGAATATTGTTCTGTTAGAACAATATTCAGCATAAGGAGAAAACATTATTCCTTTTCCTCCTGGTGACTGCTACAGCTGCATCTTGAGTGCAGTGCTAAGGGTTCAAGCAGTGTCGCAGACGTCTTTTATGGAAAACCCTTTCCTTAGGATTTCTCCTCCTGAGAAGCTGAGAAGCCTCAGGAACAAAATGCAAACAATGGTTATCTGCTGCTGTGGAATGCAACAGGTGCATCTGTGATTGGTCTCATGTGGTTGTTTCTAATTAATGGCCAGTCACAGCCAGCTGGCTCAGACTCTCTGTCCGAGCCACAAACCTTTGTTATCATTCTTTCTTTTTCTATTCTTAGCTAGCCTTCTGATGAAATCCTTTCTTCTATTCTTTTAGTATAGTTTTAATGTAATATATATAATAAAAAACAAATCAAGCCTTCTGAAACATGGAGTCAGATCCTCATCTCTTCCCTCATCCTCAGACCCTGTGAACGCGGTCACAGAGCAGCAGTGGCAGTGACCAAGGGCAGCAGAGCTGGGGCAGAGCCTGGTCCCTGCCACCCTTGGAATGAGCTCCTGGTGCCCTCCCAAGGCTGATTTGCCATCTGTCCTGGTTCAGAGCAAATTTTGGAGAAAATCCCCAAAGGGGCTCCTCTATGAAAGCAGATTCAATCAGCTCCTCCCACCAACCGATCCGGGAGAATATACCTCCTTGGAGAAAAGTGGAAAAAACCTGTTTATCAAACAATAAAACCTAAACAATATTAAACAATAAACCCCTTGCTGCTCCAAAAGAGATGGCACTGAGGCAGTCCCTCCCCGGGTTGCAGCTCTGCTCACTCAGGCTCTGTCAGTCCCTCAGTGCTGGCAATGCCGCAGGCCAGGCCCGGCCCGGTGGCCACAGGTGCAGCTGTCGGTGCTCCCCTGGGTGTTCATCCAGAGCAGGTTAGACAGGGCCAGAGAAAAGGGAAACAACCCCACAGTCCAGGGAACTTCTCTGCCTCAGCTAGCTAAACTAACTAAAGCAAAGGAGAGCTCTGTCCCGCTGTCTGTCCATCCACAGACAGCACAGTGCAGGAGCAGGAATGTGGAGGAGTGAGTGCAGTGTCTGAAAACAAACTGAGCTTCTCCTCTCCCCCCTTCACTCTCTGCAACAAATCCTAAATGTGCAAAACTTATTATTCAGCATAAACAGAACAGAGAATTGGGGATAAAAGCATCATATAGTCAGCCTAGGACACCATCTCTGCCCAACAGGCCCTTCCCTCACAGCTCAGGGCTCTAGGGCTGCCTGACAATCAGGTGTAGCTGGAGTTTCAAAGAACACATCCCATCATCATCATCATCATCACCATCACAGCCTTTCCCTAGTGGCTGTTGCACACACACTTCCCACAGCCAGTCTCTAATTGGATGCTTTAGAAGTTTAGATTCATCAAAAGCAGCCCAAGACTGTTCCTTTCCCCCCCATTAATACATTTTCATTAGTGTCTGACCAGCAGCTGCTGGCTAATCTCCCTTTTATCTCCTCAGCACATCAACACAGCTTTTTTCTTCCTGTCAGTGATAGCACTGTGCTTTTATAGCTCCCATATCAAGGCAGAGATCTCAGTCCCTTGCAGAATCCATTCAAGGGCATTTGCAATGTAGACAGTAGGTTGAATTTAGATATTTAAATAGGACAAGGATACATATTTGCATTAATCTTAACATGGAAGTTAATTAATCAATCTTAAACATGGAAATACCTACTTTTGAAATCCTTGGCAAAATTACAGGTAGTTTTGTTGTTCTGTCAAAAGATAAAGAATAAATTAAAAAGTGTTATTTCAGAAAGTACTTTCATTGTGAAAGGGCAAAATTATAAGCAAATAAGCACCGAAATGACGCGTGGTACACATTTAAAAATCTGAATTTTATAAAATTAAGGAGCTCTTCCACTAAAAAGGGAATGTGAATAAAGGAAAAATCTTGTTCTGCCCAGCTGTTCCATCAACAATTATTCTTTGTCTGGTGGATCCCATCTGCTGCACAACAAAACAAAATGCACTCCAAAAAGAGTTGTAGTGGATCCAGGAAGAGCTTTACTTCACAAAGAAATATCTTTTATGAAAAGGGCTCTTTTCTGTGCATACCTAATACATTTATTCTTTTCCTCATGATCCAGTGTCCTGAAGCTTGATGCTTCAGAGATGAGCTGCAATGAACCCTTGGTCATCCCTGTGATTGATTGAAAGCTGTTCTTATTTGTTATTGATAATTTTGCTGTTGTGAGACCATTTTTTCCTTTCCATTGTGCAGGGGGGACTTAAGAACAAAATTACTTGTCTGAGGATCTGTTCTACATTTACCTTCACTTGACTAAGATTTGGACATTCCCATTTCAAATTCCTAGTGTCTAATGGGTCCTGAAAACCAATCACTCCAGGGGAGTACATGACTGAGAAGGACCTAAATGTCCCTGAAGTTACACAAGCTGCAGTGGGAAGTACTGCATGACATTAATCAGATTTTCAAAGCATTTTTTTTCTGCGTCTGAAAAGGCAAAAAGGCTCTCCTAAAAATATCCACAGGATTTTCAAGCAAATTAGGTGCTTTTAAACTGTTAATTTTAACTCAAAGTTAAGCACCTGGTAAGGTTTTGGAGTGACCTTCAGCAGTTTGAGTACGTCCTTGTTTCTTTGGTTCCCAAAATACATTTGGAAAGGCAGTCAAAAATAGATGGTTCCATGCTGAGAGGTGGAACCAGAAATGGGATTTTGTGTGATGTGATAATTCAAATGTCTACAAGGTGGACTTGCTGGGAGAGAAAAATACATTTTAAAGGGTTGAACATATGTTGAAAAGAAATATTATCTGAAATAATTCTGCATCTGTGTTTGGGAGGCATTTTCCTTGTGTTCAATTGCACAAAAGATGACAAGGAAAGCTTCTAGTGGGATTTTGGAGCTTTGAGTCCATAAGGAGCTGGAACTGGACTGTTCACAGGTTATTTTGCTAGGCAACTCTGATGTTCTACTTCTTTTTTGTTTGGCTTGATAGGGGATGAATCACCAGTTTCTGCATCATGTTGAGGTGTGAAACCTCGTGTGCAGCTCCTGTTTGTCTGGCTCCTGCAGCCCCCGTGTCTCAGGCTGAGCCCAGGCAAGGCTGGGATGATGAGTTACTGCTGGGACAGCCTGCTCTGTGCCTTGGGCTGCCTTTTTAGGTATAACAGGGCTAAAACTCCCAAGTAATTCTGTCAGAGTTGGAATTTGTTACCAGCTGCAAAGAGGAACTGGGTGTCTGTGTTTGTAGCTGAAATAATGAACACATTTCAATAATGTTGGAATGGAGCAGCAGCGATGGCTTGGCTTTCCAGCCAGGGCTGCTTGAGAGCATGGGCTGCCCTTAAGGACTGTCCTGAGTAATTAAGTGTCTCTGATGAGCATTGGCATCAGTGTGGCAATGCAGAGGCTGCATTACCTTGCTGTGCCCAAAGCTGGGTGTGTGGAGGAGCTGCTCACTGCTGCGTCTGAGCAAGTTCTTTCTGTGCTGTTGTTTACACAAATAAAATGGCAATTTTCTCTCATTTCCCTCTGATGTTGGGAAGGATGAAAGTTTGACAAGAAAGTCTCACAGATATGTGTGTTTAGCAGAAAGATGTTTAAATGTAGAGCCTGATGAAGAAAAGAGATGGAAGCAAGTTTTGATATAGAAGAAAAGATTTGCTGAGCCAATCTTACTGGATAACCAAGGAGGCAAAGGGTGTGTTAGTTAGAAGGGGGTTTAATGGCTTAGAGCAAAGGATAAACCCACCTTGAACAAGAAGATGTTTTTACCAAGCAGAAAGAGAACACAGGCAAACAAGCCTGCCAATGTGGCAAGTAGAAAAAAGGTCTCAGAATTTTCCACTGCAAGAAAACTGAAAAACAACTTCTAGCTTAAACTGTAATGTACTAACTTTGAGTGATTGGAGAACAGTAACATGAATATGGTAATTACAGTAGTTATGATAGGCTATAGATAATAGTTAAGGTATAGATTGGTTCTGCTGTATTAAGATGCTCAGCAAAGGAAAGTATAGAATGCATTGTAACCAAAAGAAAAGTATATAATGCAATGTAACCAAAAGAAAAGTATATAATGCATTGTAATCAAAACCAAAGGGCCTCCAGGGCTGCCTGCAGCTGGAGCTGACAGCTGTGGGCACAGCTCTGTCACCCACAACCCTGGGCTGCTGTAACCTCTTGGATGGAACAAACTGCATTTTGTATGCAATAAACTGCATTTTGGAGAGCCCCTGGAGTCCCACATCTCTCATTTTGGCTCTTACACTCCACAAAAATAACCTTGGAAATGCCAGCACCAAGAATGGCAGCATGTTTGGTGCCAGGATGGGTGAAGGATCACACAGTCCCTCCACAGAAGTTCTATTGAGTTTGTTAACCTCCTCTGCGTGCCCTTAGCATGCCCAGCTGGAGAGAAGTGCTGGAAATTGGAATGGTTATGGGTGACAAGCATCAGTGCCTTGGTAAGAAAATGTAACTCAAATCATGGTGATTTCAAATTAGAGAAGGGGAGAAAGGAACTGCTGTGAGTCTTGTTGCACTTGATGGAATGTTAAATTCCAGTGAGTTCTCCCCATGGGCTGTGGTTCTGAGCCTCACCAAATTACAGTGGTGACTGCACTGTGTTATAAACTCTTCCTTTTTGTAGTAAATCCTGACTTGCATGAGAGAAAAATTCAGTGGGAACATCAGGATGGAGAGGAACCTTTCTGCTTAACTCCAAGTTTCTGTACAAGTTTGCATTAAGTCCTCATCACTCCTTGTGTTTCATCTCTGCTCTTCTGCACTGCTGCCTTTTGTAACTGAAGGGGAAAGAAAGGCACAACAAACAAGGCACAAGAAAGCTCTGGGAGTGAGGCTAAAAGCATTTAAAGGAGTGCTTATCTTTGCAGTGTGCTGCTGATGACCATGGGCTGTGTAACCACCTGTTCTGCACTTGCACACACAAGTTTTAAATGTTTGCTGCTCTGTGATGCTGATGGACACACAAATAACTGCTCATGCTTCTGCTCCAGGCTGGAAATGCCAAATACCTGAATATTTAAATTAGATATTTTAAATTTGGAGTGCTCTTGTCACAATATGGACCTTTTACTTGCTCAGCACTAGGACTGGGGTGTACCACAAGACAAATGGTCTCTTGTTATGTAAATAAGTGTAGAGTCAATAATCACAGCCTGTTTCCTATCCTTCTTTCCTCCCTTCCTTTAATAAGAATGTTGCCATTGAAAGGGGGGATTTCATTTTGCCTCCATGGAGCACAAACTTAATTGCCAACCAGTCTTATTGAAGGGTTTGGTGAAGAACTGAAATAGTATTTTGCTTAATTGTTCAATGCGGATTCTTATTATTAGCTACTAATATAGAGAAAAAGCTTGCCCTGGTAATAAAATACATGATACTGAAGGAACTCTACTTTTGTGTGCACTTTTGCTAGACAGGAGCAAATTATTTAAATAAACATTTGCTTTGAGGTGGAAAAAAACCTTCTTAAAATAGAAATAGCTGTACCATCCAGGTAATAATCCAAGACAAATTAGAGGGTGAAAGGATGAATAGCTGGAAATCTGTTCTGTGGTTACAGATGAGGCTGTCCAATTGAGAATATAATACAAAATGATACATTCTGGGAAGTTTTATTAATGTTGCAGGGGTGAACTCTTGCTTTTTACTGTCAAATTTCGTAGAGGAGACATTGCTGGAAGTGGATGTACCCAGGGGAGAACATCCATGCCACACCAGGGCTCTGCTGTGCCCCAGAGCTCAGTCCCATGGGACACTCTGGGAATCCGATGTGAGGAATTTGCCATTCCTTGTTTATTTTCCAATCAAAGTGTAACAAAGATCATCCCAAGGAGCTCCTCCCCACCCTTCAGAGCTGCACTGTTGCACAAATGTGGACTGGAACCCCAATTCTCCTTTCAGTTCTGGTTTCCGTGGCTGAGCTGGTAAGAGATGGGGACAGCCAAGTTTATACCCTGGAAGGGGTAAAGAAAACCTGAGTGGCATGGACAAAGCAGAGAATGGCTGTTTGGTGGGAGGAATTACATTGCAAAGGACCTGTAGGATGCAGGTTCACCTAGAGAAAAAGTGTTTTCTCAACAATGGGAACAGTCTGCTTTGTCTATACTTTCCATTCACACTGCTCCTGTAGGAACTAACAAAACATAAAACGTCCATTATCTGAAGGTATTGCAGTTCTGTAGAAATACAGAGTGGATATTGGCAAACCATGGCTAAAATCCTGTTGAAGATCAAGAAAATCAATATGAAGTTTGATTCTTGAATCACAAGCAAATCTGGATATGAATTCCCTGTGAAGGTCTTGGTTACTACGTAGTTATGAAATAGGGAGGAAAATGTTTGTCAAATAATTGTTGAATTCTATTATGATTCAGTAAGTATCTATTTTATGGAGGAAGTTTTAAATTACATTTCATGATAACAGTAGTTAAAGGTTCATGGAAACAGTGTGGTTAATTTTTACACACATTAATTGGAAAGCATTGTCATGGAAGCAATGGATGAACATCATTTCCTTTTCCAAGGGAAAGGGTTGCTGCACTGAGATAGGAGGTTACAATTATAATGACAAGCAATTGAGATGATTTGAAGAGAATCTATTGAAAGTTAAACATTTCTGAAGTTTCTGTATTTTCCACCCATGAGCTGTGGAAGTGCTCTGTAGGCTTGCCTTTCCTCCATAATTAGCAGCAGGTTACATTGCTTCTGCTTGATAAGCCATTAGTTATTAGTATGGTGCTAAATTTGCCCTTGTACCAAATGACCCAAAGGGGAAAAGCTGTCTGTTTGATTGCAATAATAATAGCTTTTAACAATTGGATTTACTTAGCTAGATGTTAATTGATCCACTTACAACCTTCTGCAAGAAGAGTTTGTGAATGTTACACAAGACTGGAGAGAAATGCAGGCAAAAATTAGAAGACAGCTGGTGAATTAAGGGTTATGAACTGCCAAGTTCTGTTGAAGGAAAACCACATTTCCAAAAAGGTCTTTGTCAGTGCTGAGCATAAAAAGAAATCCTGCCAATTTTATCTGGGGATGGAGGTGTGAGCCTTCACTTTATTACAGTTACTTGTTTGTTCTCTTGCTCTCCTTGGGGCTGAAGAGTGGAAAGATACTTGGAGGGTGTCCATGATTATGAAATCAATAATTAGTAACTTTAAGGAAAAAAGTTTCTGTGTCCAATAATCTTCCAAGGAAAACAAATGACTGATGTGCTGAAATTTGGCAGCTGGGATATCCTCAACCTTGTGTAAGATGATATATAGCATTTTAAATAGGCAAGGATTTGCAATTTCCCTTAAGCAGAGCAGCATTTTAGCCCAAGATCCACAGGTGTCTGATCCTTTCCCTCTCTTAAAACCTTTCTACTTTATTTAATTGTAACCAGTTTTGATCTGTCCCATTCCAAGTAGAAGAAAAGTCAATCCCCATAAACTGGTGGTCTGTCTGTCTGTCTGTCTGTTGGGATATCCATTTAGCTATGAACACACAGCTGGCTGGCTAACACACTCTTCCAGGAGAGAAAAGCAGCTTCTGCATAGCCCTGGCTGATCAGACTCAAATACATTTCCCAGAAACCTCCTTAGCCATAAGTATTACCAAGACAAAATAATTACAGGAGAACTTAAATAAATAATTTGATTGCATGTCTTTAATTCTGAGTGGTACAAGAATTTACATGGACAGGGAGTATTATTCACCTGTTTATCACATGGGGGTGCTTAAATCTTCATGGGTAATATCTTCTGGGTACTTTCTGAAGTAAAGCAAACCCCAAAACTTTATAAAATGGAATTAGATGTGCGTTACAGCACATCTGGTGGCACATCATTGAAATGACAGAGTTCAGAAAGTTTGCCATCCCTGCTGTGCAAACTTCAGACTCTACAATGGCTGTCTCTGAGCCTCCTTTTCTCCATGCTGTGTTCCTGCCCATAGCAGGCAGGTCGGATCTCTGAGGGCCCTTCCACCCCTGGCCATTCTGTGAGTCTGGGATTCCATGTTAGACCAGGCTTTCTTCAGCAGGATTAATAACAGTGCAGGTTTTACAACAGGCTCTGCTTAGAGAGGATGGCAGAATTTGTTCCATTTACAGGTCTGAACTGCCCCAGTCAGCTCTGAGTCCCTGGGGAAGGCAAAAGCAGGGCTGAGGAGAGGAGCTGCAGCAGAGCAGGGAAAGGGATGGTCCCATTCCAGAGCATGGAAAGGGATGGTCCCAGTGCAGAGCATGGAAAGAATGGTCCCAGTGCAGAGCAGAGCATGGAAGGGGATGTTCCCAGTTCAGAGCAGGCTCTGCTGTGGTGATTTCCCCACTGGCTGAGTCCCTGAGAATGCCTGATAACAGCTGCTTCAGGAGACACCTGGAATTCCAGGTTACATGCTAAAGCCTTGTGAATTTAAACCTTTTAGGATTTGATGTGAGCTGGTGGTGCTCACTGTATCCAGTGTGTTGATGAAAATCTGGCATTATTATTGCCCTAACTAAGGTTCAATCAGTGGTCTGATTTCACCTGCCAGGCCAAGGCTCTCAGTGTGCACAAGAACAGGGGACTGTGATGGGCATAAAATATCTGCAAATGATACTGCACAAATGATACTGTACAAAGCAATGCTGGTCTCATCTTCTGTGTGCTGTGTGTACAGTTACAGACAGTTTCTAGCTCTGACCTTAGTGTCTCCAGAACAACAACAATAAAAAAATTGCATGGGCAGATATTGGCTAAAGCATTTGGAAAAGCATTGCCCCTTAGCCATGCTTCTGTAAGCATTGTTTTTTTCCAAAATCTTCATCCATAAATTTACTAGTTTGGAGAAATCAGATTTTTTATTTTTGATGGAACACTTCTAGTATAGATCTATTTCACCAGAGCTAATGGTAACATTCTTACTGACTTCAGTAAATTCAGGATTTAAGTGCAAGCTGCATCCTACAGCTCTCATTTGCTTCCTTAAAACTGCAGTCCACCATTTAAAAACAAGGCTGAGGCTCTGAAAGGGTGATATTGAGAGTAAAAGGGTGATATCTACTGAGAGTAAAAAAATAGCTTACAATGTCTAAACCTCCAACATCTTGTTTTATACCTAATAGTCCTTTTTTGGCAGAGTCAAGAATTATGGTATGCACACATTTAGAGAGTTTATAAAGTATCTTTAATAGGCATTTCTAAAGATAGCTTTATTTGCAGTCATTTTTTTCAGTTTCCTAAAAATATTTTATTCCAACTATATGGTTCTAATGTGATCTTCATTTCTGTGTTTGCTCTTGTTGCTGAGGATGCTCAGTGCTAACGTTTGGAGAGTTGCTGGCAAGTCAGTAAATTCTGTTGTTCTGTTGTTTTTCACTCCTGTAGCAGCAGAAGCTCACTGCACCTTCTTAAAGACCTGCTTACATGTGACTCCACACACTCTTATTTCCTAGGAAGAGAAAATAATTAGAAACTACAATTTTTACTTAGGACACAAACATTATGGATTCACGTGTATATCCAGCTGAATTTGAATCCATGATTTTCTATTAAATTAAATTGGGAGGTCTGTACATATTTTAGCCTATTCTTCATCCTAAAAAACCCCATCTGGTTTGGGTTTGTTTTCTGCTAAAAGGTGCAGACCTTGAACTAGGTCAATAATCTCAATTGACATATTATGGCTGCTCTGGGAACCCTGAAGAAGGGGAGCGAATGATGCATCTGACTCTATGAATATCGGAAGGCAAATTAATTACTTTATCATACTTTATTATTCTATACATCTAAACTGAATCTGGCAAGCACTCAACTGCACTCAACTACACAGAAAGTCATGACTGTGAGCAGACAGTCCTGACACACACACACACACCTGGCCCTGACAGGCCAAGGGAACAAAACACCCTCACTGTGGGTAAACAATCTCCACATTGCATTCTGCTTTGGCACAAACACAATAAGAATTGTGTTTCCTTTCTCTGAGGTTCAGAGAATGTGAAACCCAGAAATATTCTTGGGAAGAATTGTGCCTTGCTTTTCCCTGTGAGGAGAAATGTGGGGCTACAACACATGTTGCTTGACCCCAACAAGAGAAAATGCTCCATGCTGAGTTGGTGGGACAAGAGACTGAGCAGTGACTTTGGTTGGGACCTGTTCTCTTCACTCCTGCAGAGGAAACCCAGAAGAAGGAGTGTGCAATAAGGGCTGAGAGATTTGCTGACAGTGACAAAAAACTATGGAGCAGAAGCAATCAATACAATAGAAAAGGGCAATAAAACTCAAAAGGAAGTGGGGAATGGTCAAATAAGTCACTCACATAAAATAAAATCCAAAAAGAACTACAAAGTACAGACCACAGAATGAAATAAGGAAATAGGAAGCGATAAACTCCTAAAGGATGTGGTCCTACTTTCTGCAGAACTGTGAAAAGAAAAAATTAACACTTGGCTCATTGTGTAAAGTTCAATAAGATCATAAAGGTATTGAAGTATCCATTCTTTAAAGGTAACTGCTCATTGTATTAAAGCTCTCTCAAAAGGACAGGACCTAGTAATCTTAGCTGGTCAAAAATAAGATACTAATGGGGACTCTACTGTACTTTTAATGGAGAGAGCTGCATTAACAAGATTAGAGAAATAAAGAGGACATCTTTTGAAATCCATGAAATAACAGAAGTGAGAAAATTGAAAGATTGAGGAGTGGGCTCTAAAATAATTGGTTACTTCTTTTGCATGAGTTAATTTTGGACTGAACTTCTGCACACATGGGAGACAGATTGTGGTTTTATTGCAAAGAGCCTGGGTGCAGGGCCCTGCTGGGATTTGGGGTTTATTGCAAAGGGCCTGGGGGCAGGGCACTGCTGGGAGCTGCCAGGCACAGCTCAGAGCAGGACTGAGAGAAGAGAGGGGTAGAGAGGATGAGAAGGTAAGAGAACAAAAGCATAAGAGAGTAAAAGGGATAAGAGAGTGAAGTCCCCAGTCCAATACCAGAAATCTTCTGTGTTGAATATTCTGATTCTCACTCACCGATCTAGTACAAGATACAATTCCTACAGCATTTACATACAGCCTATAAGAATCATTACATTACCATACTGTGCTACATTTTAAACCCTAAAAACTCCTCTTTGGGCCCCTTCTGCCAAGCTGGCAGGGTCTGCTCTGGCCCTTGGACCTGTCTGGAAGCAGAGGGTGTTCTATCAAGAGGGGATTACCTTCAGCCAGCCACACCATTGTTTTCCAGTTGTTCAGTAATTGAGGGATCTCAAAGCTTGCTTTCATTTCAATCTCGCTTATAGTTTCTATATCCTCAAAATCTTTTGCCAAGCAATCATATTTATAATGCTTTCCTGTTTCATCTTCCCCAACAGTGTGGAAATACTGACAGGGGCTTCTTGGGGGGAGTGTGCCTGCACAGGAAATTTGGGTATCTCATTTACTGCTGCCTCCCCTCCTCCAGGTGAGGAGGGAACACTTTAGTTCTCCTCTGGAAGGAGAGTAATAATTGGCTGAATGTTGAATCTTTTCTGGTGCCCTGCTCCCACAGTTAACATGGACTGCCCAGCCAGGTTTACGGGGTGCTGTGGAATCCCAGTTGGACCAAAAACACATTGCAGAACCTAGTTTTGATGAACCAACATAGCAGACTTTATTTACAGTGATTTGTCATCTTGACCTAGTTTGATGTGGACACTTCTTTCCTAAAAATTAATTAAAGCAGAAAAATATTCTGGCTTTATTTTGCCCAGAGGACAGCATATTGTACACTGTTGTGACATTTGACAGTATTTGTTAAACCAAGACTTTTTGCTTAAATTGCCAACATACTGGCCAATTTATTTCATTTCCATGATCATGTTTCTGAGCCTCAGCTATGAAGTCCTCACTCACACAGCAACCTTCTCCTGCCTGTGCTGCACCAAGGCCAGGTGGGAGATCTGTCATAGCCATTCCTCTCCTCAGCTGCATTCTGGAACCACCAACACTTCCTCAAAATTATATTTAGTAATAGGGGGCTTGAGGTGCTTCTGCAAGGATTTGCTAACTCTGGTGCTGATTTGAACATTTAAAATATATCCATTTAGATTGTTGAATGCTAATAGCACTGCACAGTGAGGAGAAATGGAGGTTGGAGTTTATTATCCCAGCAGGAACACTGCCTTTTACCCACACTGATGAGAGAGTGAGGATGCTATAAAGAGTTATAGGACAAAAGAACAGGCATCTTTTTTCAAGTCCTGTTAATTTAGAAAGATAAAAATGACAATCTGAAAAAACCATCAATTTCAAAAGCTTAATTGCCATTTTAGTTCTCTAGGCTATAATGTAGTGTGGCCTGTAATTATTTTAAGAGAACAATTGTGTATTTTTTCCCTTGCTTTTGGGTGCTCAGTTTCACAGCTCCCATACTGAGCATTTTACAGACTGTGAGGGACATTCTGGTAAATATGTGCACATTTCAGCCTGGTGAGTCTGGACAGACACTGAGCTTTGAAAGGCACATAAAAACATAATGGCTCCAAATGAAATTGTTGCTTTAGAAACAATTCAAGTGCTGCACCAATACCCAATTATGTCCAAGCAAGCCAAAATGACACAGCACATTCCCTGCTGTGTTGTAGGTAACCACTTGAAGGGAGGGGCATTCCAAACCTCTTGCATGCTCTTACCAGGTGCATTTCATCTCCTTCAATCCACTGGGTCCAACCACGGCCCTCCTTCTCTCCATTCTGCACACAGAGCAGCTTATCTCCATCCCAAGACACGGTGGTCTGACAAAACAGACATGTTTGGGATTACTGTCATATTCTCTGATATTGTGATTAGTTCTCTGAAGCAAAACTTATCTCTAATGGTGAATGTATATCTCATGAAAAGAATGATGGGATAGTGTTGTACCACTTAGGATAATTACTTAAGAAATGAGTTGAATAGAAAATTGCTGCCATAAACTGGAGGGATGAGATAAAGCAAGAAAAAATACCACCAAAACCGTTGTGTAAAACACACTCCTCTCTCCCTGCTGAAAAATGCAGCAGCAGAAGGGCCCTTCTGCCTAACACTGTATGTGCAAAAGGAGCTGAAAAGTTAAGATCCAGCCTGGTTTTGAATGATTCCCCAGCCACTCTACCTGAGAACAATTCCCATTTCCTGTGGATGAACAAAGCTTTTGAACACAGAGCTGGCTTTTCCTCATTCTCAATCTGCCTTCCTTCCCCCAGCAGAGTGGTTTGGAAGGGTCAGCAGATTGGG
Organism: Zonotrichia leucophrys gambelii; assembly: GCF_028769735.1. Lineage (NCBI taxonomy): Eukaryota > Metazoa > Chordata > Aves > Passeriformes > Passerellidae > Zonotrichia > Zonotrichia leucophrys. The sequence goes on from NC_088179.1 coordinate 3,130,829, forward strand.
AACTTTGCAGCATCCTGCAAAAAAAGGCTGGGGGACTTCTCCAGCCAGGACTGGCAGAGCAAGCCAAGAGTCAGGTGCAGTAATCAATACTGCAATAATCAATTCACCAATATTGTGTGAATATTGGTGCTGTCCTGGGGCTTCAGGAAAACCTGATTTATACAATTCCTTCCCTCTATGACAGTGCAGCCTGCTCCTCTGGTCAGCATTTACTGACAATTTGCCTTTCCCATCTCCCTGAGACAAAGAGAAGCAATGCTCTGTAAAACATTTACAGAGGGAAGAGTGGTGACAGTTTGTGCTCCATGAGGATAGTTTAACATTAATATTAGCACATGGCCTGTAAATCAGCTTGTTTGAAGGCACTCTGAGGACTAAACAGGGAATTGATGTCTACCTTGTAAAAGGCTTGAGCAGTCAGATATGGAGAGATGAAGAATTCTGATCTGTCATTAAAGGACACTTCCTGCATCCATCCTGTGTAGTTCCTAAGAGAAGAAGTCAGCCTACATTCTTCCTTTTGGTAATTAAGCCCAGTTCAACACTCAAGATCTATTCAGTCCTATTTATTTAATCTGTGTGTGTCACAAACAATTAATTCTTAAATGATACCCGTGACAGGCACTGTCTTTGAATGAGTGCAGGCAGCAGCCTCCTCCCCTGGGAAGCTTTAGACTAAAGCAGCATGGAAAATGAATCACTCCAGAGTGCCAGGACAGAGAATCATGGGCAAGGCAATGGGATTGATCCCTTCAGTCTGTCTGCACCACATGGGGGCTCTGACAAACAAACTCACATGTCCTTGCTAAAAATCTCTCTAATTTATAAAATGCATTCACAAATGCTTCTGTTCTCTTTTGTAAAGTGATGTATTTAAACCAAGCAGTAGATAACATTTTATGAAACCATATCCTTTTAATGCAAAAAAATGCTAATGCAGGAAGGAACAACATACTTGGGTGAAACTGTTCTGTTGTTAATGTGGTCACCATAAACTAAATCCTCTCCCATGTCTGAATCTGCACACATCCACTGAAGGGATGGAAGATAACAAATAATAGGAGTCAAAGTGAATAATGTTTAATTTATAAATTAACAGCTACAAAATTCTGATTCTAAAAAACGAATGTAACTATGAATGGTGAGTTGTAGATGTGAGGGATACTCTGGAATGAAGCATTTGTATGTGGAACTTTGCTCAGTAACTCCACTTATTTGTATCCACTGAGTATTAGCTCAGCATAGTTTTATCTTTATTCTAGCTTAATAGTTAAATTTGGTGGGTTTAGATGTGAATTCAGAGGCAAAACACCATGATAAAGTAGGATCCAACTTTATTGGTCCTAATGCTCAAAGTCAGTTGAGAGTGTTACATTGATTTAGTACACTTGGGGGAAATAGAGAAATATTTGTAGCAGCACAAGGAAATGTTAACTTTTTAGCCTCCAAGGATGACTGAAATTGTTTCATCTCAGAAAACAACACACTTTTTTCCTCAGGATTTTTTGTTTTTCCAGTCAAGATTAGAAATTGTTTTTTGCAATTTGCTGATAACCACCAAGAGTCTAAACCCACAGACATTGACCAAGCTGTCTTATCAGACAATATTCTCAGGTATCCTCTGCCTTCCCTTTGAGAAATATAAAACAGTGAGGGATATGAGTAAACCGCACAATTCCTGGTTTCTGTATGTAGCTGTTTTGCTCTGAAGGTTATAAAGGGTAGAATACATTGCAAGAGAACATAATGTAATTTTCTTTGTTAGCAGGAACAACCACTTTAATCAGTGGCATCTGTATCCTTTCTTTGGGTCAAACTGTAATGTCTCAATGTCTCTTTTATTAAACTAGTAGAAAAAATATAAAATTCTCTTTTAACTCAGATTAAATACCTCTACTGAGACACACAGGGAGTGTTAGCTGAGGCTGAATTGCTCTGGCTGCTCCAACATCCCACCCTCTACAACACCTGAAGAAGAGCAACACTTGCTTTACAACATTCCCAAATATTGCAATCAGAACATAAAAACAACACTCCAGAAATACTGTAGGGCAAATGTTGTGTGTATAATCTCTCTTGCTGTATCAGAGAGCAAGGATTTATTTTTGAGGATTGGATCAGGACCTTGCCATGGTGTAATCAGGGGCTTGCAGACTGCTCTGTGTGACCCTCTGGTCCTTCCTGGCACACACTCCCAAGATAAACAAACACTTCACCTTTTATGTAAAGCTGCTTTTCCTAGCAAAGTGCGCCTTTGTGAGGAACCTTGTTTGCCCCCATTTTGGTAATAGCATTACCCAAGGGCTGCCTGGTTACAGAGCTGCTGCCACCTGCCCAGCAGGACTGAAAATCCTGCCCAGGCTGGGGACAGGGCAGCCCAGGCTCTCAGCTCCTGCTCCTCATCCTGCTCCACAAGCAGGCAAACCCAGGGGACATGCAGAGCTTCCAGTGGCAGAACCAACCAGGTGAAAATGGAGCATTTCTCTAAAACTGAGCTCTGCCTTTTTGAGCACCTTGTGCTACTTGATAATACATCACAGCCATTGTTTATTCCTTTCAACAACACAGTGCATAATCTAGCTCACCATGAGCAAGCTTGACTCTTGCTTGCTTTCCACCTGCTCATACTTAACCCTAAGATTCACACTGTCCTGGGTCATGTGCATGTAAATCTGTAGGAAAGTTCAACAGAGAATGGTGATGGGTGCAATTAATCACCAGTTCTAATAATACTAAATATTGTTAGTCACTATAGTCCAATATTATTATTAGTCACTTATAACGACTAATTATTATTTTAGCATTTTATTATATGTAAAAAAATTTATTTATTATTATTTTGTTATTTAACATTTTATTACATGTATTAACATATTATTAATATATTAATAATAAATATATTAACAATATATTAATAATTAATATATTTAATTAATATATTTAATGAATATATTTAATAGATAGTTAATATAAATATAAGTATTATTATATATTAATTAGTCACCTATAGTGACTAATTATTGTAATATATAAATATATTATAATGATATTATTATAGTCTAATATTATTTGACACTATAGTCTAATACTATTAAGTCACCAGTATCAATAATACTAAAGGAATGCCAGAAAAGGGGATGGACTGAGGTAAAAACCTGCGAGTCTTGCCTCAATTTAACTCTTCCCAAAAAATCCAACCACCAGCACTGCACAAATTTCAGATTATGTACACTTTGTTCTTGAGGTGTAATACTAGAGAATGGAGCACTTCTGGGGAGTGGAAAAGCCTCTGAAGCCTGAGAAAACAAAAAATGTTCAAATTTTCTTTACTTTTATGGTATGGTTTCTGTAGTGTTTCACTTTTTGTGTACTACTTAGGCATCCACATACTTTTGTTAGTGATTTAATCTCTTTGTGTTATGAAGTTTTAAATTCATATGCATAGCACTGCCTAAATCTTCCTGAAAATTAAAGGTGGAGGAAATGATAATTAAAGCATTCTCATTACTGTTTCCAGTTATGAGACAAGGTAGATTTATTAAATGAAATATTTAGCAACCCCTAAACAAATTCTTGACTACCTATCTGCTTTTTCTTTAGTAGCAGCAGCTGTAGTGAAACATTGCACAATTTCAGCTCCCAGTGGCAAATCATCCTGATACACAGGCAGAGACAGTGACTTTTGTAATTTACTGAAACAGTCATCAAACATGTGAGCAGAGTCCTTTGCATTTCCCATTGAGGTCCAAGTGCAAAGACATTTGGTGCTGGCTCTGCACAATATTTCTCATTCCCCTGCTGGCAATTCCTGTGAGCCTGCCTGGCTCAGGGGCTGCAGCTGAGGGTGCAGAATGGATTTTACAGATGAATGGAAAAAAAAAACTTTTATCCAAGTAGTTCATGAACATTTTTTGTTAATGCTACATAGATTTTTGACACGTTGCCTTTACAAGTACGAATTGCAGCTCCCACCTTTCATCAAAAATATGATATTGATTTCTATCTGTAGCACAAACACAGCAGCATCAGTTCTATTTTTCTGCTGCTTCCCTCAGTGCTGTCTCTATATTTGGAGCACCAAATGACTGCAAAGCCAGGCATGCACCACACTCCCTGCTCCATCTTCAGCCAGTAAGTCTCTGCTTGGGACAATGACAGCCCATTTTACAACTGCAATTATGATCTAAGAAGGATTAAAAAATGGAAAGGATTTTTTTTTTAGGTCAGATGAAACAGAAAAATCCAATTTGAGCTGTGTCTTGTAAATAACAGCAAAGAAAATATCCTGGAACTTTTGGTCAAACACAGCCATATCTCCAGCAAGGTATTTAACAACTTCTCAAGATAAACCATTTCATCTGTACTAGGTATCAAAGTGATACAAAAACTTCTTGTAAGCAGCTTTTTTGGGGAAAAAATGAAGTGTTGATAGAATAAACTGATGTTGATGTCCCAGACAAAGTGCAATAGCAGTGAGAGGGAATTCTGCCACGTGGTCACTCCCTATGGCCTCTGTGCAGGAGGCTGCTCCAGAGACTACAGCCATGGGCAGCTTTGTCCCCTCCCCCTGAAACCCCTTTTGTCAAAAGAGATCAATTCTGCATTAGATAATTAATAGTCTAAGATAAAGCAATTCAGTCTTTCACATCTGTATCTGGAAGTTCAGCCGCAGAAACTACGGAGAAAACAACAACAAACCCGACAGAACAATGCCTGGAAGGATTCCTGGAATCCTTTATCTCCAGATGCTGGTGCTGGCCAAAGGCTGAAGCTACTCAGCCACGCTGTGGCTCAGCCACAGCAGTGTCCTTTGCTTCTGTCACTGTCAGCATCACTGCTGCAAAAGGGGCTTAGGATTGGATTGAAAAAAATCAGATGAAAAGTAAGCTGTAGGCACATAGGATCAGATCCTAAATGTTCCAATTCCTTGTTTTGAATCCTTGATCATAAGAACAACAGAGCAAAGCAAAGCCAGGAGATGTTCCAGGGTGTAGGAAAGTGAAGGTGCAAAGCTCTGGGCTGTGCAGCTGACAGTGTGTGGGGGAGGAGGAGAATCAATACTTTACACAGTCCATACTATTTTATTTCTTAGGAATGGTGGCTTTTTTTCTTACCGAAATAAAATTGTATTCAAGCAATACAAAAATAGGAAAACTTGTGTACATCCCATGCCAGAAAAAAGAGTAAAAGCCATCACATCCAATTCACTCTGTGCAACGACCAGAATCGATTCTAAGACACTTAGTGTTTAAATTAATGGCTGTAAGTGATTTATCCCCTGTGTAATTTTGGCAAGATACAATTGTACACAACACTAATGGTTTGTCATTCAAAATTGGATTTGTTAAGTCTGGTTCTCAGCTTTTCAGCAGATTCTGATTGCTCTTTCTCCATTCATAGCTCTCAGAGCTTTTTGAGTTCACAAAAAGTGAAATGCTAAACCTATCCAAACCCACTTTCCCTGCAGAGCTTGCTTGTGCTAGCAGCAGTTCTGTGAATAACTAGCTCCAAAGCTTCTAATCAGCCTCGTGGTTCAGACAGGAATCCAGCCCTGCAAAATGTGAAGTTTATGACATTTATATGGGCAAAGATTCCATTTGCTATCACCGTGTAAATGTGCTGAGCACATCACTTCCAGGCAGGGACTCGTGGCCAAGGAGCAAGCAGGGTGGGACAAGGCAGGGGAAAGGGGGAAAGGAAACTGCTGCTGCTCACTGAGGCACACACAGAAGGACCAGAGTCCATTCTGACACAGCCTGAGAAGTCCACATATGGACTTCTGCTCTCTGGAGCCTCACAGGGTTGACTGGAGGACTTTTCTCCATCTTTTTTTGACAGCAGTTTGTAAAGAGCCAGAAATACCAACAGAAAACTATCATAAATTCTACCTCTTTTAAATTACACCTCCCTCCCCACCAAAATAAAAAAAAAAAAAAAAAAATCAGGGATTATGCCAATGAGGAGCTGGGGACATTACAGTACTGCAAAGAGACAGGAGGCCCTGAATGCGAAAGAAGACGAGCCCCAGCACAGTAATTCTAGAATAATGCTTGTTCCACCAAAATATATGAGAAAATACTTATAAGCCCAAAAGGGCAGCACTGGAAGGGTAAAGAAACAAAATCAGCTAAAGTAAAAAGCTAAATCAGAGGGATCAAGTAAAGACATATTGCTGATCTGGCATCTCACTAGACAGGCACTATTTATTTTGAATCTTCTCATGCTGTGGGAGATCCCTCCTGTAATTCCATGTACTGGAATGTTGTTTGTTGGTTGTTGTTTTTGTGGCAGCAAAGTCTTAATTCCCAAGCCTGCTCAGAACTAGATTAACAGCTGTGAATTCCATTTGTGTAACAGAGCAACCTGCCTAAATAGTTAAATAAGCTTCACAAACCATGTGATTTTGTAATAGGGCTTTATTCTGACCTTGCAGTGGTAGAAATCAAATTATGGCCAGAACAACTACCTCCACTGCAGTTTTCTTGAGTACAAACCTGAGAGGAATCAGCGTCACATTAGGAACATTTGTTAATTAGAACAGAGCCATGATCAGTTTTGAACAACTTCAGCAGGACATGGCACCCTCAGGTGTCTGTGAACAGTCCTTGTGGGTCTATTCCAAACACTAACTGACATTTCACATGGTGAGAAGTATTCTAGATCTGATGTGGGAATTCCACAACTCCCAAATCCTCCTCACCCCACCCCACCCCAGCAGGTCTTAACTAGGACTACAAGTTCTGTTAGTTCCAATAAAGGAAACCTAAACACCCACTTGATAACTTACTCATGGTTATATGCCCCTTGTATTCAGGTTTAGATAACTAAATGGTTAAGATGTATTATTTCCCACATTCAGTTTCAAATTCTTGCAGTTTTCTCTGTTTCCCAGTTCCCTGCCTTTGTCATTTCATTTCCTGCTTCAATGGAAGAAGAAAATTACTGTATCAGAGAGCACAAGGTTCTGAGTTACCAAAGCACCTCTCATATGCTTGGACAAATACTCAGTTATAACACAACTCTTTTCAGTTATCCAAGAAATTCTGCTCTTCTATATTTACAACATAAAATCTTCCTTGATTTTTTAACACATCACTTGCCCCTAGTTTCTGTCAAAAGATATTAATTCTGCATAAGATAGATTAATTAACACTCTGAGACAAAGCAATTCAGTCTTTCAAATGCCTGAACAGCAGAGAATAATTATAATGCAAAAGTCTTCTCTGACTTCAGCAGCAGAATCACTAAAAACCTAAAAATTTTAAGAAAGTGATTTTTGCATCTGAGCTGTCTAATTTTCAATCTGCTGTGATTCATTGAATGCAAAGACTTCCAATGTGAAACTTCAGCCTTTGTTTCAGCATTTTAAGGTTTTTCAGTTAACTTTTTCATCATTTCTTTACTAAACACTAAGTAAATGACACTGTGAAGGTACAGAAGGCTTATGTGCCTTGTTCCTATGTGCTATATTCCTATATTTCACACTGTAGGTGTTTCACCAGCCTCACTGGTTATCACTGATAGTGGAAAAAGGGAAGCACAAGTATAAATAGAGATATTTATTATGGTATTATGGTATTTATAAATGAGAGATACTTTCAGAGACAGTTTTGAATTAATTTTTTCAATAGGGTCTTCCTCTTGCATGCATAGTAATTTTTTTCCACAGTAATGTTTATATACAAGAAACAAAATTTCATACTTAGAGTAACACCTGAGATGCTAAATTAATCACAATTTGAGATTGTAGAAATTCTCTTTAAAATTGAGACTTCATGATGAGACTGGAGCTTCACTGAGAATTAAGACAGCAGGATCAAAGACTCAGTGTGAGAAATACCAAAGCCAGAGCTCTCCATTTAACTTTAAATTTCTATCTTGTACATACTCCATCTGATAATGTGTTGCCAATTAAAACTATGAACAAACTCTTCAAAGCAGTAGAAGCTTAACTACATGCTCCAATTCACATCATGTGAGAAAAATGTAACACAAATTAATGTTCTAAACTTCCATCTACACCATCTAATGCACACCTTGGAACATTCGCAAGGAATGAAAGATGCTCCTGAACTTTCATTTTACGTTTGTGCTTGAAGCTGCCAAGTTTTTAACAACCCTGCATTGCTAAGTATGTTTGAAGTTGCAGAAAGATCTCTTTCACAAAATTGCCAAGTGAATAGATTTAATTTTTATCCAGGAGATCCAGTCCTGGTGGAAAGCCTGAGGAGCATTGGTACCAGCTGTCATTTGTGATCTCTCCTGTGCTCAACCATCCCCATCTTTGGTTTTGCAGAACACAGAAACTGCATCTTGACCTAAGCTGCAGGGCTTTAGTGTTTCCAAAGTCACAAATTTTCACTTCCCAACAGAAACAAAATCCTAAAGGACCTGATGTCACCAGCTGCCGTTCCCTCTATCCCTGCAGTGAACAGTCACCCAAAAATATGTGCATGCAAGAAAGCCAGGCTGAGGGTCAGCAGAAGAACAAACTGAAATTGCTGAAGTTTATCCTTCTCAATTAACTCTCTGATCATGAAAGTTCAGACAGGCTCCCAGGAGTGACCAACTACAAAAATGAAAAACCCTAACTGCAAAGGAGGAGAGGGCTTGTGCTATCACCAGACTGTCAAGTTCTTAATATCAAAACTCCAACATCAAAAATAAGTATCTGCAAAAATTTTTAGCATTTCCTGCTCATGGAAAGCATTGATTTGGAATTCCTGTAGTTACACTCTACCCTGACTGGCTCAAGGATATGTTTTACAACTGAAAGGTGAACACAATTTCAGTGAATTACACACAGGATCTAACCTGTCCACCGTGCTGATATTATTTTTACAGATATGTTAACTCTAGCTAGATGATATATTCCTCATTAAAAGAAAAAACAATCTATATGTCTAGGAAGAATTAATTCTAAGATTATTTTTGTTAGTCTCCTGATGATTGCTCTGCTGTATAGATTAATGTTTAATGTGTAATTTGTCTTATCCATGTTACTTTGTACTGCTCACGTATTGAGCTCCTTGGATAAAACTTGCCCCATGGTCTGCTCAGTCCACAATATAAATAACAATAATTGATTCACAACATTTCCCATTACACAGGCTGGCTATTAATGATTAAGCCTTTTATGGCATGCAGTTCCACAGGCTCTACATGAACAAATGGAGCACCAAGAATGATATTTAACATTTGCTTTTATGATGGTTTTCTTGGTAACACCATACAGGGAGTGGTCCAGCACCTTTTATAAGCTCCATGACTCTTCGCTCACAAGACTCCTTCTGCACTGTTGGTGCCATTTTGCTGCTTAACAGCTGCAAATTTTGCCTGACATTATGGTTATCAGATTTGGACTGAAGTCACCTTAGCAAGACAGCTTCTTGTACTGTTATTTCATTGACAAAACAGAGGTGTCATGTAGAAAAGAAATCTTTAAGAGAAAATTGAACTATAAAGTGTGATGTGCTCCTACAAGGTAAATGGAGCACCAGTGGTCAGTGACCTGGACTGTCCAGCTGGAGACACAGAGACACACAGAGATCTCGGGGGGGTTTCTGTGGAATTACATCCCTAAATCCTTCTTTAAAAAACCCAGTCAGAGGCAGTGACTACCCCTGGTTGTTTGGGGTTTTTGTCTGTTTGTTTGGAACAGGCAGGAAGCTGCTGGTACCTTCTGCTTCCAAGGCTGAATAGGCATTTCCCACCAAACAGTAAACAGAGAAATGTTTGAGTAACCTTTGAAAGTAGGCTGAAGTAGCTTCTATGCCAAATCAATCACCTGTTGTGGTGACTGGAATTCTCTCTCTCTAGTTTCTTCTTTCTGGTTTAACATTTTGAATCCTTCCCTTATCACTCAATTTAGCAAAATAGGGTAGAGAATTTTGGTTTATTAAAAATAATAAAATATTACTTCTTTACACCATGCAGAGGATGGTTAGTTCTTCAGATGGGAATTAATGGTATTCAAGTACAGATAATGCTTACACAGGGACAGTTCTGTGCACACACAAACCTTTGGAGCAGATGTTTTGATGGTAATTTAATCACCTCAGTCTTAAATCTTTTCTTGGGCTCCTAACTGTTCAGTGAATCTGGACCTCAATATCCTAACTAAGAGCATTCCAGGAACCAAAATCACAAGATTTTGCCACTGGGGCACTTTCCTAAACACAAATGCAGCTGCTCCTCCCTTTTGTGAATGCTGGATTCTGCACTCTATCAAACTTGTACCCTCTGGAACAAGGACCACAGAGGGATTTGCTGAGGCACTCAGTAGCCAACCATTCTTTTTCTCTGGTTTTCACATTTTTTCCCTTTCCTGCCACTATCAGAGCAAAAGCAAATTTGCAAATCTTAGTGTGAGAGAAAAATATTGTTTTTAAATAGCACTATCTTTCTCAGAATGTAAACCTATTAATTCTCTTTTATGAGATTTCTCCTCTAGAGTCTCTTCTGAGATAATTTTCTTTTATTTGTCAACTTCCTAACTGTAGAATATTGCCAGTGTCATGCTGCCAAACTAATAGGTGAGAACTTGCTATTCTCAAGTTCTCAATTTTTCCTCTGTAAATTGATATTTATCAGTCCTAAATTAAAAAGCAAAAAGAGCTCATAAAACAGAGCTATTGTAAAACAAAGTCCCCAGTGTTTGCTTATTCATTTCAGTAAGATTTGTTCCAGTGGGCTAATTAAGTGTGGACTCTAATAAGAACACCCAGGCAATCTTTAAGCACTTGGCCATTCTCACACAGGAGCAGTGCCTGACCTTGCAATCAGTGGATTTCCTCTACTGTAAAACCTTACTCATTAAGGAGGTTCTGGAAGTGACCCTGGGTGTCTTTCTGACTAACAAACATCCCAGTATAAATGAGCACAGCTTCACTGAGGTTATTATTCACTGATTGATGAAATTGCTTTGTGATCCTGATTAAAATTAGCATTCCTCTAATCTAAAGGCATGCTGCAAACTATAGGTACCTCTTGGCAAACTGAGAAGTACAGAAATAATTTCAGGAATAGCCACCAGGATGGTTAAAAGATGTGTTCTGAGAAAGGCCTCAGGTGATCAATAATAATTTTGTTCCTTGCTGAAGTTCTACTTCTTACCATGCACTTGCGATCATCCACCCCAGATAAATCCTCCTCAAACTCCTTTCCTACATCAAATTCCATGATGTAGTTTCTAAAAGTGCTTAGTGTTTTAATGATCATATGATCTCCGTTCTGAAGGATTTCTTTGTCAGGCTTTAGCAAGTTTGCTATTTTTCTTACAGCAACATTTACATCTGAAAAAGAAAGAGAGTTATTTTTATCCAGAAAGTCTTCCAAAAGAAGAAGCTTGTTGCTTCTAGGGAGAACTGAAATGAACAAAGATAAATAGATGTCCAAATCTTTCAAACCAGCCTTCCCATCCAGAAAAAGGATGGAACCTAATTCTTATAGCTTAAATAACTTAATGTTTCAATTTTCCAATTATGTGAAATCTATAAAAAATACCATTTGTATTTGACAGTTAATAAGGCCTCTAATATTTCTGCAGAGATACTAACACAACATCAAATACAAACACACAAAATTGCATAAAGTACTACACTGAATCTTTATTAAATATGAAAATTTTACTGCTTTTAAAATTATAGGAAATTCTTTTATGTTTGGAATCCACTACATACCTCCTCAAGCTATGTAGTTTAATGTCTGTTAATGTAAGCTTCAAAATGCTAAAAGGTAGAGGCTGCTTAAGGCAAAACAATTTTGCTTAAGGCAATCCTTAAAGTGCGTTTCTGAAAAGAAATACTTCTCACAAAAATGACTTATGGCTGTACAAGAAAAAATAGATTCACATAAAGAATAAGAAAGGTGGCATTGATTATTCATACAAGAAGTTTGAAGGGAACCTTACCCAGTGCTTTCAGATACTCCTCAAAATTGTCATTGCTGACCATTTTCCAGTACCCATTGAAGTCTGCAGGCATCCCTGCTCCAGGTGAATGTCAAAATCACTGCCTCAGAACTGTGGGTTGATTCTGCACCCCACAACTCACTGCCTTGCTTTGTGGCAAGTTGGGACTCTGGTTTCTTTTATCTCTTTTTTATACCATGGAGCTATGCAAGTCCTTCTAATCCGATTATTGCTGAAGTGCTGCTTTTAAATCCTTCTACAAGGCTGAGCCTTTGAGATTTCTACCATGACAGCAGGATGACTTGATTTAAAACAAATGAAATATTCACCTTTCATATCACTGTGGAAGGAAATCCGTTTTAACCATATTACTCTTCATTCTTCCTGCCACTCAGAAAAAAAATACAAGCCATCCAAACAGTTTTAGTTTGGGATATTAGCCAAAGCTATAAAAGTTTGGGATATTAGCCAAAGTTATAAAAATGTGTCTTTTTTGAGCCAAATTCTTCTTCTTGAATAGGTTTCAGCTACTTTATGCTTTCTTCCAAGAAAACAATCGTACAGACCCTTTCAGTCAAAGCCATTTGTGTCTGGTATTCCTTTAAGTTGTTCCACGAGCTCCTGAATCCTAAAGAACCACCCGTGGAAGCTGCTTGGCCAGCTGGGGGCTCAGAAGCACCACTTAGGTGGAAACTTGTACTGGGAAGCAGTGGTTGCTCTGTACAGTGATAAATGCTACATCACTGCTACATGAATACTTGCAGTTGAGGAGCTCTGAAACACAGAGTTTTACACTTCATAGAGTTCTGGATTCTCTGAAAGTGACTCCTGTCAGAAATGAGACACTCAATCAGCATAACAGGCAACCAGCAGAGAGGAGCATGGATTTTCCCCACTAACATCAGAGCTCAAGCACTGAGCCTCACAGATGTTTGCATATGGTACAACTGAACCCCTACTGGATATTTTATCTACTCTGGGGCTTTGGCAATTGCTTCTTCTTGAGAAGACTCTGGAATCGAGAAGAAAAGAAACCCACTTGTCTTAGGTTGCAATGCAAGAGGTAACCAGAAGTGTGTGTTCTATCACCATCTGTTAAAACCAGGTGGGGCAGTTTTCTTTTAACTCTCCCCCCAGCCAACCCTCCCTCCAGGAGATCTCTGCTGTCCATGGCCACTGAGCGTCCCTGCAGGGCTGATCCAATCCCAGCATCCCATGGGGAGATGCTCCGCCCAGGGGAGCAGCCAAGCATTCCTCCCTGAATCCAATCTGAGCCTGGCACAGCACAGCAGCCTTTGCCCTCTGCATTGCCAGAGGAGCAGCTTTCTGCTGCCCTGCATGGCCAGAGGGAGCCCAGGCCCATCTGCAGCAGCCCTGGAGCTGCAGAGGAAAACTCCCCCCTTGTGCAGGATCCCTGCTGCAGCAGAGCCACAGCTGGCACTGCAGGAGGGCTGAGCCCCCATGGATGGGGCTGGGACACCCCCTGACACACAGGGGGGCAGCTCCTATTCTCACTCTGGCAGTGTTTTCGTACTACTACATTGTATTTTCATTTCCCTATTAAGTTGTAGTTTTTAGTTTGTTTTTTAAAAAATTATTATTATACATATTAGTAAAGAACTGTTATTCCTATCCTTCTATCTTTGCCTGAAAGCCCCTTAATTTCAAATTTATAGCAATTCAGAGGGAGGGGATTTACACTTTCCATTCCAAGGGAGGCTCCTGCCTTACTCAGCACACTTTCAAACCAAGACACAGCTTTAAATGTGGGGATGAGGACTGCCTGTCATTTGAGAACCTGGAGCCTTAAAAGTGGCAGAAGTAGCATGTGCATTTTTAAGGGCTTGCATTGAAGCAAGATTAATTTCCATGTCTTGGCCAAATCGCCAAAAATCAAAAAAGTTATTCAGGGCCTTATAAAGTCAAAGTTTAGAAGCAATATATATTCAAACGTATATCTCTCTCTCTCTCAAGTTATGGTTCATTGTATTTTGCTGGTTTAGAACAGTAAGGATTGCAGAATTACAAGGTAGGAAAGTACTGTATTTGACCCTTAAATCATATTTATTGACTTACTGAAATTATTGAAATACTAAGAATATTTATTGTGAAGATCTCCTTGTTTTTATTTTCACAAAGAAGCTGTTCAATTTCAAGAAATTTTGGAGTTTCCCTTCATTATTAATAAGAAACAACTTTCTCAAGAGATTTACATGACACAGTGCAGGAATCAGTCCCTCAGAGGGTTCAGTGCTGTGTTTTGCAGCCTGAGGGGCTGCAGCAGCTGCCCCTGGTTTGTGCGCTCGCTCTCCGCGGTGTAAACGTTGTGCTGTGCAATGTAGGCAATGACAGAGTCTGGGATCAGATATTTCACACTCAGCCCTCGGCACAGGGCAGAGCGGATCTGTGTTGAACTGATTTCATTCTGGATCCACTCTCTCACTAGGAAAATATTGTGCTGAAATTTAGATAAAAGCTCTGATTCCTGGATGAGCTGGGATGGATCAGAGCCAGCCCGGCTGATGCAGACCAAACCAAACTTCCCCACTATTTCTTTGATGTCTTCTTCCTTCCAGAGATTGGGTGTCTTAAATGTCTGTAGAAAATCAGCCCCACAGAGCAGCTTCAATTCTGGTAGAACTGGAAAGACAAAAGGAAATAACAGAAGTCTTATCCTTTCTCAGTCTTCTAGGAAGTTTATACTTAAAATCAGTTTTAACTCATCACTTTAGATTTTTTTAAAAAATTATTTTTTAAATTATTTACTTTTACTCCAGGCTTTTTTTCAGAAAGTTGCAAGAAAAATTCAGTTTAGGTTTTTATGTTCTGGTCACAACTACTTTATCACCTACTTCATCGCCAATCAAAGCATATTGAATATTATCTGTACACAGTTAAATGAGAATTTTTACTCCACTCAAGTAATCCAAAAAGGGGAAGAAGGAAATAAAGAGAAATAATTTAGCACAAAGATTAGACTTGGTTGAACCTGGCTACTCCACACCATCCTGCCCTGCTGTTCTTTATTGTCTCTATTTCTTATTTGGTGTTCACTGCCGAAGCCCCAGCACAGAACTCTTTCCTCAAACTTCTTCCACAGCACTCATCATTATTGTTGCACAAACATTGACCAGGTAGTTTCACAGCCTTGTATTCATGTGAAATGAAGAGGAAAGGAGGTTTGCCTTCACTCTACACTCGTTTGATGGTTAGCACATCTGCAAGTCTTCTACAAACACCTTAAAAGGAGATATTCAGAATGTAAGAAACATTCCAGTGATGATGTGTCAAAAGTGTGACTTCTTTCCTCCACCAACTGTAAAGATACAACTCCTTAACAACCAGCAACAACTGAAATGTATTATTAATGTCCAAGAGATGCTACAACACTGGAGGAAAAAGGCAATGTACCAGAAATCCAGCAGCATCCTGGCAAGCCATAGGGCTAGGGAAGATGATTAGATAGGGAACTGAAAACTGACATTGTTTCCAGAGCCTGCCATGCCTCTACTGCCAACAGGAGCTTTTCTGGCCAGCAAACATCCTCATGGCAGCATCACTACTGTGCTATCCATACACTCTGTCCATTGTCTAACACTAGAAGTAGAATTCTAAGCAATCCCTGTATTTTTTATGAATGTATTCTGTGCTTTGCAAAAGAAGCACGGCCACAATGTACATCTCTGACAGAGCTAGAGAGTTGCTTATAAAATCAAGAATCAATACAACTCCAGGGTCTCTTATCTGTGTGGGAGCTATTACAGAACAACTGCCCCAGCAGGAATGTTGGCATTTGGCATGGCTTGGTTTTGGCACGCAGCTCCAACCCTCAAAACTCACCAGCTACTATGTTCAATTTTCTCTCTACTAATCTGGTAAAGCTGTAGAGTTTTTAATGATAAACACAGCATCATATTTACAGTCATGAACCAACCTGGTTGCTGGCAAGAAAGGGAGTCCACTGTAGAACTTTCTGTGGGAAGTTTGTTTCTTGTGAACTCCTTGGACTGGAACGTTCTGAGTGCTTCATTATAATGGTGCCTGCATTTAAAATAAAAGCTCCTGTGTGAGGTAATTCTCAGATATGCACCAAAGTGATTACCAGGTACTTTCCCCTTCCAGAACAGAGCCTACTTTTCTGCCCTTTGGATTGGAATACCATTAGTTACATTTTGTAAATTCATGTGTGATCTCCTTAATGGCATCCTGGTTTGTAAATTTTTGAAATTCCATCATTATAGCAATTTTGGTAGCTACTACATTTAAAACATAGAGGGTTTTTTGCCTGAAACAAGACTAAATCTCACTTCAATCAATAGCTCTGATTTTTTGGTTACATACAACCCCTCATGATAGTGTTTTTGTAACATGTGCTCTGTTTTGAGGAGGAGACATTCTTATTCTCTCTCCTCCTCTTCTCCACAAAAATATGTTCCCTGAGTTTTCACCTTGCTGTTTTCCTGTTTATTTTAATTAGAAGAATCACAATTCCAAGAAACTAAAAATTCTCATAAGATTTTTGACATCTGCTGTGCTTCTAATTTTACTGAGTCCAGATCCAGGAAGGCAGGCAAGGATCCCTTTGCATGTTTTTCCAGGTTTCTGCTACTTTATCCTTTATCACTCCTCATCCCTGAGCCCCCCTGCAATAATGGTATTGCTACCTCATGGCAGTGGCCTTTTCTTTCCAAATCACAAAACCCTGCTTGTTTAGAACAGTCCCTGCCTTGCACCATCCTGAGCCAGGCCTAAGCATTGCTAACATTTGCACAAGCCAACATTCCACTGGCCAGGAAAACTGCACAGCCAAGAGGTGAGGCACATATGGCAGCAGAGAGTGGGTACCAGGAGCTGGGTCTGTGCCTTCCCACACACCCAATTTTAACCCTGCCTTGCTGTAAACAGGCTGCTGCTATGTATAGCCAAGCACACCGACTGTGTGTCGTGCTCTGACATTCTTGGGCCAGGATTCAAAAACAAGAACGTTTGGCAAAGAGCTCCCTGCAGGACCAACATTACAAACACTGCAAAATCTGAGCTGCCCTGGGTCTGCTCAGCAGCTCAAGGGCTGGAGCAAGTGGGGCTGCATTACTTTAGACACAGCAAAAAGGACAAACCCATCTGCCAGCTTCTCAAGCGTTTTCTGAACTGTGTATGAAGCTTTGAGTAACTACAGAGCTAAATCACAAGCACAACTCAACAGAAGTTGGGTAATGCAGATCTTTGCCAATTTTTAATTACTGTGTGGTATAGCTGCATGCCAATCACATCCACAGGAGCAATGACTGCAGTCCTTTGCCTTCTGACAATACTTCTTCCTTGTCTAGGAATACTCATCAACAGCAGCTAAATGGAAAACAGCTCTATTATGTTCCCTCCTCCTCTCTAAGAAAAGCCTTGGGAGAGTCTCCAAGATTTCCATACTAATTTAATAGCACTGCCATAAGTGGGATTTGAGCTTTGCTACTTTAAATTCTTTTGTGTCACAGCTACTTGGGATCCTCTGCAAAATCCACAGGTTTTGATGAAATGTGACATTTTTATTGCACTCAGTTAAAACAAGTACTGTAGGAAAAGGCCACTCATGTGTTTTAGGACTAAATGTTCTACTGCAGGTAAGTGTACAGCTCAAACCACTGATAACAAGAGACACTTAGGTACAATAAAGATTTCCTGCGCCTTGCAATGGGAAAATCTCTTTCTATTGGTAGTGAAGTCTCCTACCTGAGGGAGCTTATTGTGAAGGCAGCAGTTAGTCCTTGGTATTTTGAGGAGTGAGGAACCCATAGATTAACTCTGAATGAATGTGAAGAACAACAACTCTACAATAAACCATTGCCTGTTTATACTTAGTAAGGCCCTGCTCTTTTTAAATCTTTTATTCACCTGTGACACTTAAAATACAGTGTAAAGCACAAACACCTGCATTTCATCAAAATGCTGCTTCCCCATTCAAGGGACAAGGTTCAGCACTGGATTATGGCACTGGTTCAGCTCATTAACACACATCAACATTTGTGGACAAAACAAGATTTAAGCTCGTTTCTCTCCTTAACAAGCATCCATTTTAACATTTTGTGGATTTCCTAATATAACTAGAGGTTCACTTTTTAAGCAGATGGGAAGTTTGGCTGTTCATACCACATTGCCTGAGCAGAAAATTATTCATATAGGTTTTACTTACTGGATTTCTTATCCTGAAGAACTTGAAGTGGATTTATAATTTACAAACCCTGTCTTGCAGGCAGTACTCACTTCACTTGGAGCTGTGCAAGACCAAAGTAGGAGCACCTGATCTGTAAGTCTGACACTGCTTCTCTGGAGGAAAATGGTTTGACTGAACTGAAGTTTAGGACAAAAGCCCCATAACCAGGCCATACTCTAGGACAGCACTTGATGACTTCTCTAACTGGGACATACAGTTATGATCAGAGAAAGAACAGAGTTTTCTGCAAAGATAGAAAACCTCCCACCCTGATCCTGCTCTGCTGCCTGGAGGGAAGGGGCAAAAGGAGCAACTGGATGTCTGTGTTCCTTCAAGGAAGCAAATAAAAGCAGATCTAAAAGGCTCTACTTTGGCTTGTAAGTTTCCAATGAATTCTTATAGATGCTTTTGTGAAGTAACAGGTCTGGCTTTTAACTGCCTTCAGAAAGAGCTACAAGAGCTTTTGGGGCAGCTGTGGGAGAGCACAATTTAGAGCCTTGAACACCTGTTTCCACTTAGAAAGTCACCTAGAAAATGGGGATAAAAATGAAGCATCAATGGTAGCTCTTAAAGCACATTTGCTGTAGACTTCCATGAAGGTTTCCAGTTATCTGTTACCTTCTGTAGCACCTTTTCCAGAGAGCAGTTAGCATAAGAAGTTTGTGTTTTCACTCCCTGCCCCATATGCATTCATTACCATATGGAAAGGACATGTTTTAAGGTCCTTGCATCAAGTTTTGGACTACTTGTTTAATTTCTCCTCCCAGCACAAAATCAAAGCAAACTCTGAGATTTTGAAGAAAACATCAGCAGTTATGAGCTTGGGCCTAATTTACCATTAGTGTTAATAAGAAAACTTTACAAGGATGTGTGAACAGATAAACCTGGAGGCATAATACTGCTACCATAGCTAACCTGGAACAGAGATGTTCCTGAAGAGCAGCACCATTTGTGAACTCTCTTACTTTCTGATCACAAACTCTCTATCACCTGCTTAGAGACTTACACCCAAGAAAGGTAACATGGGAGGCAGGAACTTTTCCTGCAGAACCCAGCAGTGGCCGTCATTTTGCAGAGGCTTCCCACATGCATCCAACTACTTGAAGGACATGAGGGCAGGACCATGGTTATTGCACAGGTCTGGGGGAAGCAAATGAAAGATTCCTGGTGGGGAGTCCTGACTTGCCTGGCTGTTTCAGAGCAGCGAGTTCTGTGTGTTGACATGGCAGAATTTTGGCAGTCAGTAATTTCATGAAGACAAGAAGAAGATAGTGTAATCACCTTAATACTTTCACTGTCTCTGTCCAGGTGTCCTGCTGGCTCTCCCAGGGATCCACACGGATCCAGTCAGATGTCTCCAGGGCCAGTCTGGCCATCGCCACCCGGTGCCTTGCTGACACCAAGCCTTGCTTCCCATAGCTATCACCAACAGGAGACATTATGCCTTCAATCACCTGGTATCTTCCTTTGGGAAAAAATAAAAGAAAAGTATGAAAATTAAATCCTCTTCACAGAATCTTGAAAATTTAGGGTGGATAGGGCCTTGGGAGCTCACCTAGTCCAACCTCTTCAAAGGGTAACATCATGGTTAAGGGCAAAGGTTTGAGATGCTATGGACACCTTGATTTGGGTTTTGTTATTAATCCATTCCCAGCAATTACAAAATTAAAATGCAAATGTTTTGTTACTCTGTGAATTGCTCACAGTTACTATCATGTTTATCCTAATAAATGACCCAAAAAGGAAAGCTGAGTAAACAGACAATTTTAAACCACGTAGACAGAGTAATAATTGATGTTGCACACTATCAAAATTGTTAGATGGAATTAATTTTCGTAGTCCAGTTAGTACAGCTTTGATATAGCCAGAGCAAAGAATGACTTAACTGACCACTCCTTTGTTCTTAGCTATCTGATCATTGTTATTTATCAGAATCATTGTGCCTTCCTTTGCGTTAAAGCAAGAATTACAGCACATTACTGCAGCTGTGATAGATGTGCTTCAGACAAACCAGAAGATTGAAGCACAAAGATGGGGCTAATGGAGTCTAAAACAAGACTTGGAGCACTGTGCTCCCCACATCAGCTCAGCAGCCACTGAATGCCTTTCTATCTGGCTGACTGTGTTAAATACATTTGACAATATGCCCCTGGTTTTCTACCCCTGCAACACAACATAACACAACAGACTGGTTAGATTTTGCAGTTCTGGCCCCAAACTAGGAAACAAAAATAAAGCACCACAACAAGCTGCAAGCCTTGAGAAATTGATAGGAGAGGAAGAGTGTTTCAGCTGAACAGAAATGAACAGAATTATTTTTTATGTAGCACATGCATTTTAAATAACTATGATAAATATGCTACTGAAGAGGGGAAAAAAAATCCTTGTCCTTTTTTCTAATTCAATTATTTTAACAGAGAAACTTCAATGCAGCATGCTACCTTTATTGCTTTGTAAGGAAAACAGCACCCCTGACATTTCTGATACTGGTACATGACAATTTAATATTCCAACATGAAAATGTCACTCTAGCAATGTCACATTTATTTTGATGTAATAAAATTTTCAAAAGAACTTCATTGAATTGGACTTAAAAAACCAGCAGTAAGATTCAATGAGATTTACATCCTCTTAAGATGTCAGTTCAAACCATCCTCTGTTTTAAAATATTCTCATTACAGGCAAAATGAGCAAGATAAAATTTTCCAGCATCATGCAAAGATGTGTATATAATTAAGTCCATCTCTTGATTTGAAATTGGAAATAATTCCACTTGATTTATGAACAGCAATTATTCTCTCGTACTCTGGTATTATACAGTGCTATAACAAGTTGTCATTTAAAGGGAAAGAAATTACAGTTTAAATTCATTTCTCGTTTAAAGGGAAGGAAACTTTCTTTCAAACTGCAGTTTGAATTCACTACTACGTTAACCTTATTAAAAGGTTTTTCCTACAAGATGATTTTATTTGCCATGTTTCACTTTCTTTACATTTCTATGGATATAAGTTCTTGCCTTATAACTTAAATGAATATATTAAATGAAAAAAATCACATTTCTGTGAGCTCATGCTAACCAAGCATATGGGTCTGCCACATCCTTGTGAGATGGAAAGATTTCAGTCTCTAATCTGCCCTTGAGCTGCATAAATGAAATGAGATCAGAGCTTCTGGTGCCATATCAGCTTTTGCCCAAGCAGAAATGAAACCAATTGGAAGAGAAAAAGCAAGGTTGGTAACACTTCAAAGAGTCAAACACAGGAATGGCTTGAGGAGATTCACAATGGAGTAACCAGCACTGTGCAAACAGGATGCACGAAAGCCTTCCTAACAGGAACACAAGCTTTAGCTGTCAAAATATAGGAAATAATTTTATTACTGGCTCTAAATAACTTCTTTCCAATTCAGTAATTTAGAAGTTCACTTGCTCAAATATGCCCCTCAGTTTTGGCACGTGTGTGAAGACAAAATAATTAAATTCTGTCACCTGGGGCTTTTATTAATGTCCATTGCAATTCTCTTCTCTCTCCCATAAATTATTACAGGTTGTTTCATATCTTCCTTGGTCCAGAATTACCTTCAAATCCTATTTCTCTGGAATTCTATTTGTTTTCATCATGTAGTTTGTTA
Source organism: Zonotrichia leucophrys gambelii (assembly GCF_028769735.1). Classification (NCBI taxonomy): domain Eukaryota; kingdom Metazoa; phylum Chordata; class Aves; order Passeriformes; family Passerellidae; genus Zonotrichia; species Zonotrichia leucophrys. Next base: position 3,152,575 of record NC_088179.1, read on the forward strand.
TTATTACTTGTCCTAAATATGTGTAAAAGTCCTCCAGGCCCTCAAGTGGCTTTGTTTTTCAAAATATACCTACCAAGAGCAGCAAAAAAGTTCCTCTTGCTATGAACTGGCATTTTCTAAGAACTGTTTAGGAGAACTGCCTAGTGCTCAGAAAGCTAAATATAACAAAAGGAACGAAACAAAGACTGTTCCTTAAACATGTTAAAGAAGATTATTAAGAAAAATAGGTATTTAGTTTTCTGTTATCAAGGTGTCACTGTAAATTGTCACAAACACTAACATAAATTGTAATGCTTAATTAGCTTATTAATACTAAAGCAAATTTATCAAATGCCAATTCATACAAAATTGTTTGTGTATTTTGGTGAGGCTTCTAAAGATTAATTTCTTCTGGTAGTAAGTCTGTAATTCACTGTAATTATGCCAGAAGTCAATAACAAAAGTAAATAACCACTACAGAAAAGCAAATAAATGAAACACTTCTATGCATTTAACTCTTGCTCACTGCTCATTTCCTCTCAGTGTCAAGGGACAATGCCCCAAGAGAAGCTCTGCAGCTTCCTGGTGTTACCCTAGCAGTGAACAGGAGAAGCTGGAGGGATGCAGCCAGTTGAGGTGAGCAGTGGTTTGGCCTCGGTAGCACACACAGGAGGCACCAACCTGAGACCATGGGAAGTGGGACACTGAAAGGGACATACCTGGTCAGGTCATGGCCAGAAGGGTGTGCTGATGGGAGTCAGTATGCTAATGGCATGCTAATGGGATGCTAATGAACTGTTCTAGATTAGGTCATGTTTCTGGCTCTTGTTCTCGGTTAGTTTGGAACCTGTCACGTTCATGTCCCAGCTTGCGTTGGTGACTGGATCCTCACCCTCAGAATACCCCTGTATCTTGTTATGCTCCCCACACCCTCCTGTCTTTGGATCTTGCCCCTCAGATGATGAGGTTTCTTCATTTGTTATTTTGCTATTAAAGTTCTCTATTTTTGGGCAGGTCCATTGTTCCTGTCCCTCTGTTTTTGCCACGTTCCCCCGGCTGGTCTGGACTTGGGGTTGCAGAGAGCCAGACTGTGACAGAACCCAGTAATGGTGTCCCATTTTCCCCAGTTTTCATTAGATAATAACTCATTATCCTTCACCTTCCCCTGGCATTTGTCTTGCCACAGATAACACATCTTGTCTTTCACCCCCTTCCTTTGACCTGCATTGCTTTTGGTCTCACCTGGAAACTTGGGGATATAAGTACCCTCCACTGTCAACACTTGAGAAACAAGATTAAAAATATCTTTAGATTGATTCTAGTTCTATTTCTTTGGTCTTTACTGTCAAATGAGGAATACAGTCACAGAGAAGTAAAAGTACTTGATATTAGGTATTCATACTCCAAAGGCATCTGCCACAGTTTCAAAAAACAATTTTAAAACAAGGGACTGAGTATTGGAAAATTTTAGCTTTGTCTGAGGATGTGTAAAGTGCCAGATTCAAAAGAGTAGACAGAAAATCCAGGTAAAGAGAATGATTTGAGTCATTCAGGCACACATTGCTATGTGTGTTGTATTTAAAAGGCAGCATGACAAGATTTATTGGCTGATATTAACAGAAAAAGGATGAATTACTTGACATGTGGCAATGAAACTGCACTTAAAGAAACCCAATAAAATGTCTTACTTAAAATAGGGATGTATGAAAAATAAGATTAGGCAGCATTAGAAACTGATGTGATGTACAAAAAGCTGGCAGACAGAATTACTGGAGATGTCAGTCAGGATGCACATCAGGGATACTCACACCATTCATGGCACTGAAACCTGCCTCTGAACTCACAGAATCCTGGAACTGCTGAGGTTGGAAAAGCCCTCTGAGATAACTGAGTCCCACCAGTAACTCAGCACTAGAACATCTCCCCAAGTACCACATCCACACATCCTTGGAACACTTCCAGGGTTGGTGCTGAACTCCAGCCAAGCCATGGCCCAGCTCATCATTTCAGCCTGATTTGTGATGGAGCAGCACTACTGAAGCAACAGGAGGAAGAAGCCATTCCCAAGCTGTTGGAACTCAGTGCATCCCTCTGGGTGCCCAGAGCTGCCAGGACCCTGCCAGGGGGCTCGGAGACCCTGGCACACAGCCCAGAACACCTGTGGGGTTGATTATGACCCGTGGAGCAAATCACCAGCTTTGTATGAAGACCTGAAAGCCACATAAGTTTAGGTGGTATGATAATGAAGTTATCACGGGGTGAAAATGTGAATTTTAGGATTTTTGGTGTGGGGGTTATGGAGACAAGATGGAGGAATCTGGGCGTGTCCAGCCGTTCTCCTTCTTCTTCTTTTCTCCATTTTCTGCAGTGATGTTGGCACTTTGGGGTTGGTTTAGAGTAGAAGTGCACTGTCTAACACAGGTGATAGGTATTGGGAATTAAGTGTAAATATGTTATACGTAGTTTGCAGTATAAAAGGACAACACAGAGTGCCTGTGGCTGCCCTGCTGAGCAGATCTTGGCTGGGCAGAAAGAACATTTTATAGATAAGAATTAATAAACAACCTCAAGACTGAAAAGTGAAGAGTCCAGACTCGTTCTTCAGATGCGTGGGCCGAAACAGAGACACCCTGCACATCTCAGGGCAGAAATTAACAACCAAAAACCCAAGACCAAGTCTAGGAAACACATCCCTCACACTAATCAATTAATCCCTTACTCATTTCAGGCATCCAGTGTGGATGTCAGCTCCAAAGTGCACTGTTCCCTCTGAAAGGGAACCACTGCTGCCTCAAGTCAGACAACTGTTCTCCAGCCCCTCCATCAGCTCCCAGGCTGCAGCTGCTGCTTCTTCTCAGCAAATAAGCTCCAATTTCTCCTCTCCTTCCCTGCTAACCACAGAAGTAGAAAAAGGGCTGAAACCATGAGAGAATGACCAATAAATTTGCTGGGTAGGAATGGTTCTGCTATAAAAGAGGCATCCAGAATCAGTCATTTTTATAGCATGCTGCCAACCCCTTCTGCTTGAGAAACTTCCCTGTCAAAGAAGGGTCACAGGTGGGGTTTGAGCACCCACACATACAAACCACACACCCAAACATACAGCACAAACACATCCAGCTGCTCCTGGAGCTCCTGAAGGGGCAGCCACCTCTGCTCAGGATGGGTAAAGCTGCTGCAGGCACACTGAGGGCTCTGACTTTGCTGCCACGCTGGGTGAAGCTTTCAGAAAGTGCAAAGACAATGCTGTAAGCAACCCAGACACCAAAGAAGGATTATCCAATGCAGAAAGTCCTTGTACTTGTAAGGCTTCACAAATTAAAATAAGAAGCCAAAAGGCAAGTCGCATCCTGCCCAGAACTAGGCATTGACATCAGGTATAATATAATGCACAATTTCCGTTTCAACCTTTCAGAATTTCATTTTTAATATGATTATTCATAGATTTTAAGCAAAGTACCCTGACTAAGGGGTGGAGTCTTTCTAAACTGACCCTGGGGCAGACCAGACATTAAATTGATTCAGACAGAATAAGAATTAATTTCCCAGTTCAGTCCTTCTTTAAAGGCAAAGAGAAATGTTACTGGACTACAATTTATGACTTAAACAGAATTACCAGTTGGTCTCATATTACCTTTCTACTCTGTTCATATCTGGGTAGCAGAATAATTTATAAAACTACGGTGAAAAAAGTAAATGGAAATATCTTTTTAACCCTTTATTTCTAGTCCTGCAGGAGCAACAAAATAATGTTAGTTCGACTTGTAGAGGTCGAACTCTGTAATTCCTCCTCATGACAGTCAAAGCCTCCTCACAGGATATTCTGAGTGTGCAACTGATGCTTTTACTGCACACTGGTATCAGTGGGTTCCCAGGTTCTCTCCCCCCTGCTCAATTTGACAGCCAAATTCCTTTTACTATTATTTGCAGTTTAGGTTCCTACTGAACCACCTCCCTGGAATCTTGTCTGTCAGATTCCAATAAATAATGGTTCCCTCCCAATCATTTCCAAAAACATAACTGCATATATTAGCTGCAGATGGAAAAAAATAAAAAATCCCTGAGCAACTAAGGAGCTGCTCAAGCTTAGAGTTCAAGGCTTTCCAGTGGCATTTCTGATTCTTTCTTAAATTCCTGATGTTACCACCTTGCTCTTTTGTTGCCAAAACATTCTAGCCTGTGGCATCTTGCTTTTCTGATCTTTTTTTAGGATAGATGAAGTGCCTCTTAGTGAAGACAGATAATGAATAATTAACATTTCATCTTTTCTTCAATTTCCCCCGGCTGTCAAAACTGCTACCTGAACTCTTCTTCATATTGAAACACATTGTATCAGAAAAGCACAGAATTAGAACATAAAAGATCTTCCTAAATTTCAAAATTATTAACCATATCATTTCACAAGGTTCAGACAGTGCCATGAGCAGGATCTTCAAACTGCTGATAAAACTTTTACTCTACCTGCATGAGCACTCATTATACTTGCTTATACACTGAGGTAATGCCAGACTTTCTATGCTGAATATCCCATGAAAGCTTTACATGAATATCAGTGAAGAATATTAAAATGAACCCAGCTGTAAAGTAAGAGCTGATCTAAGTGAGTATTAAAACTCACTTTTGAGTTTTTCCCAGGCCTCACTGACCTGTCTGGTGCAGGTGGTCTCTGGCCAGCTCAAACAAACGCATGTGCATGTTGGTGGTGGGGTTAAAGGAGCCACAGGCCAGGAGGATGACAGGGATCCTGCTCCTCATCCTGACAGCAAAACATTACAGCTCCTTCCTGAAGAAAAAAAAAAAAAAAAATAAAACAAAAACATGAGAAAGAGGAGTCTGCCCTTGGTTCCTGAACTAAAAGGAGCTGTTTCCAGGGCTGGGTGTTCCTGGAGTATCAGTGCCGTGTCCAGAGATCAGTCCTGTCCCAGCATTCAGACCCTGCTCAGGAACACAGATGCTCCTGGATATTAATTAGGAAAACAACAATACATTCTGCTTCCCCACACACAGACATGGCTACAACATACTTCTAGAAATTTACATTGCTATTACTAAATCCTGACAATTTGTTTTTACTTCTTTTTAATTTTTAACTTGCTTTTATTAGCGAGAAAGGTTTTGTTCTGTCTTTGTAGCCATTGATAATGTTGGTATCCGCAGGCCTGCTACAAAAGCAAATTTTATTTTTAAAGTAACTCCTTTCAATGAACCTTTGCAACATGTGACAAATCCTCATGTGCAACACCCAGTCCTGCAGTGTGACTTCCCGGGAGCTGGGCAGGCAGCACTGGGGGCTGGCAAACGCTTCCTGCCAGGTTATCAGCATGGGCATGGGGGGCTCCTCTGCTGGACTGCAGAGCAATGGGCAGGGCACCTGCAGAGGGAGCACAGCTGTGTCAGGAAATCTGCACGGCGTTAAAAAGCTGTGAGGAGCCTTGCAGGGGCATTTACAAAAAACCCTCTCATAATTTGGTTAAACTGTCAGTCGTCTACTAAAAATGTAGCAAAAATCAGTTTAAATCCACTGTGCTTGGAGCTATTTACTTGCATAACTCTTTTTAAAACTAATCCAGAATACAACTGGCATGATAAAAACAAGTGTGTCCCACATCCATGTCTGCAAATCCAAAGTCTTTTCCTGGAATTTGAAATCTCTACATTGCTCACACCTGTATATCATACAAACACCACTCTCCTCCCTTCTCTGGCCTCCAGCCCCCCCATCAAACAGAATCTTCCTGCAGGAGACACCTGCATCCCAAACTTCAGAACCCAGCCCTGGGATAACAGACCGAACCCAGCACAGATTGTGTGTTCTCATCAGCCAAATCTCAGTCTCCTTATGCATTGTAGCTGTAGCTCAAAGCTCACTTCTTGTAGTTACCAGTTCTTACAGTCCCTTTTTCCCTCTCCCCTTTCTCTGACTTAGAACAATTTAATAATAATGGTGAAATCCATGCCAAGTCCATGTTTTATAGCTGCCAACCCAATCAGTTCATTTATGGAGGATTTACACCTGAAGACTGGGACTGTACCATGGAACAGCACTCAGTGCACCAAGTAACAAGTGTTAATATTGTCATTTGTGACTTTTTCAACCTTTGACATTTGAACATTTTTACTGAGAAAATCCTTTGAAGTATTAAGTGCTATCTGTACCTCCAACATCTAGTAATGAATACAATGGTTTTATAATGTTTTTATTCTGTTTTCCTCATTTCTTATCATACTAGGGGAGACATACTGGGGAGAAAACACTTGGCTGTAGAGCCACTGAAAGACAGGAACAGTTTTATGGTCTGTGATGGGAGCAGCTGGAGGAAGTTCCTTTCACTGCATCCTGCTCTCTCCTCTGCTTTACCATCCCTGTGCAAACACAAAAACTCACACATGAAAAATCTATGCAAAATGTATAGCTTCTTTATTGAGAAAAAACCAAAACTGTTCTTTTGTTCAGTATCAGCAGTTCTGTAAATGCATCTCCATTGGATGGGGGAAGGTGTTTCTGCCCTGAAACTGAGTAAAACATCAGCACCTGGATGGAGCATTCATTGCTGGCTCACAGCCCTCCCATGCTCCCTCCTGTTCTGATCAAGTGCAGTTTATATTTCCATAGCTGTTCCTTTATTTGTCATCTCAACTGAATGATTGCTTTTGCTTTCCTTTTAATTCTACACATTATTCCTCACCTGAAACAAAGGTGTTGGACAGTTTTATACCCTTACTCATTTATACCCTGGAAACTCCAGGGAAAGACTTCAACCTGTGACTTTTAGTGATAACCAGACATACTGACAATGGAAATTCAAAAATAAAACCACCACCACTACCAAAAAAACCCAACAAAACAAAACCAAAACATAAAACAGAAAAAAAAAAAACCACAACAAACCAAGATTGTACTTATAGAAAATAAACACATTGAAAAGCATCTCACAAGGTGTTATACATCTAGAAACTCATAAACACCCTATATATATATATATAAACACCCTATATATATAGGGTGTTTGTGTATATATTTTAATGTTTGTTTATATATTTTAATGATTGTGTTTGTGTTTGTTTATATATTTTAAATATATATATTTATTTTTAAATCAGTGTTTTTATTTTTACTATCCCCAAATATGGTGCACCCTACACCTATTTGACAGGTCCAGGACAACTTTTAGTATTTGAAACAAAACTTTCTGATTCAGTTGCTATCTCAGCTGGTATTAATTAGTAGGGGGGCTTCAAATCATTAGAACACCTTACTCAAAGTAACAGAAAAAAAGGACAGTAAACTGATTTTTCAGCTAAGCTGCCTTGAGCAATCCAACCCTGGGGGAAGTTTAGACACAGAGTCTGTGTGCCCTGCTCTGGGCCCGTGTTCCAGCAGCCCTTGGCAAGCAGTGCATTCCCAGAAATGCCAGTCTGCAGCTTGGGAAGCTTCCAACAACAGGGCCATGGTGTGGCAATGCAGAAAAGGGCACTCACCTCCAGATGGGGAGGCCACACTCAAGCCATAGAAAAAAGGTTTGATGATGGACAAAGCATCATGATTTTCATTTGATAGTTCCTGCAAGTTCTGTCCCTGGTGCCTGTATTCCTACAATATGTCAATAACAGATGATGTTACAGATGACCACACTTAAGTTCTGCTGAAAGTCAGTAATTAGAGCCATATCTGATTAATTATCAGCAGCAGAATGGAGTGCTGCAGCACAGTCTGATTCATGAGCTGTTAAATTAGTAAACTGGAGAACAAGGCCCTGATACGTGCACGCTGTGAGCCACTCACCCTTGAGGGAAACATTTCTGCAAAAAGCACAAATAAACCAAATCCTAGCACAGGATTAAAGCATTATCTCCTCGTGTGAGGGGGAATCTAGATTAATTTAGATGAAATTTAGATTTAAATAAGTTCAAAGCTGCTCAATTCCATTCTTTTACTGGGCCACATCATCCCTTCATACAAATTCATGCAGATGCAATGGGACCAGCTGAGTTACATCAAGTGACACTAAGAATTTCAGAGTTGTGAGACAGATTTTGAAAGTCAGGAAATAAAACTACATTAGTAGCTGACCCAAATCACAGCAAACCACAGTACACAAATATCCCTAAAAATATGATTGGATATGAGAGTTTGTCATGCTGTCAATAATAATAATTCTCTGCTGCCACAGAGAAGTTACTCCAGTCAGTAAGTCCCCAGCATTTGCTGTCACCAAAAGCAGTCCTCCACAACAGTGACAAATATTTATCTGTATATCCCCACCTTCCCCTTAATAATGAACATATGTACCTGGGTGAGGAAAAATGGAAAATGCATAATCTGGGGCAGTATTTAATTTACTCATCAAGAAGTTACTTACTCCAGCCACAAAGGATTTTACAAGGAGGACATATATATTACACACAGCCCAATATGATGCTGTAACCCTCCGAAACAGCTTTTTCAGGGCCACATGGTGAGTCATATTATTATTATTAAATTCCAGTGATTCAGGTGGACCCCATCTGTTTGACTTTCACTGCAAGCCATGACAGGATACACAATTTCCTATCAAATTCACTGTATCAGAACCATGAAGCTGCTCCTCCCAATCCCCACAACAGACTTTTAGTCAGAGAACACAAATCCCACTGCAGCTTCAGAGAAATCCCAAGATCTGCTTTCCCTCCTCACTGCAGTATTCAGCAGAGCAGCAACTCATTCAAGCCTATAAAAACATCTGGGCTTTTTCACATCTGGGCTTTTTCACATCTAACACAGAAGATGGCTCAAAACACAGCAAATGCTGCCTTTGACAGTGCACAGGGGGGTTTGCCTGAGACAGACGATTTGCTCACTTTGGGGACCAAATTTTCCCAGCAAAACAAAACACCTCATAGAAAACTGCCTGTGGCCCAAATTAAAAGTGCCCCGGTGGCAGCCAGAGAAAGCAGCCTCAGTAGAAGGAAGTGTCTCCTCCTCTCCCGAGATTATAATTCTTCAAATCACAGCACACTTCACTCTTGCCATCCCTTTATTTCAGGCTGTATTCCCTTCCACAGAAGAACCAACCAAACCTCTCCATCAGTTACATCTCTAAAACCTAAACATGACTTATGGCTCCATTTGCTTGGAATGAGTTTTTTCTTCTGAATGAAACTACTTCTCTGTTTTCAGTTTCCAATCCCCAATCTTTCTGCTTCACTACTACAGAGAATCAGCAGTCTAAAGTGCCTAAAGGAGAAAATTCACCACAAAAATCACTCACTGACAAAGCACAAGAAATATAAATAGTAAGTTGAGCACAGGACTCATGCAGTCTGAAATAGATGCAAATATTGAACCTCCAGTTAATAATGAACACAGCATTGCCTTCAACAATTTTGTGCTCTGAAAAATTTGAGCACAATTACTGCTTAGCACAAGGTAACAAAGATTATGTTCTCAACACACACAAAACAGAGCCTTTGAATTCAAGTGAACAACACATTTTTTTAGCCTGTGAGTTGCTGCAAGTTTGTAAATAGAATTCCACAGTGGGGCACAGGAGTGTCTGATCTCAGAGTCCAGCCACTGAATTATCCACAGAGATACTCCCATGATAATATCCTAGTGCTTTTCTAAGTATTCTTAAGAATATTATATGTTATTAACATTCTTAATCATCCTGCAAAATCATGCTTACAGGCTGCTCATTGCCTGAACAGCAACAAGGAATACAACAACTCAGCAACATGGAAATCTGAAAACACTATTCCTGCACATCAACAGTAAACTACCATATTTTTAACATCCATATTTGTGCATTTATTAAATATTCTGAGGTTATTTCAGATTTTGTGCTGTCATTAAACAGCAAACATGTAGATATAACCACAGCATAACATCCTTAATGTTATTTTTCTGTGTCAGGGAAAATAGTGAAATAATCCCATTTTGTACAAAAGGCATTAATTATATTCTAACTGCTCATAAAACACTTGACAATACTTAGGCATAGAGCTCTGCAGCAGTTCCTTCTGGTGATAAGGCCAGTGATACTCCACTAACCCAGAACCATGCAGAAAATAAGTAAAAAAGGAGCAGACTGGCCAACAGCTCGTAGCCAGTGTTTGCTGGGTAGTGCAGGACTCACTGGCCTCACACACCACCACTCCCTGCACAGTTTTGCAGCATTTCCACAACTCAAGAGAATATGATCATCTCCTGTATCTTGCATTTCCTGCAGTATGATGTTTATAATTACTGCTCCAATAATCCTAGTGATCACTCAACTCCCTTCCTATTCTTTGTGCCCACATCACACTAATAAATAAGCTTTTTCTTCTTCTACAGAAGAATTGTCTAAACTATTCTGAGTCCTCCTTCTGTTTGCATGTACGAGTCAGTCATCCACAATGCACAATATACTGATTTACAGAAAAAGAGGATTCACACAGAACTGCAGCTCTGGGAGCCTATTTTTAAGCAAACAAACTGCTGATTTAGTGAAAGCACCAACTTATCTGTCAAAACAAACTCTTGCTAAAACTTCAAGAGTTCCTGTTGAGAAGCCATTCAGAGTGATTTTTTTTTTTGTCTATCAACACTTCTGTAATTTTCTTTCAACTAGTAAAACACACTTAGCATATCCTAAGGCAAATCTCAGAAATGGAGCTCGCACACAAATGGAAGATAAATTTAAGTAGTAAAGAAAACATCTTCAATCAGCTCTTATAAAGCTGGTTTTACAAGGCAGCAAGCTAATGAAACCCCTAGCAGTGCTACTGCAGAACACTCAAATGCAAAATAATTATATATAGCACCTACAGCATGAGACAGGATTTCCAGAACACAGAGCAAGACCTGCCTGTGCCAGATCACTGGGCTGCATGGCATTTCTTATGCTTTTGAAGTTCCCCATTATACTTTGTGACAATTTTTTTTCATTTCTGCTAATTATTGTTCAGAAAAACGCACAGTGCTTGGTGAGAGGGTGACATCCACACCAGAATTTGAGTGGTAATTGCACACCCTGTTATAAATGAGAAGCTTGACTAGGCCAATATTCAAGCAGCAATCAATTTATTAATTAATATGGTAAAGTATGAGCAATACAGCACTGGGTACAGCAGGGGAAGTTTTCCCTCCAACTGCACACTGAGGCTTACAGGTATTTATAGGGGTACTCATCAGCTTTCTCAGCAGTTTCTATTCCCAATTTTTACATCACAATTCTATACACTATTGTGATTTAGTTTTTCTCAGGATGTATCCCAAAAGGAGCATCCCCAGATGGTGGTGGTCTGGTTTCTGAAAGAAGAAAGACAAATCCCATTTGGTGAAGTCCAGCTCCCCAGATATGGGTCCACCTTTTAATTGCAAGGACTATAAATCTCATAACAGTGATGTCCAGCTTCCCTTGGTCAAAACTATAAATCCTTGAGGTGATGTTCATCTTCCTTTCTCAAGCTGCTTTTCTCTGCTTTATTAAGGTGTGAGATAAGCATATTTCCTTTATATATATTCCAAAGCTGTAGTTTCAAGGATACAAGCAATATTCTAAAATTATACTTCAAAAGGTTATTAATGCAGAACTCTTTAAGGAATAACTACAAGCAAAAAGCCACATCCTTAATGCTTTAATTCCAATGCTCCCAAATCAACCAAGGTTAATTGCAAACAAAGAATAGGTTCAAAGGCCTTCTTCCATGCTTTACTTTCTTCAGTTATTATTAGAATTCACAACTGTCCCATTGTCGGTCTGCACACATATCACAATCAGAAAAACACACATTGCCTGTGTGTACCTGACACCAAACACAGCTTGGTATTTCACAGCCCTCAGCTAAACCTTCACTTACCTTAAGTAGTAAAACTTTTAGAGTAGCTATTCTGAATATTAGAGTAAAATAGCATTGAACTGAAGTATCTAAAACTCAACAGTTGACACATTGTAGTCCCTCTTTCTTAATAAACCCAAGCAAATTCATAAAGTATAAAATTACCTCAGCCCAATATTAAAGTTTATTTGGAGAAATAGAAATTAATCTATTTTTTTTTTACTGATTTCTGAAACAAGGCAATGCTCTCAATCTTAGAGAATGGGTCTCAGTCCCCTTACCCTGTAGGGACTCAAAACTCACCAGGAATTTCTGCAGTTACTGTGGGAACACCTTATTTTAGCCATAACTCCTATTTTTCACATAGGAGCACACAGGGAAGGCACAGTCGGGCTGGGACACAGGCAGGGCTCCAGTGGCACCTGGGCCTTGACAGCTCCACCTGCGACTGAAACACTGCAGCAATTAAATCCTCAGAAATCATCCCTGCTATGAAACCCAGTATGACTCATTAAATTATTTTAAAAGGCACAAGCTCAAATTCCCCTCTGATGGGACTGCCACTTGTTGTGTCCTCCGTGTTCCCCACACGCAGCTCTGCACTTCTCAAAGGTCTTTGAGATCATCTCAGTGCTAATTAGGTTGTCACAGACAGGCTAAATTCTGAAATCTGCATTTCTGAAGTTAGAGGCACGAAGGCAGTTTACACACAGTGGAACCAGCCTTCAATAGCAAACAGCACCCGGAAAATGAGCTCACACGGACTGTACTGCTACAAAGCTTAAATAAAACAAACACCGTGCTTTGTTTATAAAATCAAACAGCAGCTGCTGCACCCTCTGAAAGCCGGTGAAAAAGACGAGTAAGTTACGCGGCGAAAGCCAGATGGATTGAAATAAACTAAAAGTAACCATATCTGCTGTTGGCCTCTTTAAAACCCTCACTGCACTTGGCTAGGTGCTGGGGGAGGGAGGGGGAAGAAGGGGAAAAAAGCATTCTGTTTTAAACACACGCACACAAACACACGCACACACACACATATATATATAAATATAATAAATATGTCTATATGGCAGTGGATAAGCGTTTATCGGGTGCGTGGCGTGGCCAGCCCAGCAGCCGCGGCCGGGGCTTTGAGGCCTACCCGCAATACCCGCAGTGCCCGCAATGCCCTCAGCGCCCGCTCCGCGCCGCGCTCCCGCCCGAGCCCGCAGCCGCTCCCGACTCCCGCCGGGGTCCGGCCGCCTCCTCCCCTCCTCCCGTCCGTGTGTCCGTCCGTCCGTGCTTCCTTCCGTGCTTACCGCAGGACAAGCGGGGTCCCCGCGGTTGGCAGCGCTGCCCCCGGCTCCTGGGGCAGGCTCGGGGCAAGCTCGGGGCCGGCCCCGCGCGGCCGGGCCTCCCCCAGCGCCGCTGCCCCGCGGCAGCCGTGCCGCGTTCCACAGCCGTGAGTGTGCTCTTATTGTCACCTGAAGGTGACCTCTACAGCAGTGAGTGTGTTTTTACTGTCACCCGAAGGTGACTTCCACAGCAGTGAGTGTGTTTTTACTGTCACCTGAAGGTGATCTGCACAGCGGCAGCCGTGCCTCCCTCCACAGCAGTGTGAAATACAAAGCTGTGTTTCGTGTCAGGTACATGCAGGCAATGTGTGTATTTGTGATTGTAATATGTGTGGAAACCGACCATGGGACAGTTATAAAGACGAATTCTAATAATAACTGAGAAAAATAAAGCATGGAAGAAGGTCTTTGCTCCTATCCTTTGTTTGCAATTAACCTTTATAAGTCTTAAGTTGATTTAGAAACATTTGAATTAAAGCTTTAAGGATGTTGCTTTTTGACAGGAACTTTCTGCTTGTAAGCCTTAAAGAGTTTTGCAATAATAAACTTTTGAAGTATAATTTTAGAATATGGCTTGTTGTAAGGATCTTTTGAAACTATAGCTTTAGAATATATAAAAAGGAGACATGCAGCTTGAGAAAGGAAGATGGACATCAGTCACGGACTAATAGGTTCGACCAAGGGAAGCTGGACATCGCTGTTATGAGATTTATAGTCCTTGCAATCAAAAGGTGGACCCATATCTGGAAACTGAACTTCACCAATTGGGATTCGTCTTTCTTCTTTCGAACACTGGACCCCCACCATTTGGGGATGCTCCTTTTGGGATACATCCTGAGAAAAACTAAATCACAATAGTGTATAGAATTGTGATGTAAAAATTGGGAATAGAAACTGCTGATGAGTAAAAATTGGGATAGAAACTGCTGAGAAAGCTGATGAGTACCCCTGTAAATACCTGTAAGCCCCAACTATCGTGCAGTTGGAGAGAAAACTTCCTCCACTGTACCCAGCGCTGTATTGCTCATACTTTACCATATTAATTAATAAATTGATTGCTGCTTGAATATTGGCCTAGTCAAGCTTCTTATTTATAACAGCAGTGAGTGTGTTTTTATTGTCACCTGAGGGTGACCTCCCAAACTTTTGGTTTCCTGCTGTTACTGAGGGTGGGCCCTGCGTCGGCTTGCGAGGCACAGAGTGGGAAACCAGTGGGAAAATTCACGGGAGGTTTGTGTCTGAAAAGGATACAGAGGAGTCCTGTAACTTCATTTAAATAAAGGGAGAGGCCCTGGGGCATTTCCATCTTTCACATGGCTGGGGGACACAGCTCCATTTTTGTGCTAATTTCCCATCCTCATCACCCTCTTGCTCTCCCCATCAGCCAGGGTTCTCACAAGGCATTTCCTACATCCCTACTCTATGTCCCTCTCTACTATGTACCCTCCTTTCTTTTGTTTTTTAATGTAACAAAACACTGTTCATAACTCTGTTAAGACTTTGTTCTTTCTCTTTAAGTTCAGGAATTTACCATTCCTTGGCTGAGCAGCAGTCTGTGCCAATTTGTACCATTTTCTAGAGCTGAGAGTCTCTTCCATCACCTCCCTGTGTGTGACTCCCTGGCCATGCCTACAAGGAGTTTCACACGGTGTGCTTGCAAAGACACAGTCATCTTATTCTTCATAAAGCTCAGCTTTCTCTGTGTCCAATGGCCTCACAAAGTCTTCTCCATCAGCTGTGGAACATTTTGCAAAATACGCCAATGTAATGAAAAGTGTGTTAAATATATTTTGTGAAGTCCAGAGAGTTTTAAATAATGTGCTTCTTTAATTTTTAGGCATATAAAATCCAGTTTCTTGAGACATCAAAATGTCAGACATTAGGTTTAGAGTCCACCACAAAAATCCTGGTTTTTGTACTGATGAAAGGAAACACAAATTTTCCTCTGATCTGGCATCATGGTAAATAATAATAAATAGGATTGTGGAAAGCATTTTTAAGCTCTACTGTGTGAAATGCACATGCAAATGATGAAGCTTCACTCCTGCACAGAGGCCATGAGATGTACTTCAGATTTTTCGTTGCCTTTGCTGAAAGCTGACCAAGAGATGGTTTTGGCAGTGGGGCTTTGGTTTCAGACTGGGAGCAGAGTTTGCTCTGCTTTTGAGATTTAACTTCACTTAATAAAGTGGCAGTGTGGGAAATGCTGAAATTGAACTGAAACTGTGTGTGGTTGTGTATTTCTCCATGACATTTCCATGCTTGTCTTTGGTCCTGCTCTGTTCACATCAAGTTTCATTCTTCAACGACTTGCAATTTGAGATATTAGGGAACTATTACTGTTAGTGCCAGGGTGAGTCTTGTAATTTTTTAAAACAGGGAGAGTGTTGGATAAAGACTACTCAAGCAATTCCTTATACCATAAGGAGTCCAGACCATAGATGCTTAACTTTTAAAACTGTGGGATTATATAGTGATGAAAAATCAGATTAACAGTTTTGAAATGAACTAATGTGTATATAAATAATCTTTCTTACAAAAGAATCTAGAACTTAGTAGAAAAAGCAATTCCCCAACTCCCTTTGACAGACAAAATCCATTTAAAAAAACTTTATGATACTGTCATCCTGTGCATAATGGACCACTTATTTTGACTGACCACACTTACTAAACATATAAAGTTTTTCCTGAAAAGTAGTAGCTCCTCTTCCTAGAGTTTGCATTCCTGTTACATATTCTGTCAATATATAAGATTCCTTATAAAAGGAACCATTTCATTTATAGAAAAGACCAATCCAAAGGTTAAATTTTGTGCATCGGGTTGAAAAGTTAAAGATGACCTGGTGAGTGGGCACAAATTAATGAGGTTCCATTGGTCCCAGTGGGAGCTGAGGTTCTGTCCTTCACCAGTTTTGTTGTAAACTGCATCACAGCTGTGCACTTCTGGCTTGCTGCCTTTAAACATAAGGTTTCCAATTCACATTAGTTTTTAAGAAAATGTTTCATAAATAAAACGCTTTAGAACAGAATAATTTGCTGAAGGTAACAAACAGAGAGCTGGGTGTGATCCTAAGCTGAGTTCTCCATGAGCCCTCTGGAAGTGGGGGAAATTGCAAACCATGCCTGAGGTACAGTGGTGTAAAGGGATGATGTGGGCACCAGACATGAAGGTGTACAAGAGCTGAAGCACTGAGATGCTTCTCTGCAAGGGAAGAAAAAATGACCACAGAAAGTTCCCCAGCAACATGAAAGATGGGCTAATTAAACCCTGTCTTCCAGCAACCAAATAAAGACAAGGTTACTGGTACAGAATCAGGTCATGTTCTGACAATCACCTAAAGAGAATGGTTATCACTGGACTGGCTTCTACTCTTTATCACAGAATTATTTTCATAGGTTTCTGGCCTAGTTTCCGGGGGAATTTGGAGCAAGATGTTATTATGTTACTCTTATACTAGTATTAAGTAAAATGTAAATCAGAATACCCATGTCAAGGTGTGAAACTATAAGTATGGAATTCCAAACCAAAGTTGTTCCAGATGTTGTGAAGAAAATTTGGCATTTAATGCAGTCCTTGAGATGCAAAACTCCCGGGGTCTTAACCAGTTTGTGCACACTGAGGCTGTAGAATTAGGGCTTGTAATTGTAAATTAATAAATAATCTTTCAGTTCTTGGCATCTGCAGTTCAGGTCTAAAGATAATTCTGTTGGGATGAGATGGAGAAGAGAGACATGAGAGGAGTGTTCATTAACCTTTCCCCTCCACAGCAGAGTTAGAGAGCATTACCTTGAAGCTTTGCTGATATTCCCCTGGCTTCATCTGTACACAAGCAAAGGAAATACACAACCTTTATCTTGAACTTACTTAAGTGCTGCAGCTACAGCTGCTTTGAACATTACATCGAATATCACAAATAGAGGTGGGCAGGAAAATGTTGATTTCCTGCAAATGAAAATCATCCTGTTGGTTGAGTGCTGTTGGAATTAAAGGCAAACATTAGCAAATCCAGTATTACAGAGGCAAGCAGGAGGAATCAAAAGGCTAAACTGCAGTACAGAAACAAAGCAAAGCAGGCTCCAGTGTGCAGATTCCTCTGAAGTCACAGAAGATAAATGAGCTGAGGAGGTAGAGACAGAGCAGAATACAAAGCTTTGTCTAAAAGTCAAGAAATGAACCCAAACCAACTTAAAAAGGCTCAAAGAACAATCACAAAACTTTTTAACTTGGCTGCGAGGAGGGCTTATCTAGAACATAAAATACAAACACAGAAAGGGAGATAAACAAAATTTTTCACTTGTTTTAGGTTCCATGACCATCAAAACAGTCTTTGTTTTTTTTTGTCACAGGTGAACAGAATGAAATGTTTGGTTCATTTCTTTATGTTTTTAGAGAGTCTCTCACATGTGCATTTTAAAATGCTTTGGGTTCTTTTTTTCTCCCTCTCCTTAATCCTCCACTGTTTGTAAAGTTATGTCAATATGTATCAATTGTTTTTGTCATTTCACTTACTTGCTTGTATTTTAAATTTTAGTGGAGATAAAATAGCTTGTTTTGTTTGCAGAATGCTTCTGATGACATTCCATATTATCTTTCCAGCACAGTAAGTGGAATTACTGGCTGATAAAATCGTACAGTTGTTTGGTATTTTAATCACAATTTAAAACAATTTGCAGGGTTGTGTCTGGAGGTAGCAACAACAACAACATATAACAAGTCCAAGAGAAATTTTGTAAGATCATTAAAAAATCTATTTCTTAATATAAGAAATTTGATATTGTTTTTTCAAGTGCATTTTATGAAAGTATTTGGTGCCATTTGTGCATTCTGTGGGATTTCTGTTAGTGAATATTATCATGGTGCTGTGTTCTTCTGTAACCTACAGAATTTACCTGCAGGTATTTCTAATAATTGTACTGAAAACCACAGCACCATTTTGGTCAAATGTCAGCTTTCCTATACCTAAAGCTTCTGTATCATTGGAAGTTTGAGATGTAATAATTCTGCTGAGCTGAAAGTGGGAGTAATCCCATTACCAAAAGGAAACCATTCTTGTTTTCTTGGTATGACTCTGTTCTAATTCAGAAAGGACCAAGACAAAAAAGATACTGCTGCAGTAATCTGTAATAGATTTGTGCAGCAAAGGTGCTGTAACATGCCCAGCTGGAACGTGGGTAGCCAGCAGAGTTAGAACTTCTCTCTGTGCTCTTGTCCAACTCTGGCACTTGCTGGATCTCCGTGTGCCCTGTGCTGATGATTTAAATTAAATTGCATTTAGATCAAATGTGGCAGGAGTCAATATGGAAATGTATCATGGTGGCATGTTTGTTCTGGTAACTTTCTGACTGCAGAGTGCTCACTGATCCCTTGCACAGGTCACAGGTAGGGCACAGAGAAAGGAGATGAGTCCAGGACTGGAAAGCATTTGGGTTTATATAAAATTTGGTATCTGACACATTTTCCTTTGGAAAAAGTACAGAGAGGATTTTGTGTCCTTTCAATGCAGACCAAAGACTAATTTCAAACCTTGAAGGTTTGTTGTGAACCAGAGCTGGCATTTTTTTGGGAGCTCTGTAAATTTAAGAATAGCTTCTCTATAACACTGAATTGTGGTGTAATGTAGAAAAACTGAGTATAATATATGGCTTTCATTATTGCTTTTCTGAGAGGAATTGCTGCAAAGGCACATCATTTCCCCACTCTCAGAAATGGAGGTACTCCAGTCTTTGATTCTGCTGCCACAGCCACACAGGCTTGCTGAAATACTCAAGTTTGTTGCTATTTTCTGATAGCAAACCATACTTGCAGGTTTCTGCCCCCCATGTCACCTCCTTTTCCTCTCCTGGAGTTGTCAGGAGGAAATTAAGAGAATTTTTCCTGTCCTAGAACTGATCTCCAGTGAGTACAGTGGGATTTATGTGGACAAACAAAGTGGTTGGGAGAGTGTGGGGTTTGTGTTTTGGGGAGGCACTGCAGGGTGGCTGTTCCCACAAGGAATTCCCTCTGTGTCCCACAGTGCTGGTGCTCTGGCTCTCAGCAATGTCACCAGGCCATGGCAGCCAGATGCCTGCCTTCCCTGGGTACCTGCTGCTGCATCCTCCTCAAGGACTGTTGAGGCACAACATGGCTTGAATTTCAAAAAGAAATAAATTACTTTTTTGTTCATATTTGTACACTTTTTAAAAGACATGTGACGTGGGAACCCAGGACATCCCTCTGGCTGTCCAGGATGGCCAGGACCCCTGCCAGGGGGGTCAGAGACCCTGGCACAGAGCCCGAAACACCTGTGGGTTTGATTATGACCCATGGAGCAAATTACCAACCTTAGATGAAGGCAGCAAGCCACAACAGTTTAGGTAGAGTAATAGTGAAGTTATCACAGGGTGGAAAAGTAGATTTTGGGGTTTCTGGAATGGGGGTTCAGGAGGCAAGATGGAGGGAACTGGGTGTGCCCAGCCTTTCTCCTTCTTCTTCTTGGCCTCCATCTTCTGCTGTGATGGTGGCACTGACAGATGGTTTAGAGTAGCAGCTCACTGTCTAACACAGGTGATAGGTATTGAAAAGTAATTGTAAACATTGTACATGTAGTTTTTAATATAAAGACATAACACTGCCCTGGGGGCAGGCAGAGTGCCAGGAACTGTCCTGCTGGATGGACCTGGGCAAGGCAGGAGGAAATTTTTTATAGATAAGAAACAATAAACAACCTTGAGACTGAGAAATGAAGAGCTCTGACTCCTTCTTCAAGCACCAGGCTGGGAAAAGAGACTTTTAACATTCTCGGGCTTGCAGTGACCCAAAAAGACCCCGAGAATGTGATATTGTACTTTAGAGAATAAAAATTCAATGTGCCACGAACATCACATTTTACCCATTTTTTTACCAGTTTTTCTGTTATCTTCGTCAGCTAGATGATTTCTTTCTCTCACTCCTCACCAGTTTAGTTTATAGTGACTTGGCTAGAAGATTATTTAATCTGTTTTATATAACTTTGAAATGATACAATGAGGCATAGTCATAATGCTTAAAATCTTGATTTCAGTACCAATTAATATAAAGGATCTTTTACAAAGCCGTATTGTGCAGTACAAAGCATCAAGGCTTCCATCCATCTTTATTGTTCCTCATTTAGGCCCACATCCACGCTTGCATGCCAGATGGCAGCTGCAGAGGAGTTTCAAGTTCTAGCAGCAATGGATGGGAAGATAAGTGCCTCTTGAGAAGGGAAAGCCAGATTGCAGATTCCTTTCAATTGCACCTGATGACTTATTGCCAGTCACTAATTGGTTTGCCCATACACAGGCAATTCAGAATCCAGCAGCAGTGCCTGACTTTGTCTGGAGCTCTGTTCTTCCTGCAGAGATCACTGCTGAAATAAACCCTTGCAGAGAAAAATATTTTATATGAAGCTTTGAGAAAAGCAGATATAAGGTTGGGGTTTTAAAAATTTGTTTGTTTGTTTGTTTTGGGGGGTTGTTTGGTTTTGGTTTTGGTTTACTTTTCATAACTGCTGTGTCAGGATTTTTTCCTTCAGGAGAGCCACAAAATCTTGTGTAACAGTCATTGTTACCTATTACTGCAAAATAGTGTAGCTGGTTGTGATGTGCTAACAGTTGACAATATGTGCATATTTACAAAAGAGAGAGAAATGATAAGTAGAGCTTTGTCTGTTTTTCATTAAAGATACTAATATTTCCTTAAAAACCTTCCTTTCCCACATATTTATGAAAGCGTTTTCATTTTAGTCCTGGATGGGGCATTTGACTTATTTTGACAGCATCCAGAGAGCCAGCTATGAAAACCACAGGATAATTCAGAAACAAGGAACTGCTGGTTATTTTCACCACTTGGAGGCCATGGGGACTGAAGTGTCTCTGGGGCTGCAGAGCAGTGTTGGTGATTGCCATTGCTGTTGATGAAAGACAAAAGCTGTGTGCAATGGTACAGCCTACAGCCAAGCTTGGAATAAGCCCTTTAAAAGGTGAAGCATCCACTTAGGAAACAGCATTGCTCATGCAGTGAAATGTCAGTAATTTTCCAGCTAATGCAGGACCAGCATTATCTCCTGAACTCGTCAGTGGAAAGCATTTTCTCTAGATGTGTTTTACTGAATGCAGTGACAACATAACAGTTATGTGGGAGCAGAAAAAACCCCAGCTTTCTGTGTTATAAATGATTATTAATTCTCCTGAATCAAAAAACAAGGAAGAACAGGCTCTGTAATTAAGGTCCTCAGTGTCCCTTGTCTTTGTTGCCCGTGTGTCCGTGATCACAATCCCACCAAAACCAGAAGTGAAGCTGTGGGTGTGCAGCGTGTCAGGGCTGTAACACCACACAAGTGGGTAAAGAGCACATCTTGTTAAATAAACATGAAGTAAATAAACCACTGGGAATTAATGGTACTTACCAAAGGTATTCTCAACAAAGAAGGGTGTGAAAGAGTGGAAATATTCCCAAGTACAGCAGAACCTTAAACACGTGGTGAGAACACTGGGGATCACCCAGCACTTCAACTGGACCGTGAATTGAATTCATATCTTGTAAGTTATTGTTTGCTTCAGAAAATCACTAAATTGACTTTGCCTGTCAAGGGCCCCATCAGTAAAAGATGGAATAAAATCACAGACCAGCATCCAATCACAAATGAAGTTGTTTAACACTTGGATAGCTGTGTAGCCAAACCCACAGTCCTCAGGGAAATGAAATTTAGACATTTCAAATGTGTTAGAAAGCAAAGAGTGTAGATTCCTAAAAATCCTGGTTCAGGTCTTTTCAGTGTTTTACTTTGGTTTTGCTCCAGACCTAAAGAAGAATGGGTTACTTGCAGTGGCCCCACCTCTAGAGCTGAACCAATGGTTTGTAGCTGACATGATTTGAAATTCTTTCTCGAGATAGGAAGAAATTCTGTTGCTCATCAGCATCTACAGGGTGGTTTTGTGAAAAAAAAACACTTATTTAGCAGAACACTCACTTTTGGGTTTGATGGCAGCAAGGGAGAGTCATTTATCCAATAATACAGGGCGTGTCTGCAGCTATTTCCTCAAGCAGAATTTAACAAATGCTGGGGATCCCCTGGGTTTGTGTGAGTGAGTGACTGCAGTGATTGTACACCCTCAGAATGGGGTTTTTGGATCTCTGCAGAGTGATCAGTGTAGTGGAGTCTGTCATGGCTGTGGCAAAACTATGACCTGATTTGAGAAATGCCTCTCAAAACCTAGCTGTGTATTGGTGGATAAAAATTTTTGGGGTGCTTTGTGTTCTTAAACCCTCTGAGGGAGAACAACTGCCAAGTACAGGGAAAAGTCTGTTACAGTTTGAACATTTTTAGAGATGAAACCCAAATATCTGGAGGAATGGCTGCAAAGACAGCAAAAATTAAAGTAAGATGCAAAGAGGTGTCTGGAATGGTTTTCTACTTTGTAGGGATCTGAAGATAAACACTTCCTAAGAATAAGAATGGTAAAGTAATACCAGAGTCTGTATCTGAAATCTCTTAAAATGTTAAATTGAATATTATCCGTTTTTTTCCATGACAAGATTTATGTCAGCCTGTATGTGTTACAATGCAGTGTAACAGATAAGATTATCTATGGAGCTGTGTCCAGCTGGGACTTTTGCCTCAGCAGCATTTACAGAGGGCATCAACCTCAGGCCATGGGAAGCAGGATACTGAAGTGGGGGCACCTGGTCGGGGCATGGTGAGAAGAACATGGCCATGGGAGTCAGGATGTCAATGGAACTATTCTGGATATTATTCTTGCTCTCAGTTAGTTCAGAAGCTGTTACAAATCAGGTTGTGTTCATAACTGGACCCTCGCCTTCAGCTACCCCTGGACCTGGCTGCATTTGCCATGCCCAAGGTCTTTGGATCTTGCCCCTCAGATGATGAGGTTTCTTCATGTGTTATTTTGCTATTAAAGTTCTTTATTTTTGGGCAAGTTCATCATACCCATTCCTCTATTTTATGCCATGCTTCCCTTGGCCAAGCAGGATTCAGGATCACAGCAAGCTGGACGGCAGTAATTATCAGATAGAAGCAACCCCTCAGCAGATTTGGTTGGTGACAAACTTACATTTGTGACTTTACAAATCACTATAAAAATAACTGATGCTTTACTTCAGGGCATTGCTGTTTCACTTGTGAGGGGTTTGGCTTTGGTTATAGTCAGAAGAAATTCAGAGGCACTATTGGGCCAATAGTGCAGTGGTGTCAAAGTAACAAAAATAATTTGTATGGGAATTTATTGCTTTTGAAGATGCTGGCTTAAATGGCATAGTATACAACAAATTCACCTTTAGGCATGCAACCTCCAAACATGGAAAAGTAGTTTGGTTACTGTACAGCTAAG
Source organism: Zonotrichia leucophrys gambelii (assembly GCF_028769735.1). NCBI lineage: Eukaryota > Metazoa > Chordata > Aves > Passeriformes > Passerellidae > Zonotrichia > Zonotrichia leucophrys. The sequence continues at coordinate 3,176,040 of NC_088179.1, forward strand.
AGAGGATGTTTACCAATGGAGAAAAATTACTGCTCTTTCTCCTTGAGATTGAATGCCATTCGTTGAAAATTTTAGAGATTGTTTTCTTCAGTCTTATTTTTCATTCTGGGCTGAATTCCATGGGGTTGTGAGACCTAGATCAGTGAGTTTGTGCTTGAAACCACCCAGGCTGATTGACCTTCGTTAGAAGTGTTTGGTGAGAATGGAGGTGCTGGAGGTGCTTATTTTTTGCTAAGATGAAATATCCTACATTTGAGAATAAGCCCTCTGTTAAGAGCTTCTCTTCCTAAGCTGGCAGTGATGGGATGACAACTCTGCATGAGCAGAGGGGACCTTCCTGTGCTTACTGTTCTGCCACAGAGATATTTGTGTGGATTTTTTAGACTTTTATTAAACTTGCTTTTAAATCCTGTGACCAACAGGTTTATTTGTTAGTGTGACACGTCACACACATCTCTGCAAATACAGCAGTGAGTGATTTATTTGGGAGGTCAAACCTGCTACAGAAGGTGCTGTCTCCCTGAGAGGTTCAAGGTGCTTTTCAATGAATCATTGCTCTAATAAATCATATTGTATATACACTGGCATATCCAAGTCAGGATATTAATTCCCAAGCAGTGCCTGTCATGAATATGGAGTTTAAAAGACCTGAGATGAATAAAGCATACGGCCTTTACATTTCAAGACCGTATCTGTAATTCACTGTACTTTCTTCTTGATACACAGACAAAGGTGAATTAGTTCCAGACAAAAATGCATCAATGCTCTATTGAATAGTCAATTATTAAACATGTAATGGGAACTCTGGTTATCAAGGCATGCTCAGTATGTGCACAGAGTACGTAATTTGCCCCAGAATAGAGCAGAACTGTCTATTTTGAAAAAAAAAATCCAGGCAAAATTATATTAATATAGAATTAAAACAAGTTATTGCTTCTGCTGTACAATAAATGGGCTTACTCGACTTCATTAACCATCCCAAGGAGGTAATTTCAGAGTCTTATTATATGTACAAACCTAGAAAAAATAGCAGTAAACAACATTATTTTCCTTGCCCTCAAGAAATAGTCTATCCAATTTACAGTGTTCTGTTTTGTGGAGAAATAATGTTTTTGACAAGCATACGTGAAGGTAAATGTTCTCACAAAAATGTCCTGGCAACACTGTGACTTGCTTGAATAAAATAAAAAAAGGAAGTTATTGCTGAACAATGAGGAAAATACTTAATGAATGTCACCTGCATGAGGTTTTAAGTATTTTTCATTTCCCTAAATTTTGTTCAAGAGAAAAAGTATTTGGCTGTTTGATTGTTGACATTGTCATCACACTAGAAACATTGTTCAGGCTGTGGCTGTTTATTATTTTACTGCAATCATGTACCACGATTGCTGCATTGGACCATTCATCTATTGCATATTTTTGATTTGCATTAGGAAAGCTGCAGATTTATTGCACTGTGTGAAAGGTACCATTTAAATCAACAGACAGGCGGGGTTTAGGAAAACTTCATTCTCAGTTGCATTAAAAGTAATTATGAATATAGTCAATTGCGATATTCCTGTATATATTTTCATGGTTTATTAAAAAAGAAAAAAAAAGTATTTTCTGCTCTGTGACTTGCAAAAATACTTTTTTCTAATATTTTTTGTGGCATAACAGTTATTTTCATGCTCTAAGAAAAATTGCAAAATCTCCCTTTAGTGAGATTCAACAGTTTGCCATTAATTTATTTTCAGAAAACACCTGGACAGTATGTGAGATGATACCCATTTATTACTGATACTTCATGTATATTAAACAGGAAGTATGAGTGATGGAGACTTTATATGTCTAAACTGACATATCCAACATAAAGGAAAAAGCAGAAATTATATAAATGTAAGATATTGCAGTGATTTCTTGGCTAAAAAGATGACAAAGACAAGTTAATTTTTCTGCATGAAAGGAGGGGCACAGAGAGGCAGAAATTCAGAAGTGAAAACTGCCTCTATGTTGCTTTCAGAGGTGCCTTTTCATCTAGAAATTGGAATTTCTGTTGGAGTTGGAATGCAAAAGATAGTTCTTGATTCTGCAATCCATAATTCTTTAGGGGATTCTTGTCAATTCTTACTGCAGGATTGTTCTTTTGTGAGAGATGCTTAAGACCAGAATGATTTTATATGCAAAAAAATTTCTTAGCTGAATTACTTGACGCAGAAGAAAAGTTTGCAATGGAGGTGGGATAGCAATTCTCCATTTCTGCATAGGGTGTGTAAATGCATCTGAAGGTGGGTGATGCAGGTGGAGTTCTGTGGCAGACATCTTTTTATGAAAAATCCTTTCCTTATGATTTTTCCTCCTGAGAAGCTGGAGGCCTCAGGAACAAAATGTAAACAATGATTATCTGCTGCTGTGGAATGCAACAGGTGCATCTGGGATTGGTCTCATGTGGTTGTTTCTAATTAATGGCCAATCACAGTCAGCTGGCTTGGACACAGTGTCTGAGTCACAAATCTTTGTTATTTCATTCCTTTCTATTCTTAGCTTAGCCAGCCCTCTGAGATGAAACCTTTTCTTCTATTCTTTTAGTATAGTTTTAATGTAATATATATCATAAAATAATAAATCAAGCCTTCTCAGACATGGAGTCAGATGCTCGTCTCTTCCCTCATCCTAAGACCCCTGTGAACACCATCACAGAGTTCTTCTGCAGTACAGCACAGGGAGCACAGGCTGGGACTGTAAAAGCTGTGTCTTGTGTTTCTCTGGGGGTCTCCAGTCACACTCAGCCTTTGGAAATGGTTACCTGCAGTATCTGACACCGTGTGAGAACTTATTGAAGTTAACTCAAAGAGAGCAGACTTTAAGAAAAGATTTTAACATAAATTTAGCAGATGAGTGCAGTTAAAATTCCCAGTCCACATCCTCAACAAGCAGCACACCATCCTAACCCCATCAGTGCATCAGTGTCCCAGCAGAGCTCTGAGCAGAAATCTCTGTCCCTGCCCACTGGCCCTGCAGGGATTCTGTGGGGGGAGCTGCCATTAACAGAGATCAACTCTGTCGGAACTCAGTGCATCCCTCTGGGTGCCCAGAGCTGCCAGGACCCTGCCAGGGGGCTCAGGGACCCTGGCACACAGCCCAGAACACCTGTGGGTTTGATTATGACCTGTGGAGCAAATTACCTACCAGTTTCTGTGCATTCCCCCCATGGTGGTGTTTGTTGGTAGCAGTGTGACTCCAACACAGAGCCCTTGGAGTTGCACCAGTGACCAGTTCAGTGCCAGCTGCAGGACTGATTGGTTTTTTTGCAATTTAATACTGTAAACCTCAGTGGAAACAATGAGAGATTTCTTTGCAAGATAAAAGTTATGAACCGTCAAGGTAAAGCATGGCACTGAATAAAGAACTGGTTAAAAATGTATGAGGAGAGCAGGGTGGAATCCTGCCTCTCTCTTGCATGTGCAGAATGGTTAAAACATTGCTGTCTTTAACCTCTAATAGTTGTTTATGAATACAAGATATACAGCTAAACAGAAAGGACTGGTCTCTTTCAGAAAAGAAAGGAAGTCAGACAGTAAACCAGTAGAAAAGAGGAGGAAAAATAACCCTGAAAACTTGAATGTATGTTGACACTGAAATGCAGGGAGTGAGTTTGGTACTGCCATTTTTAGAACGACTCAATTTCTTTGCAATTTGCAGGAAAGGGCACAATGAGGTGAACAGGATTGAAGAAGGAAAAGTATGTCTGATGTTCTTACATAGCTAATGGACTTTACTTAAGAGAAGTATTAAACTCCAAAAAATACTCAGAAAAAAAATTAAAAAGAAAGAATTAATAGCTAGGAAATGTAATACTTGACTTCAATCTTTTCACATCTGAAATAAAGCTTCTTAACTCAAGAACACTTCAACCATCTATGGATATGGTATTCCTAGAAACAGGTCTATTAAAGGAGGGTTAGGTTAAAAGAAAACATAATTAACATTCCCTTTCTTCCTCAGCCCATGCACAGCAGCTCTGAATTATGAGCAGGCAGTAAAGGTTCTCTTTTACAGTTCTCTGCAGCAAAGGTGCAGCTGCTCGTATCTCTGAAATTGCTTCATGGAACTGAATTCACATTTCCTACTAATTTGGCTTTCTTTAATCATGAATAATTACATTCAAAGAAGTAGTAGGAAAGGTGGTTTTCTTTTTTGCCAAGACTTGCAATTCAGTGAGGTTAATGACATTGGCACTGCTTTATTCAAGAAATGAATTTGCCCTTAAGTTAGAATAAGGATTCTTCAAAATACATGCTTCAAAAAACCTGGGTAACTTTTTCTGCTATCAATCACTGGCACTTGTTACAGAGAAACTGATGGTCTTAAAAATGTGTGTCAGCTTTCCATTTGTATGGGATAAGGATTTACTTCTTAAAAACAAAGTGAAGGAGGAAGAAAAGGATACAGATTTTATAAAGTTGGATTAGTCTAAAGCATCTAAATAAATTTAGAAGGCCTGAGTTTGGGTGATTTAGTCAAGGTAAAATAGGAATTTTTTGAAAGAATAGAACCCCAAATTTATGTCTCAGGCCGAGCCTGTAGGACTTTTCACGCCCTGCAGAAGTTCTGTAGCTGTCTAGTATAAGGCTTCTCTGTAGGAAAGTGACATTCTGGTGCCATCAGGATTAGGAAAAATGCGCTTTTTTTCACATTTTCCTCTGAAGAATTTCTTTAGCAAATGATAGAAATATTTTTGAACAGAATAAATGTAATTTCTTATAGTAATTCTGAAGAGGGATTTTAAAAATTCCTTCTGTAAAAGAAGCTGTGTCAGGATGAGCTTGGAAGCAGGAAGGAATCTCAGGAACTATAATGCACCTATTGTAAAATGTGACTGTCCTTGTCTTGTCAAAGAAAGGGTTTAAATAGGTTTGATGAGCAGATTCAGAAGTACAGAACACAATAAAGAATAACCAAGTCATGTCATTCCTTTTAGCAGTAATAAGTCAATGAATTCTTGATCCATGCAATCCAATACTCTCCCTGAGCTGTGCTGTGCACCATACTTAAATCAATACTGAAAAGGGAGAGAAACTATGAAAAGTTAAAGCAACTGATATAAAAATTAGTAGGAAATTGTATCAGATTTTTAGGATGAAATTTATTGGTAAGTACTTCCTACAAATGTATCATTCTGCAGCTTTATCTACTGCCTACCAAACCGAACTATCTAAAAAATGTAAATCTGTTCATGCATCTGTGACAATAAAAAAGAAACCAAAAAAATTTCAAATATTATGAATGCCTCTGTAGAGTCTGTAATGGAATATATGTCAGTATAAATCAGTGAAATCCTTGTTAGCACTGAAATGGTGCCAGAAGTGTACCCTACACAGAGAGTCCAGTGAGTGATCATTTACTCCTCAGATACACTTACTGGATTAGCAGGGAAATGACAGCTTGATTTTTCACACTTTTAGAATAGAATTGGCTTTAGTGATATTTTAAATGAAACATTGGCACTGCTAATAAGAAATCCATACAATTGCTCCAAAAAGCCTGGAACTAAAGGAAATCCAAAGCGGGGAAAAGCCAGATTTCACACACTGGAGAACAGAGCACTAATAAGCTGCTTCTGAGAAAAGACTGAATAAGTGAGAAATATAGATTTGCAAAAATGCATTTACTTTGTAAGGAGGGCGGTGTTTATGTGGTGTTTAGCCTGCATTTCCCTGTCAAATAGGAAAGCGCTCAGCTGACATTCCTGCTGTGGGTTCCTGTGTCAGGGTCTGGGGCTTGGCCCATTATGGCTCTGCTTTGGTGCTCCAAAATGAAGTCCCCCGTGGGCCACTTATGTGCTGCTCTCTAACCTGGTTCTGGTGTTTGCATTGGAAATATAGGATATTAAAATTGAGCAAAAACCTGCTGTTGCCCAAGCAAGCGGGACAAAAAATGATAATTTTTTTTTGTGGTATATTTGCATTTCCCACAGATACTTATGCAGCTGAGTGTGAGTGCAGGAGCTGGCCTTGCTGATATGCTGTGGTAATGTATGAAGAGGAAGGCAAAGTGAGAGGACGAGGTTAATCTGCCCTGAAAATGGAGAGAGCTTCTAAGACACCAGCAAACTTAGAGATTCTTTGTGTTCAATGTGTGGTCTTCCACTTTTTCTCTCCAGATCTGATGTCAGCAGCCTTTTTCTTGCACAAGAGCCACAGATGTACTTCTCCTTCTATCTTAAGTTCCACCAGGTAGATAATATGTTTTGCTCCTAATAAATGTGTGTGAGAATGTGTGTGCTGTTAACGATTTCATATTCAGTTGACACTGGAAAGTTCCCATTCCTGTAGCAAAGGAGTTGGCACAAGTGGCACAGTCCTGCCATAAGAGCTGTAGCTATATTCACTCTTCCTTTTGAGCTGTTTAATATAATTTCCCTCTCTGAATCTGAAAAGCTGGAATATGCTAATTTTCCTGCCTTATCCATCCAGATTCTCACTTATGTTTACAAACTCAGGTGTGCAAACTGGCCCAACAAGTGGTGTCACCTAGGGAAATGGTTTACCCCTCTTTTGTGTGCCCCCAGTCATTTCTGGCTGGAAATATTCCCTTTTGCCTTGAGTGTTTTCCTGCTGCACTTCCCTGAATGCTGCTCCACAGGCTGAGAACAGCTGGCTGAGCACATCAGGATCAGTGGCTGGACCAGGGCGATGCACAGGGCCGAGCTCCCAGCACTGCTCTGGCGTTTGTCTGGTCTCAGATTCAACTGCAGATCTTCTGCTTCAGTCTTGGAGCTTTTTACAAGCTTTATTCCAAAGGCCATCCCTCAGCAATTTGCTGGAGCAGCTGTGATAAATGAGGGGAAGGACCTTTGTAGAACAAGGACTGGAAAAGTCTGGTTGTACTTAAAGTCTATTGCAGGGTTTTAAAGTCAGGATTTCTTCACTACATAATGTGTTGTTTGGGTTGTTTCTGGCTGAAAACATACAGAATATCCTGAAAAATTACTCAAAAGTAAAAGGAAGGGTGACATATGCTAACCTGTACTTTTGATTAATGTATGTGAAATTAAAATACTATGAATATTTAAATATATTGGATTTCTGCAAAGATGGAGGCAAAAATTATCTATTGTAATTCTAAGGATGTTCCTGTATTTAGTTATATTTGCCCATTCTAAATTTTGGAGATACTCTAAGAACCATGTTATTTTATCTAATGAAGAAATACTACTCTGATCCATGGGAACTAATAATATTAATCATGGCATAAAAGGAGGAAGGACTTCACACCTGTAAAGTATTTTGTCTTCTGCAAATAAGAGCTTATTTCAGCTTGCCTTTTGGGACCTTTGTTAAGATATTTTCCATTCTCTTTCTTTGAAAATACATATTGTTCTCAACTTCCTTCATGCATCACTGTGCCTTTCTCCCTCTCCCCGAGAGCTGTGTTGAGACTAAGTCCCTTCTGATACAAAAGAGATGAAGGAGAAGCAGACAAGGCACTCTCATAAATACATAATGAGGTGGCCTGCAGAAGGGAACAACCTATGTTGGAAAACACAAGAAATGTTCCAGCTTTACACCAAAAAAAAAAAAAAAAAGAAACACAAAAGCTGCAGCAAATACTGCGTTCAGTGTGTGAAGTTTTCAGTTTCTTGAGGAAATTTGTGTTATCTCAGTGGCAACAGTAAATTGCTGGAGCTTTGCTCCTCTGGTTCAGAGGAGCCAGTGCAGGCTCTTCCCTGAGATCTCTGGATTTGGGGTGATTTGCATTGCCACGGTGGCTCAGGCCATTGGGCTGTGGCAGCAAATCTGACCTGTCATATCTCTGATGATGTCAGAATGAATCTGGCATCATCTCACTGATGTGAGGTTGTCCTGCTGCAGCTGAAACCAGAAGTTGCTTCTTGAGTGGTTTTCATTGTATTGGGTGTTTGCTTCTTGATTGGTTTTCATTGTGTTGAGTGTACAGAGCTCCCTGTATGGCTTGTGCTGCTTTAGGGGAACAACAAATATTAACACAAAGCTGTGTACTTTAATGAACACAGCTTGTGTCTTACAGATTCTGAAATAATGCTCATTCAAAAATGACAGCACTTAGATTTTAAAAAGTTAAATAAGTTTCACAGAGGCAGGTTCTGCTCTCAGAAGTGCAACTCGCCTTCAGGTTAGAGCCTGGGTGCTGCAGAGCCTCCTCAGCACACCCAGCTGCTCATCCCTGCTCTGTGGGGTGTTTGGGATGGGATCCTTCCCTCCCATCTCTTCTCTCATTCAGGGGCACAGCTCACTGGGCCAGCCCTTCTGGGGAGAAGCTGAGACTTTAATTTGCACTCCATGTGTGCCGCCTCTGCCATGCCAGGAAGGATTTTCCATCTGAACAGCTGGTGGCAGGGAACAGAGTTCCACTTATTGCAATATCAGGCGTTTGTTCACTCCTGCTTTTCATTAGGCTGTGTCAAAATAATCTGAATGACAGAGAGGTGGGAATGCTGAGCTCCAGCAGCTCCACATGTAGTAAACCCAGGGCTGGGTGGGAGGGTGGAGTGGGGACTCCAGAATGCAGACTACAAGTGCTCTCTGCAAGGGTCTGAGTCCTCACCAGAACTGTGGGGCTGCGTTGGGACTGACAGTAAAATTCTCATTCCTTATGATGCCTTAGGATTTTAGCTTTTATATTTTTCATATATTTGTAATCCTGCAGTTCTTTAGTGTATAACTCTAAACTCCACACACAGTGTGAGCTGCTGCTTTCCCATTTTGGGCAGACACAACAATTCCTCTCCAGGCCTGGCAATCAAGGACACCTCACTGCCTCAGGCCTGAGAGATGGAAACAAAAGTGAGTTGGGGGAGCAAACTTGGGGTACATGGCTTCACTACCTGAAGCTGTAATTGTCAGATTAACCCCCAATAAGCAAATGGCACAAACTTATAAAAGTGTGAAAACCTGTGAGCCATGGTCCATTTTTGGATGTAGCCCTGGGGGGCTTTGTCTGCCCTAAATGTACCTGAAGGCCTTTCAATAAATATAACTGCTTTTTATTGCCTTAATTCTGTCTGGCCTCTGCTTTTAGGTAGCCCCAAAAGGCATCACTTAAGGCAGGGAAACGGATCCCTGTCACTGGTCCTACCAGTGCCCACACACCTATGGAACACAATGGAAACTTCCTGTCTTTGAGAACTGGGACAGAAAATTCTGATACTTTGAGGTGATGCAAGTGAAGTTTGACAGAGGAAACACACCCGAGTTGGAAATTAGGATCCTTAACCATGGAAAATAGTCTCTGGAGTTATCACAAACCCAGAAATAGATGCCTTTATTTTTATATCACTGAGTAACTCACGCCTCATGTTCCTTTTGATAATTGTTGACGATGTCTGTAACTCCTGATTCCTCTGACAGGAAAATGTTGAAGACCAGATGGGACTGATGAAAGCCATCCTCCAAATCACAGAGTATAATTCAGCAATTGGAGCTAAATGTTGATAATCCATAGGTGGTTTGTGTCAAATTAAAACCAATCATCTTGTCATATCTGCCTTTGCTGGATAACATTGAAATTATCCATTTGTATTCTGGGTTTTTTTTTTTTTTAAATCTGAAAGTGGAGGAAGGTGATATGAAAGGCTAACAGGACAGATGACAGAATTTCCTGTAGCTGCCCTTGATAGCTGTGGGTAAGAGAGACATTGAATCCCTGTTCAGATTACCATTGTCTTCTCTATTCCCTCAGTATAGGATGCAGCAGGATCAGTCCAACCCTAAATCTTGGTAGCTCTAAGGATCCTCAGGGTGCTTCTTCTACTGTCTAACTGTATATTTCACCTTCTCATGCCAGTCTGCCTTAGTATTCTCCCCCAGGTATACAGGGTTTAACTTTTTCACCACCTCAAATCACCACATTTTTATGCTTGAAGAAATCTGGGGGTGAAAAAAAAAGCACAAATAAAGGGCAGCTAGATACAGAATCAGAATAGTTTGGGTTGAAAGGGATCCTTAAAGGTATCTAGTTCATTCCCCTGCAGTGAACAGGGACATCTTAAATTAGACCATGTTTTTCACTGGCTTGAATTCTGTCAGGGATGGGGTATCCATCACTTTTCTGGGTAACCTGTTCCCCTGTCTCACCAGCCTTATTGTAAAAATGTCTTCCTTGTATTGAGTCTAAATCTACCCTCTCTTAAGTTAAAAACTCTCCTTTCTCCTGTTGCTTGTTCCAGGTGCCTCTGGAGCAGTTCTTTCTGCAGCTAATGACTGTGAGGATGCTTCTTGGTAGCAATACTGTCTTCTCTCCATCCCCTACTACCCTCTCCAGTCCAAAGTGCAATCAATTTACTTCTAATTTGGAAGTGCTCTCTGGCTGGGTATATTTTCCAAGTCAGTGTAAAACAACTTATCCAAACCAATATGGAAAATGAAAGGCTCACTGGGAAAACATTTAAGTTTCTAATGTTTCTGCTTATTGAGTTGGTAGAAGTTGGGGGTTTTATGTGAAACATCAGCATGAAAGGTATTATGCTCATAACACATTCTCAAAAAGCTAGTAAACTTCCAGAGGTATCCAAAGAAACCTGCTTTGAAAAATGTAAGTGATGAAAAACTAAAAGAAAATATAGAAAGGGAGCCTGGCCTTACTAAGGTATCTGGGAATTAGATGAATTAAGTATGTCATCAGCAGGATTACTTCATCCACATGGGCTTGCTTTGTGCCCTCAAATCTTTTCTTAAATGGGTGTAAGCCATCAACACATCAGCTTTGAACTGGTCATTGGTTCAATTTTACCTCTGAAGTGTATCAAAGACCAGGTAATAATGAACAGGCTGAAGTCAAGAAGTATCTCAAGTCTTCCTATCTTTCAAAAATCTCTCTCCTTCCTCACTCACCTCTCTGTGCTTAGTGATTCAAACTGACAATGACAGGAATTGAAATAACTCAAACCTTGCTATTATTGTAGCATTCCAAGCCTGACTTAAATGGTTTTACTGTGTTTCTTGCTGAGATAGGCCCTCTTGAAAGAATTAGGGTAGTGTTCTTTTGAATGTCAAATCAATACCAATAACCTGTAGAGCTCCTGAGCTCATGCAGGCTATGACAAAATCTGGTTTATTCTTGGTGACTTGTTCTTAACAATCCATAGTTCATAAAGAATCTCTGTCCTGAGCACACAGAATTTTTCACAGGTGGAACCTACTCATTATATGTTTTAGAGTGGTTAGATGTTCCCATATAGCTCTGGATGTTAAAGTAACTACAGAAAGTGATTGCATTTTAAGTTTAGCAGTGGTTGTTCCTTTCAAGTCACTTTATCACAGAGCACTTCCTACAGCAAAGTCATGGGTCCACTGGTGATGAAACTGCTATCTATGGCTGGCTGTGGGTAGTGTCAGCTGAATATGCTGGAAGAAGAAAATTATGGAAGAAAAAAATTATTGGTATTCCAAAACTCAATTTAAGTGGGGCCCTGTTCATTTAAAAAATAATTTAGGTGATAAAACTTAACATCAATAGGTACGATTGTATCAAGATAAATCATAACAACACCTATTTAACCGATCTTACAAATATCTCCATGGTGTTTCTGCAGCTTCAGAAAATCTGCAGGCGGATTGTTGTGAGGGTGAACTAGAAGCTGGAGGATTATTTTTGCAGAAGTGTCTGTTCCCCATGCAGTTATGTGTGCTACTTTCTGTACTGGAGCAGTGGCAGTTCCTTTGATATCTGGGTAGGAAAAGTGTGGTCATTTGTGGATGCTTTGCTGGATCACTGTGTAAACAGTAGAACAGGTTTGTTTTTGCAATAAAGATAGCACTTAAATATGCAATTCTGACCCTGGAAACCATGGTGTGTACGCAGCATTGTGTGAGATTCTCCTCACTGGTTGTGATCAGATCCTGCCTGTGATGGTGTTCACCAGCCTCACTGTTTTCCCATATTTAAGACATTCTTCCAAATGGATGAAGCTGACAATCTTCTGCCTTTGCAGTGCTGTACTTTCTGGTACACCAAGGTTCAGAGATGTTAAAGGCAGCTCACAGTCTGCCACAGTGTGCACTGGGGTTATTGAGCAGTCACTTGTGTTAATGTCCAGTTCTCTGAGGCTGAGGACTGTGCTTAAATCTCTGCCTTGATCCTGCCTGAAATCTGTCTCTTGCTACTGCTGCTGTGTCCCCCTGCTGCTGATAGGGTGGAGAATAACCAAAAAGATACAGTCACAAAAGTTGGAGTTATAAGCAATGCATGAAATCATGACTTTGACCCTGATGATATGCAAAATCTCTAGGTTCTGAATGAAAGAACAATCAAGGCTTCAGAGGTAAATGGAATAACTCGATATTTAGCTCCATCGAGTGCAGGTTTTATCAGACTGATTTAATATATTGATAAGATAGCTGACTGCTTAAACAAGGGGAATACAATGAACCTAATCTGTCTAAATTTAAGCGAAGTTTTGGACATAGTTCCTCAAGGGAAATTATTCTTAAGGAATGCGAATGTGGGGATGAATTAAAAAACGATGAGGTGGATAAAAACCTTGGTCATGTAGAAGCTTTGGTGAATTCTATGGAAGGGAAAGTTCCCAGAATGAAGAGAAGTTACCAGTGCTGCTTCTCAAGGTTTGGTTTGGAGAACAGCCCTGGCTAATATTTCAATTAGTGACCTTGTTACTAAGAACAAAGTAGGTACAATTATAAAATTTGTGTCTGACATGAAGTCAGAAAGTGTTACCAATTCTGGATGAGGACTGGGTCATAATTTAGGAGGGATTAGATAGCCTTAAGGGAATAATTATTTCTGAATTATGATGCAGTCTTCCTCTAGGACTGGCAATATTTTCTCATTTTGTCATCCACAAATTTTATATGGCCTTGTAGACTTGACTAATGGGAATGGAATGAAGTTTAATTGCACAAAGTCAATCACATAGAGACAAATTACAATAATTTTTGCTATGAGATGGAACCTTATTGTTTGGAGTTGGCTATTTCCTGGTTTTTATATTCTGGAGAGAGATGTATCAGACTGTAGGACTGGTTACATGTGCTGTGCTGGGGGTCTGGGGGGGATAAAGTGAATTTTCATCTAGTCCTTTACACCGGCATAGGTGAAGGACTATCATGCAAAAAATTACTATAAAGTTGTTTCTGTGATGGCCAATGGCTGCTCTTCCTTGACTGGGGTGGTTCCTTCAAAGACTGCCTTATTCTGAGTTTTCTCTTTAGGAAACACAAAGAAGTTGCAGCTCAATTATGTTGTAACTCAGACTCATAACAACTGTAACATCATAAAGTATTTCAACTTTCCTTTCAAGGGATGATATTCTTGAGGTCTTTTATGATCTACAGATACATTTCAGGCCCTTTCCTCCAAGACACTGAGGAGCTGGATGTCACAGACATCATTTATGAAAAATCCTTTCCTTAGGATTTTTCCTCCTGAGAAGCTGAGGCCTCAGGAACAAAATGTAAACAATGATTATCTGCTGCTGTGGAATGCAACAGGTGCATCTGTGATTGGTCTCATGTGGTTGTTTACACTTAATGGACAATCACAGTCAGCTGGCTTGGACTCTGTCTGAGCCACAAGTCTTTGTTATCATTCTTTCTTTTTCTATTCTTAGCTAGCCTTCTGATGAGATCCTTTCTTCTATTCTTTTAGTATAGTTTTAATGTAATATATATCATAAAATAATAAATCAAGCCTTCTGAAACATGGAGTCAGGTCCTCATCTCTTCCCTCATCCTGGGACCCCTGTGAACATGGTCACAGCTGGAGGGTGTCCAGAGCAGGGCAGCAAAGCTGGGGAAGGAACTGGAGCACCAATCCCACCAGGAGCAGCTGAGGGAGCTGGGAAAGAGGCTCAGCCTGGAGAAAAGGAGGCTCAGGGGGGCCCTTGTGGCTCTGCACAGAGAGAGAGGTGTAGAGGATGGGGCAGCCAGGTGGGGGTCAGGCTCTGCTCCCAGATAGCAAGTGACAGGACCTGCAGGAACAGCTTTGGTTTAGACTGAATATTAGGAGAAACTTCTTCACAGAAAGGTGGCCACACCTTGGAGGAGGTTGCCCAGGAGCCCCTGTGATGGTGTTCACAGGGGTCTTAGGATGAGCGAAGAGACGTAGATCTGACTCCATGTTACAGAGGCTTGATTTATTATTTTATGATATATATTACATTAAAACTATACTAAAAGAATAGAAGGAAAAGTTTCATCTCAGAAGGCTAGAAAAGAAAGAATAATAACAAAGGCAGCTGCCTCAGACTCTCTGTCTGAGCCAGCTGACTGTGATTGGCCATTAATTAGAAACAACTACGAGACCAATCACAGATGCACCTGTTGCATTCCACAGCAGCAGATAATCATTGTTTACATTCTGTCCCTGAGGCCTCTCAGCTTCTCAGAAGGCAAAAATCCTAAGGTAGGATTTTTAATGAAAAGATGTCTGCGACAAGCCCCCATGCCTGGAGGGATTTAAAAGATGTGTGAATGTGCCACTGAGGGAGATGATTTAGCAGCAGACTTGGCAGTGCTGGAAATGGTGGGACTCCATGAGCTTGGAGGTTTTTCCCAACCTTAATGATTCTATGATCTCTTGCACTTGGTGTAATTCTGTAGGGATGAAATTTATTCATTTTGGAGTACTTGAAATGATGTGAAATAACTTTTGAAGATGAAGCACATGGTGAGTCAGTAATTTGTTCTTTCTCAGGTCGTAACATTCATCATATTGCTTAGAATAGGTTCAAAACTGCTATTGATATGATGATTATTTTGTCTGTTTGCTGTATCATCATAGATATCTAAATTAAATTATTTATATCCTGTAGAAATTCTGCACTGATGTTTATTTTTCTGGATTATGAAGTTACAGTGAGACAAAGACAGACATTGACCATCAGCAGTTCTGGGAAGGGTTGAGCCTGGAGAAGGTCAAATTGCAATGAAGTTTGCCAGTAAATGCTGTCCCCTACAAACACCAGCACTACTGAATACTATTGAATTCTTTTGATAGTTCACAATATGTAGAAAGGAACCAATGTCTGTATAATCCCCACAAAATTCTCACTGAATTCTAAGTTTATTACCAGACATTGAATATTCATGACCAAGAGCCCTGATAAACCCAGGAAGTTGGACACTGGGAATTAGAAAATGCCACACCTGAGTAGAATCAGAGCATATATAAACTGAAGTGTGTCTAAAGGTAAAAAAATATGATCAAATATGCTGTTTTTCATGTGACTTGATAACACAAATCCCATCTTGCTTTCATTCTGTGCTCCAAATAATAGCCAGAACATGGTCACAGAAATGACAAGAACATGTTTGATTTGACCTTAAAGGAAAACCCAAAGAAAATTTCAGATATGGAGAATTTAACCCTTCAGAGTACACTGGAAATCAGAACATCAGAAGGAAGATGCTGAGGAATCTTTGCCAGAGTTATCTCAAACATCTCTAATGGTCAATACAGGCTATTAGCACTGCTGTGAGCATTGTGGTGGGCACTGCTCTAAATGCTAACTCGTCACATAAAGGTTTTTATAAGGCCATAAATTAGACGATTATCTGAATGTGTATATTAAGAAGTGGATATTCATTTAGGTATATTGCATTTCTACATCATAAATTTTTATTCATCATATCTTCGTGCACGGTGCTAACAAATGTAAGGTTTCTCAGAGCTTTTTGAGATCCTCAGTCAGATTATGGTCTGGTAAATCATTCCACTGACCTGAACAGAGCTATTTCAGTCAGAAGCTTCTCATTGGGATTAATAACGTGATCACAATGGTGCTCATCAATTACAAGAGTTTTGGTATTGCTGGGGTAGGAAATGCAGATTTTAATAGTGAGGATCACTGCAAGTATTCAGAAGTGAAGTATGTTTTGGATTGTTTTGTTCAAAAGAACAGAGAAAATAGGAGTTTGTGTTGATGCTTTCTAGGAATTATTATGGAATAATGGTGGCTTTGAACACTTGTGTTACACACCAGCCATGGAATTTCTGAGGCTTTGAGAAGCTGAAGCCATGCTTTTATTTTCTGTGTTTCTGTGCTTCTTTATTTCTTTGTTTCTATATCTCTCTAGGAGATAAAAATAAAATTACTGTGTTATTGAAGTAGTATATCAAATAGGGGAACATTTAGAAATATATAATAATTTATTTTCTTTGACTCTTATGCTCCAGAAGAAATTAAATAATAAATAATAACAATACAGAGGTAATCAGAGATTTTGAGCTAAAATAGATTCAACCTACTTCACTCCTGAGTGTGGCTAATACAATCTAATATACTG
Organism: Zonotrichia leucophrys gambelii; assembly: GCF_028769735.1. Lineage (NCBI taxonomy): Eukaryota > Metazoa > Chordata > Aves > Passeriformes > Passerellidae > Zonotrichia > Zonotrichia leucophrys. The sequence continues at coordinate 3,192,302 of NC_088179.1, forward strand.
CTGAGGTGAAAAATCTGTTCCTTAGGAATGAGGCTCTGCATCTGAAGTGTGTGAAGGTAGCTAACCTGCTGGGTTAGCTCTCTGCTTTTTGAGACAATCACAGATAATACCAAAATTAAAATCTTGCTGTTGCTGCTATTAAAATCTTTCCTCCAGTAAATACCTCCTGCCTTGTACTCTAAGCCAGTGACCATGTCAGGCTGATTTTTATATAAAGCTCAGGCTATTCTTGGTGCTGATTTCCTGCAGTCTGAGTTGATTCACCAAATAGCCTCCTTGGAGGTTCTCTGCATGCATTTCTCTCAAGTTCAAGAGTTTTGAAACCAGACAGAGTTTGGAGTGCCTACAGTCCCAGTGATCTCTCATACTTAGCCATTACTAAAGCTGCAACCTATTAAAATAAGCAGTAACAAGTGTTGGAGAGCGATCTTTGTTCCAGTTCCAGACATGAAAATAGAATATTTCCTTTGGCATAACTACATTCAAACTCAAGACTCTATATTTCAGATCTAATTATCAGCAATGAAATAGTGAACTATTATTTAAGATGCAAAGCATTTAAACATGGCCTTCTGTAAGGAAGGTGACTCAAGCAGTCAGTCAGGACGCTTTATGTAGCTAAGCTTAGAACCAAAGGGAAGATTTGGATATAGGGAATTCTGGAAGAAAACCTGGAAGGATTTATTTTTTTCCCATGTATTGATTTGCACAAGGTTCATTATGATTCCAAAATGATGATTCCATGATCCCAAAAAGAACCCTTGGCCTTGAGTTCCCTCAGCTACTGGGAACCTCAAATTGTTTGGAATCAGGTGGGCTTCCACCCAGGCAGGTCCCTCCTGTTTTGGGTTTTTTGAGATCTTTGAGGGTTTTGTTAAAAGAAATTCCACTAACACTTCTATTGCCAAGCAAACCCAGAGTTCCCAGGCGGGCCTGTGGCAGTTCCAGCCCAGGCAGGGCCTCCTCGGTGCTGTGGGGAGCTCCCTCAGCCCCTGTGTCACCGGGCTGAGGGGACACCCGGCACAGACTCCTGGGCAGCAAACGAACACAAACCCGGCTCAGGCTGGACCTGCGGCCTGGCCCGGCCCAGCCCAGCTCAGCCTGGCTCAGCCCAGCCCAACCCAGCTGAGCCCTGTCCAGCCCAGTCCTGGGCCCCTCAGCCCAGCCCAGCTCAGCCTGGCCCAGTACGGCCCAGCCCAGTCCTGGGCCCCTTAGCCCAGCCCAGCTCAGCCTGGCCCAGTAGGGCCCAGTCCAGTACCGCCCAGCCCAGCCCAGCCCAGCCCAGTCCAGCCCAGTCCAACCTAGCCCGACTCAGCCTGGCCAAGTCTAGCCCAGTCCGGCTCAGCTGAGCCCCACTCAGTCCAGCCTGGCCCGGCCCAGCCCAGCCCAGCCTGGCTCAGCCCAGCCCAACCCATCCCAGTCCAGCCCACTACAGGCCAGTCCAGTCAAGCCCAGCCCAGCCTGGTCCACCCTGGCCCACCCTGGCCCAGCTGAGCCCTGTCTGGCTCAGCCCAAGCCAGCCTGGCCCAGTCCAGCCCAGCCCCACTCAGCCCAGCCTGGCCCAGTCCAGCCTGTGCCCCCTCAGGCTGAGCTGCTCAGGGCATCTGTAGCTCCCTGATTTACAGGGGCCGTCTGCTTAGAATCACTGCAGTGATTAATTTTGATTTTCAAGCTCTCATCTCCCTGCCCACAGGGACCAATCCAGTGACTTCAGACTTGAAAAATAAGGGCCTTTAATTGCTGTTAGGATGAGGTTGTGCTGTCCTGTTGGACAGTGACTTAAATGGCTTTTCAGATTTATTTCAGGTGGATCATGCACTACTCGGCACTGTTTAAGTGTCCCCTAAGTTTCAGAACACTTAAATATCACTCTCCTTTGAATATTGATAACCTTTCCCTTTGTAGAAAAGTTGTTACAGCCAAGGAAAAATGGTTCCAAAATGGCTGGTAGTTACCAGTTCCTTTAGGAATAGAACAGCATGTGAATCTCCTTGCTTATATAAGAATGTACTTTATGGAAAAAGGCTAAAATTGAGCTGAAAAGGGGAGTATTGTCAATGTAATTCATAGCTGGGCTATTGCAAGTTGCCAAGGAAGGAGGAAGCAGTGGGCAAGTGTATGAATGAGCACAGGACTGCCAAGGGATGGTGACACCCTCCTGTCAGGACCCAGGACCCTCTGGCTGTCCTGAGCAGCCAAGACCCCTGCCAGGGGGCTCAGAGATCCTGGCACACAGCCTGTGGTTTTGATTATGACCTGTGGAACAAGTTACCAACCTTAGATGAAGATCTGCAAGCCATGACAAATTAAGTAGAATGATAGTGAATTTATCACAAGGTGAAAAAGTAGATTTTGGGGTTTTTAGGATAGGGATTCAGGGGGGCAAGACGGAGGGATCTGGGTGTGCCCAGCCTTTCTCCTTCTTCTTCTTGGCCTCCATCTTCTGCTGTGATGGTGGCACTCACAGATTGGTTTAGAGTAGAAGCTCACTGTCTAACACAGGTGATGGGTATTGGAAAGTAATTGTAAACATTGTACATGTAGTTTTTAGTATAAAGACATAACACTGCCCCGGGGGCAGGCAGAGTGCCTGGAACTGTCCTGCTGGATGGACCTGGGCAGGGCAGGAGAAAGAATTTTATAGATAAGGAACAATAAACAACCTTGAGACCGAGAAATGAAGATCCCTGACTCCTTCTTCAAGCGCCGGGCTGGGAAAAGAGACTTTCCAACTGTTCTTGGGGTCTCTCTGACAAGTGAGAGACCCCGACACCCTCCCTTCTGCTCCCAGAATGGGGGTGCCTGGCAGAACTGGCACATCAGGCAAGAGCAGCCTCACCTGGACTGGCCACAGCTGGGCTGGCATCAGACTGGATTTGGCTCGTGTGTAGCAGACCTTCATTCCCACAGTGCCTAACAACAGGAACACGTTTTAGAAGTCTGGCCCCAGTCCTGTGAGCTGCCTAGGTGGCCTAGGGTGACATTATGATGCTTGTATCCCCAGTCATGTGTTCTGTTTATGCTGGAAGAATAAACAGATATTATGTTCTGTGCCTTCAAGACTGGCTCTGAAGAGTGAAAGTTTTGTTTTGGTTTTGCTATCAGCCGCTCCCCCCACAGCCGGCAGGACACACAGACAGGGCAGTGCATGGTGCTGCTTTTGCTTTTTGCTTTGCTCTTGCTTCTGCTTTGCTTTGCTCTTGTTTTTGCTTCTGCTCATTCGTTAGTTTAGCTAAGCAGTCCAGATTTTCCCGGGACTGTTTTTCCTTTCCCTTTTTTGGACCCACTGGAGCCTGCTCCAGACTGGGACCTGGGAACACGGAGAGTTTGCACCTTGTGGCTGCAGCAGCTGCCCCAGCACAGGAGGGACTGAGAACAGAGCGACCACCCCCAGAGAGACTTTCTGAATTTGTCATCTTTCTCAGAGCGGTGACAGAGTGGTGCCACCTGGTATTGTTCATTCTGTGTGCTGGGGGTGCTGTGCCTGTTAAATAAACAGGTTCTCTCCACTTCTCTCCAAGGAACCCTTCCCAAACTGGTTGTAGGGAGGGGCTGTGTGGGTTTGCTTTCTGGAGGGGCCCCCTTTGGAGGTTTCTCCCAAATTTGCCTTAAACCAGGACACTAGGTTTAATTAGAGTTTGTACCTGGGTTGATCAAGTTGGTTTTCATTTGTGTGCAGTCTGATCAGAACTGTGCAGTCTGATCAGCAGAGCAAGTTGCAGTAGGAAGGAGCCCCCTGTGCCCTGGGTTTTGGCAGCTGTTGTTTAAGGCAGCAACAGCATTGTTTGTCTGCAACTTCTTAAAGCTTTTAAAGTTAAAAATACAATTTGCATGATAATATATGATTGTTTTATTTGTTCATGTTAAAGGGTTCATTTTGGAGTCTAAGTCTTCGCCTTACAAACAACATTTACCTTTTCAAGTACTTCTCTTGTTCTCTTGCTAATGTTGAGAGCATTTGTGGCTCAAATAGTTTGAAATATTTACTGGAGACACCATAGGCTTGCACATTCACATTGTCATTGAAATATGACTTTAAAATAAGGTTCTGTATTTCTGCTTTGAAGTGCTGAGAGTGGTGTCCTCATTTAATCATGGAACTCTGATAGAATATTTTGTTATTACTACAGGTAGTTCCAAAACTTCTGTGTGAGAATAAAGAAAAAGTTTATTTCATTAAGCCTGGTAAACCTAACAAAAAATCAGTTAGCTTAGGGGGCAAAAAGATGTATTTATGTTCTCAAGTTGCTTTATCTTATATGTATCTCACATGTATTAAGGCATGTAGTTAATCCTCTGAAAGTTTGTCCTGAGGATAATGCCCATTTCCTGTGAACTGTCAAAACCACAAAAGGGATTGGCAACTTCTAAACTTTCTATAAAACAAATTGCTCTGACATTTTGCCACCTAGTTATTAATCCAAAAGTAAAGATTTATGCTGTCAAACTTTGATCCACCAAAACCCTTTTGTAGAAACACTGGGGGAAAATGTGCTGTATCAACCAGCAAAGGAAAAACATGTTTCCCTTGAACAAAGATATAAATTAAAAAAAATAAATTCTCTTTATAGAGCTCCATGAGCTTATATTTGTGAGAAGCAGGTTCTCCTGTCTCTGCTGCCATAGCTCTTTTCAGTATTTTCCTGCAGGGAATGAGGAAGTGCTCTGGGGCTCTAATGGATACACAAGCAGCTTTGCACTTTGGAAATAGCAGTCCATAATTGGATGGTTTCACACTTAGAACTGCCTTAGTGTAACCTGAAATTTGTGTTTGTCACTTGGAAACGGGCACAGCTGTCAGGTTTTGATGGAGGTAGCAGAAATATCTCTCCTAAAAAGTGTGGGGCATGTGGAATGGAGTTCCCATGTCTGGGCACTGTGTTTTGCTCGAGGTCAGCAATACTGGTCTCAGTTTTGTAAGAGCAAAGGTCCTAATGATAAAAAGGGAATTAATTCTTGTCACTAGAAGTGGAAAAACTTCAGTGAGTTTGATCTCATAGAAGTCTAGCTCAGTACAGGCACACACTTGCATGAGTATCTGGCCTGGGACCGTTTCTCTTTGCAATTACTTACACTAACATCTGGCAGGAGATGTCGTCCTGCAAGATTGCTACCAAATTGTCAGTCCATCATGAATGCAGCTTTTGCAGAAAACCAATAATTTAGGAGCTCTGGGTTCTAGTACTGTGTCTTGTCTAGACTCAGTGTGGTACTGGGCAGTCACTTCACTTTGCCATCTGTAAAGTGAGAGACTGTACATCTTTGTGAAGGACATGGAGCTGTCTATGCTTTACCAGTGCAGGTTTCTTCACAGGCAAATTAAAGGGCATTGGCATAGGGATGTGATTTTGCTTCCTTATTGAGTAAAAAAAAAGCTCAAGGTATGACTAAGCAATTCCTCAGCAAGTTAGGAACGTACATTTTAATTCTTGTTTTATTGATTTGCACCTGAGAGTAAGTGTCAGATTAGGCCTGAAGGCTCACAGCTCTTGCAGTTCTGGGAGGAGTATCCAGGCAGCAGGCAGCACCCAGTTGCTTTAATCTCAACCCAGAAGAGCTGCAGGGAAATACAAAAGGCATCATTTGTGTGGCTGTCAAGAGTCTGGGTCTGTGAATGTGCAGGTGTTGGCTGTGATGAGGACATTTGGGAGGGGGACACCTGTGACAGTATTCACAGGGGTCTGAGGATGAGGGAAGAGATGAGAACGCTGACTCCATGTTTGAGAAGGCTTGATTTATTATTTTATGATATATATTACATTAAAACTATACTAAAAGAATGGAAGAAAGGATTTAATCAGAAGGCTGGCTAAGAATAGAAAAAGAAGGCATGATAACAAAGGTTCTGTCTCGGACAGAGTCTGAGCCAGCTGACTGTGATTGGCCATTAATTAGAAACAACCCCATGAGACCAATCACAGATGCACCTGTTGCATTCCACAGCAGCAGATAATCATTGTTTAAATTTTGTTCCTGAGGCCTCCCAGCTTCTCAGGAGGAAAAATCCTGAGGAAAGGATTTTCCATAAAAGATGTCCGTGACAGACACCCTCTGGCTGGAGCTGCAGTTTGCCGAAACTCTGCTCACGCTGGCAGTGAATAGCCAGCCAAACTGGAGTGGGCAGCTATAGGACGGTGCCACCAGACCTCCTTTGGGCTGGGAACCAGTGTTTAATGAAATGTATGGCACCAGCTACTCCTCCTGTGAATCAGCTGTTTCTACAGCTGGTGTTGGTGAGTCTAATATTTAAACAATGGTTTCAAATACATTGATCTGACTTCTTGTGAAGTATTAACATGGCATTAAGGCTGATGCTGAAAGATGCTGGGTAGACTGGCAGCTTCATTTCACATATGACAACTGAAAATCCAAACAGTAAAGCTACTGTGCAAAAGAGATCTGCTCCAAGGAAACTAAATGTTTGCAAATATGTCTCTCCCTTAAGAGCTGAAAGCCTTTAACTTCATCTTTTAACCAGCAAGAACCTGAAAGCTTGCACCCTCTAATGGAAAACATCTTTCAGCACTAATAACATAATAAGAACAAATTGGGCAATGATCACACATAAAGCAGGATGGATTGCACCCCGGGAATACCATCTCCAACAGATTGCTAAAGGTGAGGCTGTTTCCTGATTGCTAAAGAAATGCTATTTCAGAGGTGGCAGCTGCAGCCTCTGCAGGGGATGCTGCTGGCTTCACATTCAAATGCTGGATTTGTGCTAGTTAGAAGGGGATTAGGTACAAAAGGAATAATCCATATACAGGCAAGAATATGCCTTTGAAAGAAAAGGCTGAGTGCTGTTAGACATGGCATAGCACTAGTTTCAGTTTCTCTGTTTGCTGATAGCTTTTTCCTCTTAAATACAGTCACAAGTATACGTTCTTATTTAAAATCATCTTTAGAATATTGTTCCAGGCATTTGCCTGTATTTTTTCTCTCATTATCAAAATTTTCTGAAGCTGCAACCACAGGTATGCCGTATTCATCACATTTGAAAGGCAGTTCTGGTGTAGTTTTTCCAACAATATTTCTCCTCCACTTCAAAGGCGTACCTAAACTGGCTAAAAGTAAATTGAAAGGAAGAAAAAGTTCAGTGAACTTGAAGCATATTTTTTCCTGACAGATTAAATTTCATTGACTATTATATTCCAGGTGAAGTGAACCTGGAACCTCATTGACTATTATATTCCAGGTGAGATGGAGAATTAAAAAAATACAGCCAGATGACCTGCTTCATTTCTAAAACTACTCCATTTAAAATGATTAAGCAACTACCAAAGTGCTCTTGCCTGCACCATTAAATCTCCCAGTTTATGCTCATAGGTGAGTTCTTCTTTTGTATTGTTTAAGAGCTAGTGTGCAGCTTTATTGGTCGTTAAAAAACCATTTTTGAGTTGCTGTGATGGAAATGGGGTGTTCCTGCTGCTGGATGCCACATGCATTGGGTCACATTGATTATATATCAGTCCTCTGCTGTCTGTAGACACCTGCCTGGAAAAATTTGCCTCCAATCACTTGATAAATGGTGAAAATTAGTTTATGTCCCCCTCATGGCCTTCACAGCTGAATCCTGCTTTACTGAGAGAGTCTGATTCTTTTCTCTGCCCCCTTTCCATTTAGGCTGAGCTTCTCCCCAAACCTGCCTGAATGAGGTGGGTGCTGAGGCAATTAGCAGCACTTTGCTGAGCTCAGGTTCCTCTCAGCACAAATTCCACCTGAGTCCCTGTGAATGGCAGCTCCCACTCTGGTTCTGTCTTGCCTGCAGGAAATTCAAACCTCAAAGGTTTAAGAGCAGGGAGGGAGGGAAGGATTATCTGAGTTTCCTCTGTTAGAGTCAGCTCTTCAAAAGGAAATTAATGGAAAAGTAAGTTCCCAGTCTCTCATGCTTGTTATGATTTGTAAACCAGGGGCAACTATTAGGAAAAGCCTTTATTATGCCAGAGAGTGAAATTAAATGGGCAGGTTGACCAGCAGGAGGAACCAAATGTTTGTGAGAAAAAAGCTGGCTAAGGCAGTAAATACACTGCACTGTCTCACCCTGTGCCAGTGAACAGTGAACTCAGATATCAAGTTGTTTTGTGTAGTAAGCACATGGATTTCTCATTCTCATTTTGGTTTGGTAGAGAGCTACAGCCTCTTTTTCACATTCTAGTGTGTAAACTGAGAATTCACATCTTTATCCTTTATGTCCTGATAAACCCACTAAAAGGTTATATTGGAAGCTTTCCTGGTTTTCTTCATTGGATGCCCATTGATGAGATTAAAATATTGTTACTGCTATTTTATTGCAGTGCTAAAATTTTGCATTTCCATTGTGATAATATCTCCTGTCACCACAGGTTTGAATTTTTGAGACTTATACTTTGGATATGACATAGTTTGTCCTTGCTGAATTTTGGCAAAGAAATTCTTCAGTCTTGAGGGATTTAAAGCTTGTGTACCTGTAAAAAACCACAAAAGCCAAACCCCAAACACCTCACAGCTCCAGTTTTTCTTTCACTAAAAAAGAAAAATAATTTAAAAAAATCAAACCATATGCTGAAATTTGTTTCCACTTGCCTGTAACTTAAAAAGAACAAGGAAAAATGGTTTAAAAAGGCCCATTTCCAGTGGCCTTAGGAATTTGTCAGCTGTCTCAGTGATGAATCTTCCTGAAACTGAAATGATTCCACAAAATGTGAACATTTTTGGTGCCAGCTGGTTACAGTGAAAGTCTTTAGAAGAAGAAAATTTGTGTTTTAACTCAAAGTCATATGTCTGAATTCTGTAAAGTATTCCCAGAGTTATACTTATTTGGATATTGGAAAAAATTTATTTGATAAAAAATAATGGATAAAGAAGTGTAGGTAGATGGCCAGTCATCAGGAGAATATTATTTGTCATCACATCTCAAGTAATAATAAGTCAAACTTCAACTTTTTGTAGCACTTTCATGTTATTATTATTACTATATTATTATAATATTATTATATTAATATATAATATTATAGTATATATTATTATTATATCATTATAATATTATTATAGTATTATAATTTATTAGTTTATGCTAGGTGAGTGGTAGTTTTGTGCGTTAGCAGACTTGGTCCTCGAGCTTTTTCTTATTTCCTTTCTTTAAAAAAGCTCAAATTTTTTCTTTATTTTTGTCTTTCACCTAAACATCTGTTCTAAAAGTCATGTATGATAGTTTTTTTCAAGTTGGACATGGTACTTCTAATTTTTAAAAAAATTGCTTTATAGACACAGCTCTACTGTCTGCACAGATTCATAGTGTGTAACTTGGGGATAAATCTAAATACTGAGAAGTTTTCACTGCTGGCTAATTTGCTGCTCTTCATGAACTCTGATCTCACTCTTTTTTAGTAATTGCCTCTCTTCTGAAGCAGATCTAAATCTTGATTGTTGGAAAATCCAACACGATCGATATTCTGTTGGTCCTCCTGCCAACAAGATTTAAGTTCAGTTTGCTGAAGGATCTAATTTATGTCTCTGCTAAGTCCAACTCCATGCACTGCCCTGCAGCCGGACTGGTTCCCTGCCCTCCACAGAGCTCCTGGGATATGGGGAAGTCCTGGAGCACTGAAGGGAGAGAAGCAATGTCTGTCCCATCCTTCTCCAAGGGCTGAATGCACTGAGTGCCCCAATCCTGAATTCCAGCACAGCTGAGATGGCCCTGCTCCTTCTGTGTCTGCCAAATCCAACCACTGCAAACCTATAGATATATAAACCTATTTATGGATAGCGTCACAAACTGCTATAAATGCCCACAAAGACCCTGAAACCTGAGAGGTGGTCAGTGTGAAAACAAAGACGATCAATATTATAGATATAACTGGAAATGCTTTCTCTTCTGTGCACCAAGCCATGTGTAATTTTTGGTTGCCAGAATAACTGAGGTGAGTGTTCAGTGGGGAACTTCTCACTTTCAAACAAATGTTGTAGGGTTTTGAAAGGGTTTAAGAATACTTTGATGTACTGTTACTCAAGACTAAATATAAACATTAAGCTCCAGTGATCTCAGGCTGAAATTAGGAGTGGCATTTTTAACCTACAAGAGGACAACTCACTAGCTGTTTCAAGGGGGAAGGATTTATCTTCTCCTGAAATATTTGGCGCTTCTGGCTGCTAAGGGCAAATGTTTGGACTTGCCAGAATAATGGCCTGATCCAGGATGGATGCTTCAAGCTGCCAGATTGGCTGGGAGTGCTTCAAGCAGCCTGGCTTTTTGCCCTGGTTGGAGGCTATTATTCTCCTGTGTCATCTGCCTCTCCTGTATCTGGCACTGTGCTGCCTTGTTTTCATTGCAAAGCAACAAAACAGAATTACTTTTTTAGCAGCTGATGATGTGGGAAAAATCCCCAGCTCACTGAGAGCAAGAGTGTTTGGAGAAGTGTTCCTTCAGCCAAGCAGGCAGAGAGGCTTAGGATTTTATAGAGAGGGAACTGAGACAGACTTTGTTGACTCCACTGGCCAAGAGTCCCCATAATTCTGGTGTCAAGGTGCACATCTTGCCATTTCCACCCCACACTTTGATTTCCCAGCAAAGTGAAATGACTTTCTTGCTGTCAATAGAGAGGCTGATAGAGCCAAGCACAGAACCCAAGGAGCTGATTAAAGCCATTTTTCACCTTGGTGAAAAGTCAATGCAAAGCACAGAGGTGCAGCTGAATAGAGCAGCCTCCCTCTGTTCCATCAGAGTTCTTGCTTGTTTGCTGCCTCCCCACATCAATTTTCTCTGTGTTGTTTTCTGTCAGCTTTCCATGCAAGCTTTGATGTTTGTGGACTTCCTTGCATGTGTTGTTTTAATGATCCATTTCTATGGAGTTTCTTAGCATCAGTGAATGTGACGTGCTATGGCAGGGTGTCAGAGGTTCCTGCTTGGCATCAGGGATGGCAGCTGATGTGCACCAATGTGGTCTTGGCCCTGAGAAGATAACACTCTTAAGAAATACTATATGTGTGTAGGTTACCTTTCATTTCTCCCTCCTGTTAATCAACAATATTTCCTAGCAGGTAGTAATTACTCCTGATTATCCCTCCTCTCATAACCTAGAAGAAACAAAGAAAAATTACCAGCCTCACTGCTGCTCAATACAGCCAAACTCATAAATTACCAACACAATATTTTCTCAACAAACATGGCTTCTTTTGAATCTGGTAATAGTCAATTGAATTATTATTTTTATCGAAATATCACCCAGATAGCTTTAAGAAATTAATTTTTTTTCTTTGCATTGTTCTTGTATCTCTTTCTTTTCATTGCCTTTTCTTTTCCCTCTTAGATTAACTGTAGACTGTTGCAGACAACTTTTATGAAAAATCCTTTCCTTAGGATTTTTCCTCCTGAGAAGCTGGGAGGCCTCAGGAACAAAATGTAAACAATGATTATCTGCTGCTGTGGAATGCAACAGGTGCATCTGTGATTGGTCTCATGTGGTTGTTTCTAATTAATGGCCAATCACAGTCAGCTGGCTCAGACTCTCTTGTCTGAGACACAAGCCTTTGTTATTATTCTTTCTTTTTCTATTCTTAGCTAGCCTTCTGATGAAATCCTTTCTTCTATTCTTTTAGTATAGTTTTAATGCAATATATATCATAAAATAATGATACATATTGTTTCCTTAATAAAATAATGATATATAATGTTTCCTTCTGAAACATGGGGTCAGATCCTTGTCTCTTCCCCCATCCTAAGACCCTGGTGAACACAGTCACACTTTTCCTTCCCATTTATGTGTGGTCCATTCTGATCAGGAGCTCCTTGAGGCTGGAGAATGCCTGTGCTGTGTCTGTGCAGCACAAGCCCCATCCTCTGTGAGAACCTGTTGAAATCACCAGGTGTAAATAGCACCACAAAATGCAGGAGGGGGTAAGGAAATTGCAGAGCCAGCGTGGGATGGAGGAGGCAGTTGTCCATGGCAGAGCTGCCAGCAGGAGCATTCCCAGCAGGATTGTGTAAGAGCACAGTGCCAGACAGCCACACTCACACACCCACGGCCGGGCTGCTGGGCCAGACACGGTTGGAGAGCTCCTGTTACACACAAAAAAAGAACAGTTGCCTTCCTCGTTCTGGTCAGTAGCTGAGCTGAAGGAATAGAGGATAATATAGCCTATTTGGTTCCTAATTGTTACTTACTTTGTTCAGATTGTGAGCTGCAGGAAAGCTCCTGCCCCTCAAGACTTCCAATTAAAATAGCTTTGATGTGGGGACAGTTGGATACCACAACAATCTGTGAGGCAATATTTTTTTCCCTCAACGGAGAAGATTAATTTATTTAGTTGCCTGCTAAGAAAATAGTGTCAGGGTTTTTTGTTTCCATCAGGTAATCTCACCCTGCAGAGATAAATATGATTTTGCAGGGCCATGGGGAAAGGCTGGTTTTTCCAGTGCCACTCAGCTAAAGGGAAAGGAAAGAATGGAACTCCAGTCTCCTGCACCATCCCAGTGCTGTATTTATTTACTGAGCCAGGCTTGTGGTTGGTGGGTGCACAATGGCAGAGAAAATAAGATGACAGATCAGAAGTGCCCCTTGAAGGGACAGTGTCAGGCTGGAGTGATTCAGGGACAAAAGGACAATCTGGGTGTCTCTCTGTGCCACAATGAAGGTGTGGGTGAGTGGATGTTCTTGCCACAAGCTCCCATTGCTACGTGGCATTCCTCATCCTTGGCATTATTCAGAGGCTGCCAAATGGACTTGCTGACTTCTGGGCTGACCTGCTAGACTTTGTTTTATTGATGTCTTATGGTTTCCATGAATTCAGAATTCTCCATTCACTCTAATTAGTTGAACTTGAGTTCACAAACTCAGAGACCTTTCAAAGCATTTGGCAAGCTGCATGAAGGTAGCACAGCCAAAGTCTCTGAAGTGCACAATGCAATCCATGCTGAAAATGCAGGGAGGCTATACAGGTGCTTTTTGAAGTATTGAATATCAAGAGAAAAAAATACTTGAGGAAAAAAAATGCTACTTTTCTGCTGAGCATCCCCAAAAGAAACTCAGGATGAGCTTTCCCTGAGTACTTACTGTAGACTTAACATAGGTCTCAGTGCTTAAAATTAGAATGGAAATAGCCTGAGTACTAAAAGTGTCTCCCCAGCTAAGAAGTTTCTTGGTGTCCTCTCCAAAGTTATTCCCAGTGCAGAATGAAAGTGTGATGTTGATGTTACATGGACAATCTGTTGTTCAAGTAGCAGCTGGTGCCCCAAGGATAATTTTAAATCTGTTTCAAGTGTGTGCATCATTTTTGCAATCTGATTGTGTCCTGGTATTGGTTCTCCAAATAACAGCCATTAAGAAAATCACCATCATCCCTGAGCCTTGTGGATTTTACCTCTGGTATTGCTGGTCTGAATCAGCACTGTGGGAGCTGAGCACTGAAAGCGTAGGTAAAAGTCTCTTGAGGCTTTATGGAAATACAGTGACAAAAATCAAAAAATTGGGATCAAAAGACCAGAATAATTGCTGTCGCATAGAATTTAAAATATTTAAGATTTACTTAATGAATATTTAAATGTATTAAAACCTCTGATAGTGAAATGGTTGTGCTTAGCAGAAAGTGTTCCAGGGCTGGTATCTGAATTTCAGCTCTGACTCCAGGCTGCTCCTTTGCACTCTGGGTTGCTGCATCTGTTTCCTTTCCTGCTGAGCATCACAGTGCTCATCTCTTGCTGCCTTGAGAGCTGCCTGGGTCTGTTGGCTCAGCTCTGTTTGTGTCTTGTTCAGATCCTAATGATGAAAAGAAGCAGCTGAGTGCTTGCTTGTAGGGCTGCAAGCAGAGTGAGCTGTGCAAGGGGAAATCCCCACTCGAGGCAGGAGCTCTCCCACCCCTGGGAGGAGATGGTGGCTGTGCTGAAGCTGTTATAGATGGCCTGTGTAACACACACCTGGAAATTCAGTCATGCAAATTGGGACTGGAAGCCCAGCTTAAAAATTAGAAGCAGTTTTTTAGCTCAGTTTTACTGCATGAGTAAGTACTAAGTTCCTGATTCTTGTTAAAGGTGAAATAGAGAGGTCACTTCTTGAAAATTGTTATCAGTGTGATGGGAGCTGGAAGGATCCTGGAACCTCTGGGTCAGATTGTATCCCTGCTGTTCTGCTCTCCGACTGTTTCCATGGCAATGCATGTCAGTCTGCTGAAAATGGAGAAAATGAGAGTTTGGAAACAATTATTGGTTTAAATCTTTGTTTTTGTTGTCTCACAAGGGTTCCTGTGGTGATAGCAGCAGGTACAGAACAGTTTGGTTGTCAGGTTCACATCCACCTACTAAGTGACAGCTGAAAGAGCTCATTTTGCTAAGAGCAAAAGAACCCAAAACCATAAAGCACCTAGGTTTATGGATGTGAGAAATAGGAAATGGTTTTAAACTGTTTATTAGTGTAATATGTCTGCTCCTAGGACAATATAGAAGGGGAATGTTAAGAAAAAAAAATGAATGTTTTAATATTCCTCATATTTCTTGGTGAAGAGAGCAGAGCTGGTCTTCACACACATGAAGCTTCCTATCACCATATGTTCAGCTCTTGTAAAACTAACTGTAGATTTCAAATACGCTCACCCTTGAGGTTTCAAAGATAAGAACTTAATGCCAGGTTTTTTTCTGGATTCCTTCTATGTCTTGGTGAATCTGTAGGGAGCGGGAGAAGGAGGAGAAGAGGTTTAAAAAATATGGAAGATCTGCATAAAAGACATAGAAAGAGGAATCTGTCACAGCATCCAGCTCAAAATTTAAATAAAGGGAAATAAATGCTGGCAACACTTCCAAGTGTTTGGGAAAGGAAGCTGCAGAATTTGCCTATATTTATAGCTCTTATTTCTGCAAAACTGGGTTCCAGGTATATGTTTGCTTTACCTGTGGACTGAAACCTTTTGTGGTGCAAGTTAATCCAAGAGAGATTACATTTGATTCAGTCTCTAGATGGCTGGAGAAGCTTTGGGCGGACCAGGAGCTGTGGTGAGGCATTTCATAGGAAGTAAATGTAAGGCCAAAACTCTCTGCAGGGGAGCTAAGTCCACATAATCTCTGTAGTTTTAGAAATGTGATATTTACATTGTGCATAAATGGTTGTTGATCTTCAGAAATTGTAATGTTCTGAAAAGTAATGTTCTGAAAAGTGAGGACATGTTGAAAAATAACACAAGGTTTCTTTTCACTGCTTCTGGAATTTGAAGTGTGATTCAGGAGCTTAAGTCCTGTGGCAAACCAACATGTATCAGATTCCAGACTCATTAGGTGCAGTATCTATTACCAGATATACTATTCTCATTTAAATCCTTCTTTAAAATCTACACCTGTCAGAAAGCTTGAGAAAAGGTAAACTAATTAAAATGTTGCAGTGAAGTAATTTTGCTTGCCAAAAGCCTTTGATTTTAAGGTCTATCTGTGTTTTAAGTCTGTCATCTCAGCCTTGAGTCCTGGTGTACAGAGCTCACAAGTCTCACATGCCTGGTGAGATACCTGGGGCATCTTTGGGCAAGAAGGGATCAGTAGTGCTAAGGAATAAAAATTTCAGTAGGCATTTCAAATGTGGTTTTGTCTTTATTAATGTTAATTAATCTCATTCTTACACTTCTGTAAATTCTCTAGGATTTTTTTGTTCTAATTTACTGTATAAAGACCAGTGTTTCTTCTTTTCTCTAAGTCTCTCAGCTCTCAATCTGCTATTCTACTTGTGAATCTTTTTGCTTTCCCTTTTCTCTGTCAATTCTTTGATCTTTGCTCTGTTTTGCAATTCAGAAAGTTTTTATTTCCCCAGATAATGTGCAGTGTTACCGTTTTCCCCCAGAGATATGCAGAATTCCTTTTACAGGCATAAAGAATCTGACAACTCTGTGGAAATGCCTCACCTTAGCTTTGCACATCATAGGATTCCCTCAATTTTGTATCCTTGGTATCTCATGTTCGTGCTGCAGCAACCCCTGTGCAAATAGCAAAGTTAAAATGCAGAAGTCAAACCAAATAACTGCTGTGCTAGAAACTCCTCCCAGCCAGAATCAGCCTTAACTGAGCTCCTCAGTGATGGAAAAGGATAGAAAAAACCACAAAGGTATTTGTGGCAAGATTCGAGTTTGTTAAAACAATAAAATTTAAAATAAAAAATTTAATATTTAAAATTTAAATTTAAAATTAAAAATTGAAAATGAAGTCTCCTAAATGAAGAGGGGGCAGGCTGATCTGCATTTGGAGAAACCTGCAGCCATCTGACAGCGGTCCAAGTGAAACCACCAAACCTTGAACACCAGCTATTTACCCACCCTGATCTGGGATGGGTCTGCTTACTGGACATTGGCAGAATTTAATTCTTCTAGGGTTGGTTGGGGTTTTTAGTGGGTTTTTAGTGACAGGTGGCATTAGTGTGCCATAGCTTCTCTCAGCCAGTAAAGCTGCTGTTAATGGAGAAGATAGAGGCATGGAAAAACAAGAGCATGCTGTAGGTATAAAGCCCATTGGCTTGGCTTTCTCTCTCCTAACTATTCAGGCTTGGTTTTAAGCTCTTGATGCACAAGGGTTTCAGGTAGATGATACCTTGGTTCCAGAAATGGATATCATAAAGAATGGGATATTTCTGTAATTGCAGCACTGTGAGGAAATGGATGTTCCACTTAATAGCCTCCTATAAAAACCCCCTCACATTTGCTGGGAATTTGTTGCTGTGCTAGAAACTGCTCCTCCTCTTTGCACTGCTTTATTCACTCTCTTTGCTGTCATAATCTTAAACTTGACAGAAGCCATCTTTTGCTAAAAGTAAAGAAAAAATAAAACAACCCTGTTTGAGGCAGGTTTTTAAACCATAACAGTGGTGGTTTCTAGAACAAACACTCAGTAGATGATGAAAGAAACTGATTAATATCTCTGAGTATTTGAAGTGAGGACTGATAGCCAAGAGCTGACAGAGAGTGATTTAAAAATGAAAATGAAGCTATAATGTATTCAAAGGGTGAAATGGATATTACTTGGAGGGAGGGGGGGAGGTGTGCTGATGTATTAATTTTGATTTCCAAATTAAAGGAAAAAAACTTGGGAGCCAATTATTACCCAATTGCTCCAGGCTGGATTTCCAAGATGATGTACAAAAATGGCAATTATACAACATTATACCCCTAGAAAAACAGCACTAATCAAAGATCACTTCTGAAGTGCCTGCAAGTTCTGACTGGCTGGATCCCAAGTTCAACATCTACCAGGAAAGAGGAGGGAGGAGAGGATTTATGCACTGCATTAGCACAATCAAAGATACAGGGAAACAGACACTCAGTTCCAAACTAAAATAGTGAACTGCATTCAATTTCATGGCTTACAAAAGGTGATGCTTTAGCAGCATGTCAGGGACAAAAAAATATGGAATTTTTATTGGGGAACCAAAGGGAAATGACCCATCCAGCAGGGCTCTGGTGGGAAGGAAAGATGAGGGAGAGAAAAGCCACCCCTGGTGATCTTCCTGAGAGGTGTGATCCAACTGAGAAACACTTGTTTGTTCGTTGGTTGCACGATTTTGATAAATCTTTGTCAAGTCCTTGACCAGTTTCCACTGGAAGCATTGTTCTAGCACGTTATCTGGGAGACAGCTCAGGAGTCAGAGCTTCTGTGAGCTGCTCCTGCAGCCGTGTCCTGCCCTGTGGAGCATTGCAGAGCCTGCCTCCTCACCTCTGGGCAGCTGGCAGGAGCTGCTGCTGCTCCCCTCTTTCTCAGGAATCCTGAGGAACTCGATTTATTTAAAATGTGGATATTGATCTAGTACCGATATCCAACTGTGACAGACAAAAACTCTCTAACAGTTTAGAGTTAGAAAGTGTATGTTTATTGTGGGATAGCTCCCAAATGCACACTGTGATTTACAGGTGATTACCAGGTCCTTATATCTGTACAGGTATTGAATACCCAAAATACAAATTCATATTCATAACTTTGGTACATCCCAGTCCCCGCTTTGTATGGTAATTAGTTCAAAAGTTATTAACCATGCATGGTTTGTTCCTCAAAATGAGTCGGTGGTCCCTTTCATGGGGAGGGGTCCCAAAATGAGGAAGTAAATGAAGTCTTCCTCGTTCTGACCTTTCTACCTTTTCAATGTAAATATGACAAATGAACCCTGGGTAGAACTCCCATTCCAATCTTCAATTGGTTTCAGAACAGAGGAGGCCACAATTGTCTTATGTTCCTAAAAGCTATCTATCAGTTTCTATATTCTTCATTATAAACCCAGCTAACCAAACATGTTGACAAGCAATCAATTATTAGTTAACTACTAACTCAACTTCATCAAGGCCTACCCATTTATTTTTATTAACTCCAATAAAGCTTATCTCTAACTAAAACCTCAACTCCTATAAAATCCCTAAATTATTTAAAATTTATATCTCAAACTTGTATTTATACCAGGTACATAAATGTGTGTATATATGTATGGGTGTGTGTGTTGTGTGTTTTTATACCTGCTTTATTACAGCAGATGTCTGCCATGCAAAGTCAGGCTCCACAAAAGATACTTCTTTTTCTGCTGGTGCACTTAGTGCTTGTAGCACTAAGAAATTGCCCAGTCCAGTTCCACTGTAAGAAGAAATTCTGTTGTTGATGTGCTGCTCATCACAATTGATGTTAATCCTGTCCTTTCCCTGCTTTTCCCTGGTTCCCAAGATTGGAATGAGATGATCTTTGGGGTCCCTTCCAGCCCAAAGCATTCCCTGACACCAGGCAGTGCCCACGGAAAACTCTCCCTGATCATGCCAAAATGAGTTTCTGCTGCTGGTACCACCACACACCAGTGACTTTATAACCTGTTTGTGGATAGCTGTGGTCAAGGGCACCCTTGGGGAGCCAGGAGAGCAGAATTTGAGTTGTTTTATTGAGGGCAGTAGGTTGGGCTGGTTTTACCAGGCCTTCTAAATCAGTTAAACTTTGGAAAATGGATTTGTTTTCTTTTGGCTGGTCCAGAATATCCAATTAACATTTCAGTGACTTAAGTGCATCTTGTAATAATCCATCTCCTAGAGCTGCCTTAATTGCTCATAGAAAAATACGTTTCTGCCATAAAAAATGTATTTTTGGGCTGGAAGAAGATGCGGCTGGCAGCTCAGAATGCTGAACAGATGGCAGTGCAGAGCCCTGGACTGCCAATTCAGCTGTGCTTTGGGGTGCCTTTGGTGATCAGGCCACCCCTTTGGAGTGCTGCAGGGCCAACAAGGATCCATCCAGGACCCTTTTGTTACAGCTGCTGCTGTGTCCTATGTTGAGCCACTGAAAAAGCTGTTGTTATTTTCATTTTCACATAATAACCGTGCCCCATAAACTGCTGGATCTGCTTTCAGGCTGGGAGTGCAGTAATCAGATGCTACCTGGCAGCTGTGCTTCAAAGGAAATTATTATAAATATCTCAATTAAGTATTTTCATTCTTTGCACAAGTAGTGCTTGTTGAAAAAATGCTAAAATAGAAAGGTTTCATGTTCTTCAACTGAAGCAAACTCTGATATTTCACTAATTATGTACAAATGTATTCTACTAATGCAACATTGCAGTTTATGTTAAATAGCTTCTTTGGACTTTGTGTAATTACTGTAAGTGTTCAATACCTGGAGATATTTCAGTCCAGTGGTGTATAATAAAAATTAACATCTGCAGCTGTACTGTTCACACATTATCTCCCACCAAAAATAATTTCAAATTGCATTTTCCTCCACAGGACAGAGAAGGAAAAGTTTGGGGACACTAGAGTATATTCTGAGAATTAATATAATTAGGTTGTTTCATGCAACCCAGCAGCAAGGATGGAACAAGTATGTGTCAAAAAAAAAATCTTTCAGGAGAATATTATCATTACATCCATTCATGTAATGAAAAGAGTATTGAGATTTTTTTTTTTTTTTTTTTTTTTTTTGTGGCTCAGAACTACAGTCTTTGAAAGGAAAGGACTATTTCTTAGTTTGAACACAGCATTTTATCCTCTGTACCCACAAAATCTGACAAGTGGTCAAAATCACTGCTGTAACCAAATTTTGGTGTCTCAGTTTGAACACAGGGATGATAGTCTTTCCTTGATTGTAAGTCTCACCTAAGGAGAAATTCCCTAGGCAAAAGTGATGTAAATACTGCCTCTAAGGAATGTTTTTATGATATATATGCCCATTTGTGACAGTGTTCGCAGGGGTCTGAGGATGAGGGAAGAGATGAGGATGTGACTCCATGTTTCTGAAGGCTGATTTATTATTTTATTATATATATTACATTAAAACTATACTAAAAGAACAGAAGAAAGGACTTCATCAGAAGGCTAGCTAAGAATAGAAAAAGAAAGGAAGATAACAAAGGGTTGTGGCTTGGACAGAGTCAGAGTTTGGAGTTTCTGACTTACTCATCTTTGTAATTAGAATGTGTGAACCTATATGGGTGTCACAGACATCTTTTATGAAAAATCCTTTCCTTAGGACTTTTCCTCCTGAGAAGCTGAGAAGCCTCAGGAACAAAATGCAAACAATGGTTATCTGCTGCTGTGGAATGCAACAGGTGCATCTGGGATTGGTCTCATGTGGTTGTTTCTAATTAATGGCCAATCACAGTCAGCTGGCTCAGACTCTCTGAGACACAAGCCTTTGTTATCATTCTTTCTTTCTCTATTCTTAGCCAGCCTTCTGAGGAGAACCTTTTCTTCTATTCTTTTAGTATAGTTTTAATGTAATATATATCATAATATAATAAATCAAGCCTTCTGAAACATGGAGTCAGATCCTCATCTCTTCCCTCACCCTCAGACCCCTGTGAACACGGTCACACTGAGGTATCCAGGAAATAAATTAAAGCCACTAAACAAGCCTGGGACTGGTGTGATCAAGTGGAGGTTTATTAAAAATTGGAGAGCTTTAAGTCCAGAAAGAATTGTAAGAAAGCTCTTGACTCTGATCGCTGCTGAGGTGTAGAATAATAAAAAGGTGTAGCAAAATTTCAGTTCTGAATTTCATCTGAACCAAAACCTAGTGGACCAGAGGGAGTCTTTCCTTTGACTTCGTGGATGATATTGCAAAAAAAAATTGAAAACACCCATGGTGATGCACTGGCTTTGTATTTGTGTTTTGTGTCTGAGTATTTTGTGAGATGCTGTGGGTGCTGTGGTTCCCAGTTCTCCCCAGAGCAGAAGCCTTGGAAATGTGTGTCCAAAGAGAAGAGAGAGACCAGAAAGGAAGAGATGCACAGAAATTAGTCGGGCAGCAATACACACACACAGCTGGGAGTCTGATTCAAATCAGTTCAATCCCCGTCTTTTCCACTGACGCATATTCCTTACAGTTTTGAGAACTTCACTCTTTGCTGAGGAAAGGAAAAAAAAGGGGGATTTTAAAATTAATTACTTCACTCATTAAAATGGAGAGAAATGGTAAAAGAGAACTATGATAAACTGGGCAATCAAATACACAGGAAAAGACCTTAAAAATAACACAGATGTGCCTCGTAGATGAAACTCTTGAAGGAACTGGTGTTTCAGGCTGATATTGGCACAAAAAAAGGTACTACCAAATGTAACATCATTTTAATACGTTCATTTCAAATTCACATAAAACCACAGTTCACATGTAAATTATAGATTGAGCCAGGGCTATGATCATCTGTTTTAACACACATCTGTTTCTCAGAGCTGCATCACAATGAGTAAAAGAATGTGAGGTAATACAAATCCTGAAAGACACAAAGATCTTGGTCAGTGTGCTGTGTGATTTTGCACTTTTCACATAAATGTGCTGCGATACTGATGGATTAAATCAGTTTATTAGAGCTCTGTGCTTTGAGTTTTAAAGTTTTAAATCTTTAAGCTGAATGTGATTCACTAGAATTGGTTAAATAACTCTCTCTGTTGCAGTGTCCAACAAATTATCATTCCTCCAGTCCAAATCTCTCAAATAGAACATTTTAACCTTATTTATTGTGTGCATACACAGCAGGAAAGACTCCACCTTCACCAACACTTTACAGGCAGATGTAGTTCAATTCAGTCTAAAGGGATTGTGCTATTCTTGGTATTCTGCAAAACATTTTCTAAAAAATACAATTGACAGAGTTAACTGATAAAAACAAGACATTAATGTGAAAGAAAAGGAATATTTTTTTCTTGCCTGAATTCAATGACGGAAGTATTTGAATACTGTAACCACTAAACAGGTGGGGCTGTCACTTGAAAAATCTGCATGATCTAAATATATCAATCCTCTAACTATATTGGGTCATATTAAAAAGCAAACACGAAAATCTCCTTATCTGTATAAAGAAAATTCTGTAGACTTCCTAGCACTCAACACCTTTGTTTATAACTCACATACCTGCTCTGTGATTGATATAATTGTACATTTTTTTAAAAATTGTTTATTAAAAATGACCCAAACCCATAAAAAATGAGTTATAAGTCAAATTCACTGGATGTGATTATGTAGTAAAATGAATATGTAAGTAAATAAGGTTGGATATAGGTAGAGGTTTTTTAATAAATTTCACTTTCATGCTCAATTTCACTCACTTGTGTAAATGTCCAAACAAAGACATCTAATACAGTAATGGAAACTACCAGAAGTTTTCTGATAGCCAGAAATGTCTAAAATACACCCTACATTCTTTGGGACTTCTACGTAAATGCTGCACCAACCACGGACTGAATTTCACTGTGTATGCATTTGTGTCATGTTTTCCTGTTTTAGTTGAGTTTGAATTAATCCTTCCCCAGAAAAAAAATATTACATACTTTGACACCAAAAGCAGAGTGGATGAAAAGAAGAGAAAAAAAAATATGAATATCAGGAAATAAGACCAATTTAAAAGTCTGTGATTGTGACCAAAACTTTTACTGGAAATTAAGGCATGTTATTAATCTGATTCCTCACGACTCTACAAAAGGAATCTTGCAGTAGGACAATTAAGGTAAAGAAGGTAACTTTAGGGGGGTGCACCATTGTGCCAGGCTAAAATTCCCCCTGAGCACCCCTTTGGGGACCACAGGACTTCATTTCAGAGTGGCAGCCAAGCCTCAGGAGGGCAAAGCAGCTTTTGCTATGAGTTAGAGCAAAAGTACAAAATTATTCCAAGAAGACAGCAGATGAAAAGGCTCCTCCACAATCAGTGGACTGACTTACAGTATCTGAGTGCTTGATGCTGGCAGTTCTTCATTTTCAGTCATAATTAGCCTATCATTTGCTCATTTTGCGCTTTTCTGAGCTACTCATTATTTTAGTGGCCATAGCTTCATTTGCACTCTGCCTCCTGTTCCATTTCAGTACCTTTTATCCTGCAGGAAACCTTTCTTTGTGGTTCTTCATTGGCCTTGTGCTCTGAGGAGGCCCTGGGCCCGCAGGTGATGCCTTTATCTGAAGCAAAAACTGGGTCACTGCTTTTCACAAAACTGGGGATGCTTCTTCCTCAGATTCTATCTTCACCTGCTGCTCCTGCATTTTTAAAACCATCAGACACATCCCAGCTCCCTGGGAGACTGTGGCACACTGCTTGCCTCCAGCAGGCCTCAGCTGGCTCTCCCCTGCAGCTGGGAGAGCACAAAGAGCTTTCCCCTCAGGCCTGGCAATGCAACCCTGTAATTAGGCCAGGGGGATCAATCCTGCAGCAGTACAGAGCTCCCCATCCCCTGGGGGCAGCCCGTGCTTGTGAAAAATACATGTATTTTATGATTGGCTTTTCGCAAATATTCAAATGAATGTTTTATGTGTTGTCTTAGAAAGTTATGCTGTGTTAATTCTCTTAAGTAGTGTGTTAAATATAGTTTTAGGTTGTAACATAATGTTAAAATAGAAACTATGCTATGTAGGATACTTTTTTTAAGAAAGGACTCGCAGTGATATAGCAGCCACAGGACACCTGAATCCTTCAGAGAAAAAGAATTTATTGCTCCATTATCAGAAGAAATTAACTTCTTCCTGCCTCGAAGGCGCTGTCAGGATTCAGAGGAAGAAGTTGAGGATGACCTGACAGAATCCTGTGTTTGAATGGAATTTATGCATCATGTATGAAGTGTATGAATATGCAACAGGCCATTGCTTTTAATGGTTAATCCTCTGTTAACGTGGGACCTTTCTCAGGCTTGTGCTGGCCAGAAAAAGGTACCTGGATGTCCGTTACTCTTTGTTTCTATTGTTTAATATTGTCCTAATCCAAATTGTCCAAATTATTATTACTCTATTTATATTGCTATTTTCATAACCATTTTATTAAACTTTTCAGATTTTAAAAACAAGTGATTGGTGTTTTTTCACACGCTGTCTTGCCCAAGCTCAGCTGCTGCCGGGGGACTTGGCCTTGGGCTGATGTATCCTGCTGGCTCTGGCCCTGCCCCTTGGCCTTTGCTGCAGCTCTGAAACACCCAGCCCTGCTCCCTGCTGGAATGAACACGGGCAGGAGACCTTTCTCCTTTTTAATGCCCTTATTAAAAGTGATCAGCTCTGGTGGGGAGAACTGAGAGGTCCGTGCTCACACCACCACTACCTGGAGGAGAAGGAGGACAAGTGCAGCTTTGTCCACTGGTCTGTGAGCAAAGCCAGAGATTCCATCCTCACAAGAGCATGGGGTTATTCCTTTACTTTTCAGGTCAACATTCATGGTCCTCTGTCTAGTCGACATCTTTAGGTTAGGGTGAGGGGTAAAAAGGTCTTGGCAGATACTGAATTCTGTTCCTCATGTCTAGACATTGCTTTGATTCATCAATTTTGTGTTGGCTGCTTGTTTTTAGGGGGTTTTGGCTAGGTTTGGTGAGGGGTCTCTCCCATAGCATGCAGGATCCGATGTCATTTGCATGTTGACTCGATGTCCCTTCCTCTCCAGGTGCCATCCTCCAGGAAGCAGCAGGGTGTCACTGACAAAAGGGGGAATTTTTAACCATCAATGACAGGTAGTTAATGAAAACGACAGGTGATTACAATCACTTAGAACCCCACCCTGGCAGCAACTGGCCCAACCTGTGAACTCTACAACCTTTTAAAAAAATGGGCAGCTTTTCTACTCATAACCCGTGCCCCGTGTGCCAGGGCTTGCCCGTGGCTGGGCATGGCAGGAGAGCAGTGCTGGCACTCTCTGCTCTGCCACTCACCTTGTTTGCCAAGGCAAAGGGAGCCCCTGCTGTAGCTGAAAACCAAACATGACCGAGGTTTTTCTGTGTGGCCCAAACAGGATACACATGTGAGAGACAACTGCCCACTTTGAAAATTTAAAGAGGTTTATTAAACCTTAGCAAAAATACAACAAAGGACTCCATAAGGAAAAGGCTGCAGTGCTGGTAACGGCCCCTCATGCACACCACATGGCCAGTTCCCTTCAGGATGGATGCTCAGTGTTTTACACCCCTGGGGTTGCAGCAGCCAGCCCTGGCCCCTCCCAAAGTCTGTCAGGCAGCTCTCCTTTGCCATTTATCAGTGCAAACTGCTTTCTTGTCACTGCATTGGAGCTCAGGTGTTGCCGTGCCCACCCCCTGAGCACCCCCAAGCTTTTCCATTCCCACTGCCCCATGCAAGGGACACCTGTGCAGCTTCTTTGTACCTGTCCCAGACAGCCCAGGCTGTGTGATGGCAACAATACAGGGGGAAAGGGAACTGTGGGGAGAGCAGAGGGCATCTAAACTACAATAACATAACTGTACATCACTAAAGCTTTTCTAATATTCACACAATGGTTATCTTTTAATTGTGAGAGCAAATCATCTCATTATCCATCTATAACACACGTTAAGTGTATTCAGAGCTCAGGGTCTTTTCAGAAGACAGCCAAACAATTCAGAAAAAAATATGTAGCTGAAGCACTCACGCAGTTTAGTTTGTGCTGTCGTGATGTTGTGGAAGAGCTGTGATTATGATGGGGGAGGTTAAATGTTTGTAGTGCTAGACAGTCTGAAACTGGCTCTTGAGTACACAGAGGTTATGTCTACCTATTAATTTTTTCCTACTTATGGTGTCCTTAAATTGCACAGTTTATATTCTCTGGCTGTGCACTTCTTTCCCTACAGTTTCACTGAGACCAAAGAAATTCTGAGGGATCTTATATACTTGACAGTACAGCCTTTAATAAATGCAGAGGTAACAGAAAAATCCTTCCCTATTCAAAGATAACTTTAGACAATAAATTCCCATTTGTTTATATAAGATAAAACTTTGATTTAATCAAAAATAAATCCATGCCAAAGTGATGGAATCGAGGATACTTATCTGCTGTAGATACACTGGGAGAAGGGCAAATCTGTATTTTTTCTGACTACAGGAACTCCACTCACAGGCTTAGATCTTGTCTTAGAACCAGCCCATTAGTGAGAGTAAGGTTTGTTGCACCTTTTGTTTGGCATTTAATTTATTGATGAGCTTTGTTTGAATAATGGCAGTTGTGGTGATGGGCTGTTTGTAGCTATTGATGCTCTACAGAGCTGGGCTGAGGCAATCAGTAGAATTAACCCAGGCAGCTGAGCTGCCATCTTCATTGACCTGAGCTGGATTCACAGCAGTGACCCAGTGCTAAAAGACCCCATTACCAGTCCCCAGAGCCTCCTGCTCTTCCACAGTGCACAGAAAAATCGGCCACTGGAATTTCAATACTGAAAACCCTGTGATCTGGCAAAGTACAATTGTGATTCCCTTATCCTGATTTTAGCCCTTTTTTTTCAGACTGAGTGGTGAAACGAAAGGCAAAACTCACTCTCTGCCAAGGAAGTGAAGCAGAAGCACAGCTCAGCGAGCAGCACAAGCTGTCACTCAAGGGAGAGGACTTAATTCTTCCCCACTGTCACTCACACAGGGTAAGCACGGCTGAATGGTGATTTAGGGAGTGCAGGAGCAGTTAGGGTTTGCCATAGCCCAGTGCCCACAGCCCCGAGGGGAGCACACAGCCTGCACTGCACTCTTGGGGAAGCTGGATGCCCAAAATGCTGTGAGGTGGGAATACAGGCAGGACACACCAGAGGCTGTGCAGGAGGAGGTATTTAGGAACTCAGGGCTGACTTCTCCTCGAGTTGCTGTTGACAATTGCTGCCCTGAGATGTGCAGGATGTCTCTGTTTCTGTCTCTGCTTCAGCCTGCAAAACTGAAGAACGAGTCTGGGGTCTTCAGTTTTCAGTCTTGAGGTCGTTTATTAATTCTTATCTATAAAATTTTCTTTCTGCCCAGCGGAGATCTGCTCAGCAGGGCAGCCACAGGCACTCTGTGTTGTCCTTTTATACTACAAACTACCAATAACATATTTACACTTAATTCCCAATACCTATCACCTATGTTAGACAGTGCACTTCTACTCTAAACCAATCCCAAAGTGCCAACATCACTGCAGAAAATGGAGAACAAGAAGAAGAAGGAGAACGGTTGGACATGCCCAGATTCCTCCATCTTGTCCTCATAACCCCCATACCAAAAATCCTAAAATCTACATTTTCACCTTGTGATCATTTTGTTATTACACTATTCAAACCTTTATGACTTTCAGGTCCTCATACAAAGCTGATAATTAGCTCCATGGGTCATAATCAAACCCACAGGTGCTCTGGGCTGTGTGCCAGGGTCTCTGAGCCCCCTGGCAGGGTCCTGGCAGCTCTGGACACCCAGAGGGATGTGCTGAGCTCTGACAACTTCTGAGCCAGCTTGGAGGCTGAGGAACTTCTGCAATGGAAATGGAGTGAGTCAGGAAGCAGAGAAGGACATAACAGATTGTAAGGTTTGGGTGTGCAGGAGTCCCTGGATGTCTGTGTGGAGCCAGCATTGTAGGACAGCAGTAAGGACAGTTATTCCCAAAGGGAAATCAAACAGTGTAGAACAGTAGGAACAAAGTTATTCCCAAAGGGAAATCAAACAGTGTAGAACAGTAGGAACACAGTTATTCCCAAAGGGAAATCAGTCTAGAACAGTAGGAACACAGTTATTCCCAAAGGGAAATCAAACAGTGTAGAACAGTAGGAATACAGTTATTCCCAAAGGGAAATCATGGGAGTGTAGAACAGTAGGAACACAGTTATTCCCAAAGGGAAATCAAACAGTGTAGAGCAGTAGGAACACAGTTATTCCCAAAGGGAAATCAGTCTAGAACAGTAGGAACACAGTTATTCCCAAAGGGAAATCAAACAGTGTAGAGCAGTAGGAACACAGTTATTCCCAAAGGGAAATCAGTCTAGAACAGGAGGAACACAGTTATTCCCAAAGGGAAATCATGGGAGTGTAGAACAGGAGGAACACAGTTATTCCCAAAGGGAAATCAAACAGTGTAGAGCAGTAGGAACACAGTTATTCCCAAAGGGAAATCAGTGTAGAACAGGAGGAACACAGTTATTCCCAAAGGGAAATCATGGGAGTGTAGAACAGTAGGAATACAGTTATTCCCAAAGGGAAATCATGGGAGTGTAGAACAGTAGGAACACAGTTATTCCCAAAGGGAAATCAAACAGTGTAGAGCAGTAGGAACACAGTTATTCCCAAAGGGAAATCAAACAGTGTAGAGCAGTAGGAACACAGTTATTCCCAAAGGGAAATCAGTCTAGAACAGTAGGAACACAGTTATTCCCAAAGGGAAATCAAACAGTGTAGAGCAGTAGGAACACAGTTATTCCCAAAGGGAAATCAAACAGTGTAGAACAGGAGGAACACAGTTATTCCCAAAGGGAAATCATGGGAGTGTAGAACAGTAGGAACACAGTTATTCCCAAAGGGAAATCAAACAGTGTAGAGCAGTAGGAACACAGTTATTCCCAAAGGGAAATCAAACAGTGTAGAACAGTAGGAACACAGTTATTCCCAAAGGGAAATCAAACAGTGTAGAACAGTAGGAACACAGTTATTCCCAAAGGGAAGCCCATCAGGGAGCTACAAGAGCCAGATATACCTGCAGGACAAGGGCTGGAGCCAAGCAAGGACAGCACCAAACAAAGCAAAACAACAAGCTGATGTCAGATTAAGATACCAAAAGAACAGGACAGGAAACAAGAATCTACAAATGGCTTTAAACTGAGGCTGAAAGCCAAGGCTGGAGTTCATGTGCTGCTCCTGGGCATGGATGGGACCTGGGTGAGGCTGCTCAGAGCAATTAGTGGCTGTTAATGGCCTCTACAATGCGAGATTAAGGCCACTGAAGCCACCTGCAGTGATTAATCACAGGATGAGCCTTACAACACTTCCTTACTCTCCATTAGTATTCTGAGAATAGGTAAATCAGCCGGAGCAACTCAGCAATTACAGCATGGGAACCTGCAGGAGCAACTTAATTTGGAGTTGGATAGGATGGAGTTTCAAGAAAGAAAATTGACAATTAAGAAAATTCATCTGTGCTTGATTGGAATGAGCTCTTAAATTATATCTAATTTTACAGAAACCAAAAATAAACTAGATTATTTTAATAGAAGCTTCTTTTTTTTTTTTCCTAACTCCAGTTAGGGAAAAAGTAATATTAGTACTTTTTGATGAAGAATTTCCAGTTGACTGCACTGTTGAATAGGGTACACTTAAACTGAGTGCAGCAAAAGCTTTTCTTCAACTACTTATTCTTTTGATGAAAAGTACAATAAACAGAAGCGTGTTTGACCAGCTGAGCTTTTATAGAGGTTTTTGGTGCAGATTATATAAGAGGCTCTTAAAATATGGATGCAGTGACTGGTTTTTCCTCCCCTTTTTGGGAAACTCAATATGCCTTTGTGGTGCCTGATTTTTCCCATTTATTGGGTTTGCCGTTCTAGGCTAAAGCATCAAACTGAGCTCAGTGTGTGCTTTGAGGTAGGAGCTTTAATTTATTCAGTTCCTTACACCTTGCCTGCAAAAAGGAGCACTTGAGATTTATCTGTGTCATCATTAAAGTAGAGAGAATGCATTAAGAAAAGCTGATAGACAGTAAAATTTGCTGTCTCTTTGCTTTTCATTGGCACTGACTGTGAGTTTAGCTTCTTTCTTTACTCATGAAATCTTAGGAGATAAAAAAAGTTACAATTCCTCATTATTTATAACCACCCACCTGATTTTGTGCTGTTATTAGGACATTTTTATATTGGATTTAGGGATGATAATGGCCATTTAATTCTGGGGTTTGAGATGTGATAGGTCAGTCACGTGGCAGGAGTTCTTTTTAGCCTGAAAGGAGTAAGTGGAGCTGGTTTTGATTAAGTGGGGGCTTATAAATGTGGCCTGGAGAGCAGAGAAAGAATGGTTGTCACAGGTTTTTGAGGAACCTTCTGTGCCTTTCCCTTCGTTGATTGCCAAGGGATTCTCTGGGCACTTTTTCCATGGAGCAAGGGAGGATTTGCACCTGAAGGTGGAAAGAGGAGTGGGACCTTTTGCCTGTGAGAGGGAAGATGTGTGCTAGTGTTGGTACAAATAATTTGATGGGTGTTAAGGTCATTGAAATGGGTCTGAATGTCTCTCCTAACTTTGGGCAGGAGGTTCCTCACCAGCCCCAGACAGTTTGGCTCCTGAGATAGACAATGGTTTGCACAAAGCCAGTTATTTCTAAAAGTACTTCAGAATTCTGATACTGTTCAGTTGCACCAATTACATCTAACTATCATTTCAGTGCATTTTCATCACTCAGTTTCAATGGAAAATGACAGCAGAATGAAAAAATATAATGATGACAGAATGAGGAATGTGCATCATTTATTATCAAGGTCTGTGTTGTCCCAATTCCTGATTGGTTTCTTTTTCTCTAAGGGAATTGGTTAATGTGTGATATTCTGATTTTTAATGATGACTAATAGAGAGTTGAGGGTCTGGGGTAAAGCTGTTATTTAAACTGTTGTAATTTATTATGAATATATAAAATAAATAAAGTACTTGATTTGCACTGTATCATTAGGATTTGTGCCTAACCCTTTTAAATCTGATTAGTTATTTTATGAGAGTAGAATTAGATGTTTGCAGCAGAAATGCCAGGAGGTAAATTTGATGTCTCTATTTAAGGGAGAATCAGTTAATCCAATCTCCCAGAACTTATGCTAGTTCTGTGGGTTGTGAACCCTTTTCATTATTTGAGTTTCCCTCTGCTCACTCTGAATGTTTTTCTGTCTAGAATCTGAAAATTGTGTAAACATTGTGTTTGTTTGTTTAATTAACTAATTGTTCTTTTAGAAAAAACGCAAAAATGGCCAATCACAATCAGTTATTGGAAAATACACAGTTATGAATATAATGAAATACTGTTGTGGTACTGGGAACTTGTGCAGCTTTGGACTTTTTAAAGCAAATAATGAAATTAAATTAAGTCTCACTGAAATTTGTTTTTAAAAGACCATTGAAAAACTCATGTAGACGATGAAGAGGTTTTATTTTTGTTTCTAAAATACCAGCTCTACCCCAAGAAGCTGGCAGAGGTAAAGAACCATACAGGTACAGCAAAAGTGTCCTGCCAGGGAAGGAAGCCCCTGCCTTCCCCTGCACAGCCAGGCTTGTCCAAGGTTCCAGGAATGTTTGGTTCAGATTCTGAGGGAATCCCTGCCAGGCACTGAGATGTGGGGAGGCCCCATCCTCCTTTCACAGGTTGGCCAAGGTGCTCTTGGCACTGAGAATTGAATTTGGGCAAAGTTTAGGAGGTCACTTGGATTATAGTGAGAGACCTTCCTGAGCAGAGAAGCACAGGTGTGTCACAGACATCTTTTATGGAAAATCCTTTCCTTAGGATTTTTCCTCCTGAGAAGCTGAGAAGCCTCAGGAACAAAATGTAAACCTGCTGCTGTGGAATGCAACAGGTGCATCTGTGATTGGTCTCATGTGGTTGTTTCTAATTAATGGCCAATCAGTCAGCTGGCTTGGTCTCTGTCCCAGACACAAGCTTTGTTATCATTCCTTTTCTATTCTTAGCTAGCCTTCTTATGAAATCCTTTCTTCTATTCTTTTGGTATAGTTTTAATGTAATATATATGATAAAATAATAAATCAAGCCTTCTGAAACATGGAGTCAGATCCTCGTCTCTTCCCTCATCCAAGAACCCCTGTGAACACGGTCACAGAGGTGTCTGAAAATGCTTTAGCTGGCCTCAAGGACAGGGGCACAACTGAGTGAGTGCCTCGTGTCCCAGTGCAGCCTGTAAAATACAAATCCTACAGTCCAACAATGTGTCCAGTCTAATTCCTGGCACTGCTGGGTTGTTCTGAAGGACCTTGTTCATCTGTATCCCCTTGTGTCCCCGCACCACAACCCCAGGGCTGATTCTGCACATCCCCACCTCCTCATAGACATGTGGATCAAATGCACTTTATAACAGGGCATCCATCATTTTCCCTCTGTCTATTAATTCTAAAATCCAGGTACTGTTACCATGCCAATTCTAGCTTTAGATTAGAACAAAACCGAGGGTTGGAAGTTGGGATATCATTTATACCTTAATTTGTTCCAAAGATGCTTCCTTATATTAATGTTTAGAGCACCCCAAAATCTCACGCTCTCTGAATGTTACTAAATGTCACTGTGCAGTTGATTAATTCAGCTTTATCATGTTTTCCAAGAGTTCCTTGGCCTACTTAAAAACGTCCACTTGGAAAGTGCCCTTGAATCCAGCAGACAGCATGTGATGTATGAGACAGAGTCCAGTCAAACAAACTTTCTGAGCACAAGTGGAGAGGATTTATGACTCCAGCTTCCTCCTGTAGGAGTGCATGATTGGTGGGTTTGGGCTGTTGTGGGTTATTTGTGTGGCAGTGAAAGCTGGAAGTTTCAGGAGATTCTGTATTCAGAGCCAGCTCTTTCAGTGGGCACATCAGGAAGGTGAGCAGAGAGCTGAGGTTCCTCCAGTTCTCACAATAAATGAATGGCCAAGTTGGCATTTTGTTAGAGAGGGTCTGGGGAAAATACAAATCAAAATGTAAAGCCTGAAAGCTGTCCCAGTGGAAGCTGCCCAGGAAATTTGGAGGAAAACAAATAATGTGGAAGAAATAGAGTAGCTAGGAAATTGTGATTTTAGATATATTGATTATTTGTTTGTTTGTTTATTTGGGCTGTAAGCAGGGAAATTGGAAAGGTTCATATGTTTTGCCCATAGGTTGATATAATACAGAGAGGCTTCAGCTGTAAAATGAAAATCAAGGTTCAGTTTTATATGCCAGCTCCTCTCAAATTGGATATTTGTGTTCCAGTTTCTAGTTCACACCTATTTCTAATACATTTTGCTGGTAAAACACAGAGGTTCTGGTGGTTGAAGTGGTTACATATCATGTCACATTTTGGTTAATTCCTACCTAAAATAATTAATCCCTTTATCCATTTCCCCCCACCCAGACTTAATTAGAGAATCATAATATTAAACCATTGTGGGCTGCTGAAACATTTGATTAATTTAGTGTGGTTGCAGCTCTGTAATGAAACCCTGCAAGCAGTGGAGAGAAGCTTTCCACAGCTCCATGAGCACAGCTGTGAGTTATGGCTGTGCTAACACTCCAAGGAAATAAGTGCAGCGCTCAGTCTCAGTGGAAGCTTTCCATCCAATTGGATTTCCAGTCACAGCTTCCTCCCCTTGTGCTGCAAGGCTGGGGCTCCTGGGGAGGTGCTGGGCTCTGTCTTGGAGAAGGGCAAATATTTACAGTGTCCAGACAGCTTTCTAGTCAGCCATAAAGATGGGTGACCACGGCACAGGGCTTGGAGAGAAGATTTAAGCGAGGGAGAAAATACAAATGAATCTGACTAACTCAGAGCAGAGTAAATGGTGAAATTTGCAGACACAAAAGACAGCTTTGGAAAACATCATATTAAATTATGGGGAAGGTTTGTCTCGAAAAAACCCCAAGACACCATCTAGTTTATACTTTTTCACGAGGCAAGATAACTTCTACCAAGCTTTTCCCTGATAAATGTTCCTGTAATGTGTTCTCCAAAAGCCTTCAGTGCTAAAGCAATGCATCACAGCTCTCCACTGTCCTCACCACGGGAGTTTTCTTAGTGCCTTGCCCAAATCTTTCCTGCTGAATGCTGAGCCCATCACTTTTTCTTTTGCCCACAGAGGATAAACAATTTATTAACTCCTTCTCTTCCCCTCTGTGTTGTGAAGGTACAGATTTAGACTCGGAAGCACAGAAATGTGAGTTTTGAAAGAACACACAGTCCCATTTCGGTCCTTTCCTCGGGAATTTCAGTAGGATTATGATTCTGTGACATCAGCCAGGGTCTTGGGTGGTTGTTCTTGTTGTCCTACAGGCAATCTGTGGTGGTGTGAACCTCCAGTGAAGTGCTGAGATGATCCATCCCAACAGAGCCACTGCCAGGCTGGATGCAGGAATGACTTCTGGATCTTAATGACATTTTGTGTTAGTTTGGGATGGAGCAGTAATCTGATAATGCTGTTTTCAATTTGTGATCTACCAAACTCTGGTATCCTTATCTGGAAAACTGGTGCTTCTTCCATTTTTCCTCCATTGTGTTTTGTGGGGATTTTTCTTGTATCTTTGTTGTTGTTGGGGTTTTTTGTTGGTTTTGGAGGGGATTGGTCCTCACTGCAGTGCTTTGCATTTGTCCATACTGACTTGCACCTGTGTATTTCAGACCTTTTCTTCAATTCCTCAGGATCATTCCCAGAGCACTAAGAGCTTTTTGTGTTATCACATTCTGTTTCTATTTAATCAATCAACAGCCATTTAAATTTTCTTCTCGAATTTTGTTTTGCTTGGTTATTTACATGGTAAAAAACAGAAGCAGCCTGCTAAAAATATACGTGCATGCATTTGCACATGCAGTTTCATTTCAAATACTGCCTTGTGTCTGGCAATATTTATTATGAATGGGAATGTTCAGAAAAATATGTAGGAGCAGATGGAAAACCAGTTTGGAAGACTCTGAGGGGAAGAGTGAGCCAGTAGAGGCTTTGAGTCTGAAAATCTCCAATGAGGAATGGAGGAAGAGTTGAATTTTCTTGTGAAAGAAGCCAAGAGGCTTGGGGAGCTCACTCAGGGCTCACCCAGAGCTCACCTGTTCTTTGCAGGTGCCACAAGGCACAAAAGGAAAAGAACGATCAGAAACAGCAGTTTTCTTGCTCTTGGCACAATGGAAGGATGGATCATTTCCATAAAATGTGTTCACCTTTGTTACTGAGCTACTGCTCTGGAGCTTCCTTTCTGTGCAAGGCATTTGAGGTTGTGAAAAATGCATGTATTATATGATTGGCTTTACCCAAACATTCAAATGAATATTATACGTGTTGTGTTAGAAAGTAATGCTGTATTAATTATCTTAAGTAATGTGTTAAATATTATTTTAGGTTATAAAAAATGTTAAAATAGAAACGATGCTATGTAGGATACTTTTCTTTAAAGAAAGGACTCGCAGCGAGATAGCAGCCACAGGACACCTCAATCTTTCAGAGAAAAAGAATTTATTGCTCCCTTATCAGAAGAAATGAACTTCTTCCTGCCTCAAAGACGCTGTTAGGATTCAGAGGAGGAAGTTGATGATGACCAGACAGAATCCTGTGTTTGAATGGAATTTATGCATCATGGATGAGGGGTATGAATTTGCAACAGGTTATTGTTTTTAAGGGTTAATCCTCTGTTAACGGGTGTCCCTTTTCAGGCTCGGGCTGCCCAGAAAAGGTACCTAGATGTCTGTAACTCTTTGTTTCTATTGTCTCATAATGTCCTAATTCAAACTGTCCAAATTATTATTACTCTAATTGTATTACTATTTTTATAACCATTTTATTACTGTTAAACTTTTACAATTTTAAGAACCGGTGATTGGCATTTTTCACAAGGTGTTCTGGGAGGAGTGAGGGTTCTCTGTCTCTCTGTCTCCAGGAGCCCTTCAGTGGCTCAGTTGTTGACATTTGTGAGGCAGGGATGGTTCCTGAAGGACAATTCCCAGAGAGAATCCTCCCCAGGGCCATCCTGGGCTAGCACTGGTGAGGAGCTCCTGCTCTGCTCACATGCCATGCCTGGCATTTGGCAATTCTCGTTCCAAAATAGGAATGCCAAATAAAGTTGGATTCCAAAACGCTTCAGCTCCCCTGAGGAAAGCAGTATTTACAAGGACAGAAATAGATTTAGCATCGTAGCAGCAGCCCTTTAATGCATGTTTTAAATACTAGGCACTCCTCTGGGGGAAGCAGTAGGGAGAGTTGTAGCTGTGTATAAATAAAAGGCCCAAGCTGTAAATAGCAGAGGTGGAAAATGAGGCCTTTTGGAGAGCTTGTGATTGAACCTTAAAAATTCCTCGAAAGTGCGATTTGAAAAAGCAGATTTTCCATTCTCCTTTTAATTTCAACAGTTTTAAGATGGAATGCTTAACTGA
Organism: Zonotrichia leucophrys gambelii; assembly: GCF_028769735.1. Taxonomy (NCBI): domain Eukaryota; kingdom Metazoa; phylum Chordata; class Aves; order Passeriformes; family Passerellidae; genus Zonotrichia; species Zonotrichia leucophrys. The sequence continues at coordinate 3,228,490 of NC_088179.1, forward strand.
GATTGCCAGTGGTAAAATTACGCTCTTTAATTATCTGCTGTCGCTTCTAGATGACCTTGGGATTTATTGATGTGGAATTACCAGTCCCTGGTGTCTCCACCTTTTACATTTTTGCAGCACCAGGAAATTTTTTTCTCCTCCAGACAGATCCACCTGGCATCTCCTCCATGACCACAAATCATTTAAATGCTCTTGCCAGAATTGCAGAATTTTACAGATGGAAATCCAGCAGTTGTCCTTTACTGTAGGCTGTGGAGAAAGCTTTGTAAAGTGTGATAGAATAGGAAAAACACTTTTTGGGTCAGGTCAGGCAGCATGAGAAACTGAGAGCTGGAAAATCATCATGAGAATGAGGAGAATTGAGGAAAAGAACCTGGGCATGGAGTGTGTGTGTCTATGGACAAGAGTGGTGGAAGAATTTCAACTGACCAGCTAGACTGGTCAGTGACTTTTTAGAAATCACTAAAAAGTCCTAAAAAAGGAAAATATTTTAGATATTTAAAAAAGTCTTCACTTCTGTTTGAAACTATTTTGAAACTTGAAAGTGTTTTCCATTATGTGGTGCAAGGGAAAAGCTCCCAAACACTGAAGATGATGCTGCCATTCCTGTTTTAAGCAGAGAGCTCTTGCAATCTGTCTGTCTGAGGAAGAGCAAGGGCCAGAAGCTCAGAGCCTGGGCCACAGGGAGTGCCTTCACCCAGAGATTCTGGATTTCCTTGGCAGCTTTCTCATTGTCTGTAAATCTAAGGTTGAGCTGGCCATTCGGGGATCACAGCACAGCTTCTAATTCCGCAAGTTTGAATTTAATCATGAACCTCAGAAGCCTTTTCTGATAAAATTTTCATGAAAATTTAGTAAGAATCTGTTTCAACAAAGTAATATTCCTTTATATAATCCCTAAACATTTTTATTAATCCACTACTGAAACAGAACTTTTATCCTTTGTGCTATCAGAAAGCTTCATCCTCTGATCCAAAGTATTTATGCAAAGATTTCCCAGAAGCAAGCAAAGAACACCAAGACTCACCAAAAGAGACATGCCAGAATTTTTTGAAACTCATCAAATATCTGTGCTAGGGAATTTGTGTAAAATAACTTTAACAACTGTAGTTTTTTTCAGAAATCAGGCTTCATAAAATTCAGAAGCAACAGGGTAATGCCCTTTTACACGGACTTGAAAGGAACTCGGTGGAACAAGAACAAGAAGTGTTTCTGATTCTTTTTTCTTCTTTCAATAACTGTAATTAAATTTCCACTGGTGTGGGCTCCCTCCTTCATTGCAGCAGTTGCTCCTGCTCTGTTTTCCCAGGAATTGCCAGTGCAGGTTTTGGAAGGAGATGCCACCCAAGAGGGAATTGCCAGCGTCAGGGACTGACATGGCTCCTGACAAGCAGTTGCTGGAAGAGCAGGGAAGAGAAACTTCTCAAGTGACAAATACTAAAATGGGTGAAACAAATGCTTTCAGAGTGGGGCTGGATGGGAATGTTCTTTTGGGGAGGAATCAAGTGACAGAAATACACAGATATATACACACACACACATATATATATCTTTGGGTAGTGCTGGGAGCAGAGCCATGCAGGATTCTGACAATTCCAGCAGAAAATGTGCCTGGGAGCAGTAAGCACAGCCGAGCTGCTCGTTCCCTGAAGGGGAATTTGCTAACTCTGGCAGCAGCAGCAGAGCTGAGCCTTTGCATCCTTTCATTCCTCTGCTCTCAGATCTGCCTGACCCTCGGGACTGTGCAAGGATTGTGCTCTTGGTTCAGTCTTCCTCAAAATCCCCTTCTCCCTGACAGTTTCTGTAAGTTTCTGGTGGCATCCAGCAGGGATTGTTGTTTTGATGTGCTGATGGTGCTTCACAGAGAGCTTGGAATAATTCCTGCCTGTTAACTTCTGTGCACTCCCACAGCAATCAGCACTTTCTAACGGAGTCAGCTAATAAGCCTGTAAAATTCCTTGCAGAACATTTTAGGACTGCTTCATCTGTACCTTCAGAAGGTTAAAAACTCCAGTTGTAGTTTACAGTATGGGGAACAGCAACTGCCTGAAGTCTAGAAAGCCTGGTAGCTTATGGAAATAATTAAAAGTAACATTTCAGGCATCTTTTTTAAGCAGAGATTGTGTATTGAGAGCACTCTAATACTGACAGGGACAGCTGGCACAAGCCAGCTAAAGCCTATCCTTCCTTTATTCCCAAGAATAAGAGATAAATTGTTCTTATTTAGAAAAATGCAGCTGAGTTGTCTGTTCATTTTATATAGAAACTTGTTTTGTCATTTAGATTAGGTTTTCCTTGGGTCTTTAGTAATTTTTCTGAAGTTATCATGTCTAGCTGTGAGTTCTGACAAAACCAGATCTAAAAAAATTGCATTTACATTGTTGTTTAATGCTTGCAATATTAGGGTTTGCATGGACCACAAAGCTGATTCATAAGCTTTATATTTAAAAAAAAAAAAAAAGAATGGGTTGAAGAGTGTTTTTTCAGCTCTTGGGTTTTTTGGTTTTTGTGGTTTGGTTTGGTTTTGGGGTGTTGGGTTTTTTTGTGGGTTTTTGGTTGTTTGTGTTTGGTTGGTTGGTTGGTTTGGTTTCTATACTGGGATTACTGGTTCTAGTTCAGTTTGAATTCTGACATTGGAAATGAAAAAAACTGAACTCCTATAATATTTCTGGTGTTACAGAATAATGAAAGCACAATTCACTACCAGTCTGGGGAGATCTGGCAATAATGGGTTGTGGGAGTGTGGCATTTTTGTGTGACATTGGTGACATCAGGATTACTTTTGGCTACCTGGGCAGAAGCTTCCAGCTGCACTCTCACTGAATTTTCATGGTTACCCCTTGCTGCTCAAAACCAGCTTTGGAAGCCTGCCTCGTTTCTGGGAAAAAACCCCAAATTTCTTACCAAAAAAAAAAAAAAAAAGAGTCAGATTTGAAACATTTGTGCTGCAAATAAAGATAGATTTGTAGATAAATCCTTCGCTATTCCAAAGAGCCTGGCCCCTTGTCTGCCTGCAGAATACTCCAGAAAATCCTTGAAAATCCTTGCCAGGACTTTTTCTCCCACTGCTGTGCAAAAGTCACCCCTGTGTAGGCACAAAGCATCTGAGGGTAGCCCACATGTTTAATTATTAATTAATAAATTATAAGCACACAGCTCCAGCTCCTGAGCAGAACCTGGCTGTGCCCAGGCCTGCTCACACCAGAGCCTTTCTGTAGAGCCAGAAAACACAGGAAAAAGCTGAGCCATTTAAAAAACCAAATATTTGGCACCTCCACTCTCACTGCTGCTCCTCTGCAGCCATGCTGGCTTTCAGCTTCCTCTCTTTATTAAACTATTAAATTGGGAGTTTTTATTACTCCCAATTTAGCACTTCTAATAAAAAGTCACTGTTAAAAGCCTCTGTGGGTACTGAAACGTGCAGCTGTGATTTCTCTTGATGAAAATAAAGACAAGCCCTGCTTTTAAAGCTCGCCTCTGTCAGGGGGTGGCTCCAAACCAGAGGGAGCTGGGTGGGATAGCAGCTGAGAAGGAATTACAGCAGCAGGAAGGGGTGAGGAGAAAGGAGAGAGGATGGCAGAAGAAGGGAAATATTAATTAGGTGTTCACAGGGCAGCTGCAGTATGAAAATACTTCAAAGTCTAGAAATAGTCCAAAGCCCCTCACTGCTTTAATACAGGACTTATTTAAACATGACATCAGTGTTCAGCAGCAGGGCCTGGAACCTCACTGGAGAGGCTGATTTTGCCATTCATGGAAATTTCTGTCCTGTGCAGTGTCTGTTCCAGAAAAATTGTGGCAGCAGGGTGAGGGAGCACATCACTACAAATCCTTGAGACTCTGACTGGCTGTAAAGGGCAGCTGGACACCTGTGTCACAGACATCTTTTATGAAAAATAATTTCCTTAGGATTTTTCCTCCTGAGAAGCTGGGAGGCCTCAGGAACAAAATGTAAACAATGGTTACCTGCTGCTGTGGAATGCAACAGGTGCATCTGTGATTGGTCTCATGTGGTTGTTTCTAATTAATGGCCAAGCACAGTCAGCTGGCTCAGACTCTCTGTCCGAGCCACAAGCCTTTGTTATTATTCCTTCTTTTTCTATTCTTAGCTAGCCTTCTGATGAAATCCTTTCTTCTATTCTTTTAGTATAGTTTTAATGTAATATATATGACAAAATAATAAATCAAGCCTTCTGAAACATGGAGTCAGATCCTCATCTCTTCCCTCTTCCTGGGACTCCTGTGAACACGGTCACACACCTTGACCTGGGGATTCAAAGCAACAATAAAAGAAATTTTAGTACAAAGAAAATTCTTTGCTGTCTAGTTTCTTTAACTGACATCATTATCTTTTACTGGAAAAAAAAAAAGAAGAAAAAAATAAAGGAAGAAATATTTTAGAAGTGCAAGAATATATTTTTAAGCTGTGTTTCTGCTGGAAATAAATCTTTTCATTAAGAAAAAGCATTGAGATGAAAACTCTGACATATAATGATTTAAAGTTTTCTATCTTAGGGTAAAGATTTTTATGGTCCTTAATGGAGGAAGATAGAACATTTTGAATTACTGAAGTTGAATTCAAAGTTACCTGACTGGACTGCAGGAGTCAGTTCTGGGATGAGAGGAATCTGGAAGGCATGAATGGTGTCTCCTGCAGAGCCTTGGAAATCTCCAGGAGTGCTGCTCTTCCTTCTCTGCTTTTCCCCCAGCTGAGGAAACGAGGCCACTTCCCCAGAGGGAGCTTGTGTGGCTCCTCACTCAGTTTGTGCTCTGCTCCAAAGCAGGTCCTACAACTGCAGACCTCTGAACTACAAAGGACAAGAGCATAAACCTGCCCCCTCTTTCATGGTGTGTTTGATGAGCAGAGCTGGAGCAGCTGCACAGCTGCTCAGAGGTCTCAGCGTTTACAAAGCACTGCTGAAGGCTCAGGGGGGAAATTGTCTTTCATTGAAGAGAGAGCTCCCTTTGATTCCTGCTGGAGCTGTGTTCCAGCCTTACCATCTGATGGTGCACTCAGTTATGTCAGAAAAGAGGTCAGCCCATCCAGACCCATCTTCAGAAACATTCTTCAGGTTGCACCTTTCAGCAACGTGACCTGGTTAAATTTAACTCCGCTGATTTTGTTGAAATTTCCTTGAATATAACTGTGCTGCAATTGGATGATAAACTGTGGGGGTTGCTGGGAGTCTTGGTTTGGACAGACAGGAGTCTGCTAAGGAAGGCAGAAGCCTCCCTTAGAATGGAAAATGTAAACCCCTTCCCTCCAAATTATTATAAATTTGAAATTAAGGGGCTCTCAGGCAAAGATATGAGAATAAGAATAACAGTTCTTTATTAGGAAAATTAAAATAAAAATGCAATAGTACAAACAAAACCATTGACAGAGTCAGAGCAGTCCCTGTCCCCTGTGTGCCAGGGGGTGTCCCAGCCCCATCCCATGGGGGCTCAGCCCTCCTGCAGTGCCAGCTGTGGCTCTGCTGCAGCAGGGATCCTGCACAAGGGGGGAGTTTTCCTCTGCAGCTCCAGGGCTGCTGCAGATGGGCCTGGGCTCCCTCTGGCCATGCAGGGCAGCAGAAAGCTGCTCCTCTGGCAATGCAGGGGGCAAAGGCTGCTGTGCTGTGCCAGGCTCAGATTGGATCCAGGGAGGAATGTTTGGCTCCTCCCCTGGGCGGAGCATCTCCCCATGGGATGCTGGGATTGGATCAGCCCTGCAGGGACACTCAGTGGCCGTGGACAGCAGAGATCTCCTGGAGGGAGGGTTGGCTGGGGGAGAGATAAAGAAAAAACTGCCCATGGACAGCAGAGAACTGCCCCAGCTCTGACAGATGGGGATAGGATACTCACCCTTAACTACATTTTGCAACTTAAGATACTGGGTCTGAATCATCTTTGGTGCTGTCTGTCCCTCCTCAGCTCTCCTATCTCCTCATCACATTCTGTGAGTGAGGCAGTGATTTTTAACCTGCTGAAAGTGTCCCTGGAACCAAAGCCAAGATGTGTTTGGGTGACAGGATGCCCCTTAGCACAGCACATTTAAGGGATGGCAGTGTCCAGTTTTTGGCAGTAGTGCCCACCTGGGGCAGCTCAGGAATGGCTTCCCTGCTCTTGGAGGCCACTGCTCCTGTCACACCTGGCTGTGGGAGAAATGGGGTCCACAGGTCTGTCCCAGTTCCGTCACTGGGACAAATCCATCCCTTTCTGCCTGTGCTGTGTCCAGGGCATTTCTCATCCTTGGGCAGTGTTTGTGTCTCTGGGAGCCTCCATTGGGGCATTTCTCATCCTTGGGCAGTGTTTGTGTCCCTGGGAGCCTCCATTGAGGCATTTCCCAGCCTTGGGCAGTGTTTGTGTCCCTTCCTGTGAGCCCCCATCCCTTCTGGTTAGGACCTGAGTAACTCCTGCTCAGGAAGGAGGCACATCAGCCAGGAGAGGTTGTTTTGCTCCACTGCCACCCCATCAGCTGCCCTGATGTCACCACACCCTGCCCAGCGTCTCAGCAGGCAGAGCAAGGGGTGTCACCATGGCTGAGAACCCAGCAGTGTCACCAGGCCCAGCAGTGTCACCATGGCCCTGCAGTGTCACCATGGCCCAGAACCCAGCAGTGTCACCAGGACCCAGCAGTGTCACCAGGACCCAACAGTGTCACCAGGACCCAGCAGTGTCACCATGGCTGAGAACCCAGCAGTGTCACCAGGACCCAGCAGTGTCACCATGGCTCAGGACCCAGCAGTGTCCCCAGGACCCATCAGTGTCACCAGGCCCAGCAGTGTCACCATGGCTCAGAACCCAACAGTGTCACCAGGACCCAGCAGTGTCACCAGGACCCAGCAGTGTGGCCGGCTAGGGTGACAACAGAGGCTCAGCTTCTGGGCAGTGGCTCAGGACAGTGGCCATGGGGACACCAGTGCAGAAGTGAACAAATATTTCAAAATGACACAGTGAAAACTGGAACACAGTGATTGTGATGCAGGAAGAAGAAGAGAGGAATCTGCAAATCTGGAATTTGTGCTTGCACTAATCAAGCAGACTGACTGTTTGTATTTCTCCAGGACTGGAATTGGGGCAGGGGATGCACAAAACTGACTCTCATGAATAATTAATATATATATTTTTTAAATGTTTCATCAACTCAGTGAATTAAGGAGATCTGCAATGAACAGACGAAGTATTAGACTGTGTGGAGTGAAGACAAGCATTTAAATTAAGAAAGCAGCACGATAGGATTGTGCATGCTGAGTCCAAGAACCCTTGATCTAGACATTTAATGGATGGAAAGGAAGACAAGCAGGAATATATAAAAAGATGCTATTAGTGCCCTGGGGTTGTCTGAGGAAAAAGGGCTTTTCAGTGTGAGAAATTAATTTGAAAATGTTGGCTTTTTGTCCAGATGCTTTATGAGGAACCCTATGGCAAAGTACAGAAAGAATAGGAAACATAAAAATAAAAGTAGGGAAGGAAGGTACAATATTTTAGAAGCTCTTTTCCAGGATTTTTTTTCACATTCTTGCACAGTGGAGCAGTCTGCCTTTTGTAAAGGAGATCAAAGCTGTGGGAAAAGCAAAACCTAATGAAAAGCATCTGGGCCTAGTGATAAAAGGAGGAAGTGTCTGCAAGGAGATGACAAGTGTGTAGTTGTTCCTCCTGTCAGATCTAACATGAAATTGGAGAAACAAAACACAACCTGCACCAACCTAGCTCTTCCCATCAGGAGTGGTGGGCTGAGGCACTGGAAGGACACACACACACAGAGATTGTTAAACTCGGGGAACAGAAAAGCTGCTGTGCTGCAACTGAAAGGAAATGGCAGAAATTTTCAGCACGTGCACTGCTTAAGAATGAACGTGATCAAGTTTTTGATTGAAAACTAATTGAAATTCAGTCAGAAAATGGTGGAAGGCAAAAGCTTTTTCATTTTTGTCTGTCTTGAAACATAAGGTTTAGATTCACTTTCTCAATTTCTTTGTGTGGTCGAGACCAAAACTTGATGAGAAAGGTGGAGAGAAGCCTCCAGCTCTTGCAGTGGCCCAGATGCCTTCCACATTCCATATTTCCCATTCCACATTCCATATTTCCTAGTACATATTTTGTATTTCCTATTCCTTATTTCCTATTCCACATTCCACATTCCATTTTCTATATTCCACATTTCATATTTCCTATTCCATATTTTCCATTCCACATTCCATATTCCATATCCCACAGTCCATATTTCCTATTCCATATTTCCCATTCCATATTCCACAATTCACATTGCTGTGCGCATTCCCAGACAGCTCTTTAAGGGATCGTGACTGTGTTTGTGCATAGATTTTTACTGGAAAAATTGAAGAGGTCCAGGGAGCTCTGAAATACAGTCCTTTTGTGGTCCTTCTGTCTGAAAACACTTCTCTGGCTGCTGCTGACTTTCCTGGGGTCATCCTCTGAGGGAAGAAGGGGAGCTGGAGAGCAGGGTGACCCCCATGTACAGCTGCTGTTATCATTTAGTTGCTCTTTTAAATTGAAAAAATTTTAAATTGAAAAATCTGAGAGACATTTTCTTACACACCCTCAGGGTCTTCCTTTCTTCCTTTCCTTTCTTCATTTCTTCCTTCCTTTCTTTTTCCTTTCTTCCTTTCTTCCTTCATTGCCTTTTTTTTTCTCTTTTAGAGGGAGACATTTCATAACAATGTAAGTACAGAGAGAGGGATATTACAAACCCACTGTGGCTGGATTAAGCAACTGAGCACTTGGCTGGAATGCCTGGAAAATTAAGAAACAAATAGTCTGTGTAAGAAAATAGAAAAATCTTTTCTTGCCCCAGAAAAAGTTCCCCTAATCTTCAGTTGCAATGCTCTTATCTCCATCACTGCCTGAAACTCATTTGTGTTATGTAACTGCTCCATTTTGCTGACCATTTAAAAATCCAGAGGAAATTGCTCAGCTCCATCCCTGTTTTGTTGCACACTTACTCTTCTTTACTACCTCTGTTCCAGTATAATCTCTGCATAACACCTTTTGGCTTCAGATGTATTTTCCCCTTCTCTCTTTTATATATTTCCCATTGTTTTGGTTGATGCTCTTTTTTGTTCTCTGGATCATGAAGGAGATAAGCTGTTCCTAAGAAGCTGTTTTGGACCACGAGCTGAGACATCTGGGTCTAACAAAAGAGATCAAAAACCCCAAAAATGGAATGGGATAATGAACCATCCCCAAGACAGTCCTGCAGGTTAAAAGCAGCCTTTGGAGGTAGCTGGAAAGGCACAATTTGCTCAACTGGCAATGGAAAGCTATTTTCATCTAACATTCTTTTCTGTTGGTTTTGGGGGTTTTTCCTATGGAGATGTTTGTCTGGCTTTTCACTGGGTTTTTGCTGTGGTGTTTCTGTTTTGTTTAGTTTCGTTTTCTGGTTTTGTTGTATGGGAGATTTTTTGGTTTTGTTTTTTTGGGTTTTTTTTGTTTTGTTTTGGTTTTTGTTTGTTTGTTTGGGGTTTTTGTTTGGTTTTTTTGGTGGGTTTTTGTTTTTGTTTTTTAAGTAGCAATATAGCCTATTCTTATAAGGAGCTTTGCTACTAAATTGTCCTATCAGCCTCCTACTTTTCCAAATTTTCTCCAGTACATTTGGGGTTTTCTTATCTGCTTCCACTCCCTCCTTTCACCTTTCTTCCCCCAATTCCAATATGATAAAATGGATGATAACTAAAAATCCTCCTCAGAATGAGAAAAAAATAAATCATAAAATTGAAATGTATACTAATAACTCTGACCTGGACTCTTTCTCTCTTAGGGAGTTTGAATTAGTTTGATGTAATTTATTAACACAAACCAGAGAACTGCAGGTGGATCTAAGTCAGGAGCTGAGGTTATTGAGGACACAACCAGGTCCCTTGGTCTGCAGGTGTGAGGGGAGTGGATGAGGCTTGGAAGGAAAAGCAAAGTGCTCAGCAGTCACATTTGACCAGGTAAGTGGTGTGAAGCTGTGAAACATTCATGTTGAAGAAGATCTTTAGTTCACAGTCACAGGTGCCACTTGAAATCCATTGCACTTCTTCCCACACATTGTACAGAATTGGAAAAACAAACTGGATGCTATAAACAAACACAGCACTGTTTTTGTGAACACAGAGCAGTCTTCAGCTCTGCGCTCACTTTCCTCTCTAACCCTGACCAAGGTTTCCTGTGAGATGCCCATTTTCACCAGGAGGTATCAGGTGTTTGTAGATGATGGCAGTAACTATTGTAAAACCATCAGTTCCAACCACTCCGATAGAGCTGCTTCTTTTTGCAAGCAGTGGAATTTATATGATTGATTTTGACCTTTTCTCCCCTCTGGAAACCTGTGCTCTTGACATGCTGAGGTCTTTGCTCTCCTGTAGCACTGTTTAATACAGGTTTAGCTATCATTAAATGAGTATGAAATAGGACTCCTGTGAAAGGGAGACATGCTCACTGCTCAGAATGTCACTGTCTTGCACGTGCTTGTTTAAATTCTCACATGTGAGAGACTAGAAGGTCATTGAGATCAATACAGGCATGCAGAAAAAGAAAAAACAGAAATATATTTGCAGAAAAAAGTATTTGTGTTTCTCAAGAAAAGCCTTGAGGATTTTCCATCAAGTTATCAGACAACAGTCTTATAAAAACAAAATATCTTTCATAAAGATACAGCGAATCAATAGGGATTTTTTAACACCATTGTGTCCATGTGAATTTTATCTCAAAACAGCTGCTTTTGTTTAAGGCTGGAACCCACAAGAATACATTTTCCTGGGTTTATATTTTTCCCGAATCATGTCTGAGAGCAATCCAGCTCCTTGGCCATGAAGGGACCCTGTGTGGGCTGGTGTGATGAGCTGAGCCATTGGTGTGTTCTCTCTGGGCTCTGCAATGAGGGGCTGCAGCTCCTCAGGTGAGTTCCCTCCCCTGCAGCCCCTTGGGGTGACACCCAGGGCTTTGGGAGGTGTTGGAGAAGATGAAACAGGAAAGCCTTATAAATATGATTGCCTGACAAAAGATTTTGAGAATATGGAAACTATAAGTGAGATTGAAATGAAAGCAAGCGTTGAGATGCCTCAGTTACTGAACAACAGGAAAACAATAGTGTGGCTGGCTGAAGGTAATCCCCTTTGGATGGAACAACACCCTCTGCTTGCAGACAGCTCCAAGGGTCAGAGCAGACCCTACAGCTTGGCAGAAGGGGCCCAAAGAGGAGTTTTTAGGGTTTAAAATGTAGCACAGTACAGTAATGTAATGATTCTTATAGGCGGTATGTAAATGCTATAGGATTTGTATCTTGTACTAGATCGGTTAGTGAGAATCAGAATATTCAACACAGAAGAAGATTTATGGTATCATAACGGGAACCTCGCTCTCTTACCCCTTTTACTCCCTTACCCTCTCATCCTCTCTCCCCCTCTCTTCTCTGGGGCCTGCTCTGAGCTGTGCCTGGCAGCTCCCAGCAGGGCCCTGCACCCAGGCCCTTTGCAATGAACCCCAAATCCCAGCAGGGCCCTGCCCCCAGGCCCTTTGCAATGAACCCCAAATCCCAGCAGGGCCCTGCCCCCAGGCACTTTGCAATAAACCCCAAATTCCTGACCTGGCTGCAGAGATCTCTCATCTCCGTCCATCCCCACTATCCTACCCCTGATGCTCCTACAGGGAGGAGGCTCTGGAGAGGTTTTGTGGTTGGAATTCTGTATCCAGAGGCAGGCAGAGCTCCTGTTGGATTGGGGCTCACTCCAGCACCTTTGAGTGGCTTCCATCCATGCTTAGAATGTTTAACAGCTTAAAAATCATTGTTACAAATAAAAGAAAGCTGCTCTTGAAGCAGTACATAGGCTTTGACCCTTTCTTTGACTGCAGTTATTTTAGCTTTCATCCAATTCTACTGGAAATGCCACTTCAATCTTTGGCTTCTGATTTAATAGACCCCTGTCAAAGCCAGCATAAAACTGATTTAAAATAACCATAGAAACAGACAGAGTATATTGTCTTTATCTTTTAGACTGATGTTTTGTTTCTCTTAGATCTTTGTTAAAATTCTGTAGAGGGACTTGATATGCTGCATTTAAATACAAGAAAATCTAATATTGAGGAGGAAAAAGCCAAGCCCAACTTGCTGTGTGCTGAAGGTCTCTTTTATGCATTACAATTTAGCTAAAACCCATCGAAGGAGAAACTTCAGCAGCTTGCCAGGGCTGTTCCATCAGCTGTGGCTGCTGTTAGGGCCTGCTGTAAATATTCTGCTGGTTTACAGCTGCCAGCTGATGGACTTGGCACCACCCATGTGAAATGTTTAGATAAAAAAACAAATATTTCCCTTCTCTCCCTTCAGAGGTAATCCTGGCAATAAATAGCAAGAAGGACAAACCATCAAATTAGTGGTGAGGACTCATTTGTAAATGCTTTTATCTCACTGATTTCATTCATAAAGCTGCACCAGCCAGGTGCTTGGAAACCAAGCAGGTTTCACCTTTTAACAGGAAATCTACTAAACTGCAGTGGGACTGTCTTTATTTAGACACAGCTTTATTTACATTTACTGAAGGAAAGGGGGTGTTCTTGGCACTTTCAGCAGATGCTCTGGACTCTCCAGTTCTACTCAGATGTTTATTTGTAAGTAATGCAATATTTGTAATATCATTCATGTATTTCTAATTTTTCTTAAATGAGCTGTTTTATAAAGAAGCTTCTGAAAGTGAGGAGTGACCTTTCTGAATCTCATCCGTGAAATATTTTACAACTTGAGACTAAAGTAGATATTTTTTTCATCTATATATAAACCATATTTTTACCATATTTTATGGTTTAGACTCCTGACCTCTCCTTCCAAACGTTTCACAGATCATGTACTTGTTATATTGGGCCTGTGCTATAGAAATAAAAGCATTAATGGTTTCTTGTAGCCCCACATTTCTCCTCACAGAGGAAAGCAAGTCACAATTCTTTCAAGAATATTTCTGGGTTTCACATTCTCTGAACCTCAGAGAAAGAAAACACAATTCTTATCATTTGCTGTGCCTGTGTTTGTGCCAAAGCAGAATGCAATATGGAGATTGTTTACCCACAGTGATGGGGTTTTGTTCCCTTGGCCTGTCAGAGCCAGGTCTGTGTGTCGGGACTGCTGGGTGACAATCACGAGATTCTGGGCAGTTCTGTGCAGGGCTGAGTGCTTGGCAGATTCAGTTTAGATGTACAGAATAATATGGTATAATAAAGTAATTAATTAGCCTTCTGATATCAATGGAGTCCTCCTCATCATTCCTCCTTCATGGGGCCCTCACAGCACAGCGATCGTTTCTCTTTAGAGGTTACCTCACTTAAAAGATAATTGGGGTGTAGCTATGATATCTTCTGAAAAATCCTTTCCTTAGGATTTTTTCCTCCTGAGAAGCTGAGAAGCCTCAGGAACAAAATGTAAACAATGGTTATCTGCTGCTGTGGAATGCAACAGGTGCATCTGTGATTGGTCTCATGTGGTTGTTTCTAATTAATGGCCAGTCACAGTCAGCTGGCTCGGACTCTGTCCCAGACACAAACCTTTATAATTCCTTCTATTTCTATTCTTAGCTACCTTCTAATGAAATCCTTTCTTCTATTCTTTTAGTATAGTTTTAATATAATATATATCATAAAGCAATCAAGCCTTCTGAAACATGGAGTCAGATCCTCATCTTTTCCCTCATCCTGAGACCCCTGCGAACACGGTCACATTGGGGGAACATGGTGCCTGTGGTTGTTGAAGCAGGATGGAAAATTTTGTTTTAATCGCTGTTTCCACTTTATTGTCATTAATTCTGAAGCATTTTTTATCTGCATGAGCAGTTTAGCATTATGTTACTGTGTTCTCCAAATCCCCCATGTTCAGTGGCCAAAGGGTTGGAGCCCTTCAGGCCAGTGAGCACAGCCAGGTCCTGAGCCAGCTCCTGGGGCAGCACTCAGGTTTCAGCCCCAGCACTGGTTCCAGAGGTGTCCCCTGGGCTTCTCGCCACCCCAGCTGTGCCTCTGCTGTGTCAGTGTGGATCCAGAAACTGTCCCCTCTGTCCAGATTTGCCTCTCAGCCTGTTCTAAACAACCTCTTGCTCATATTGGCACCTTAAGGAGCTACTCCAAGAAGCAAAAGTTCTTCAGTCCCAACAGTGAGGAATACAGTTTGATTTTTCTTTTTAAATTTCATTTTTTCCCATGTCATCCTCCAGGCTGTTGGCTCTCAGCCTAGGAGTTCTATGATTTTTATGGGAGGTCTAGGTGCCCAACTGCTCTAAGTAAGTGTTATCTCCTTGGCTTGAAAAAAAGCTCAGCAGCATTCTGGCTTCAAGTATGGCAGTAATTTGAGGGACAGGAAGCCAGACTGAAGTGGTGATATTTATGTGTGAAACAGAGATGCCTCAGTGCTGCAAGAGTAGATTTCAGTGGTGAGTGTCTACCCAAAGAAATCCATGGCTGAGAAGAGGCAGATTCCCAGCACATATCAATTACCCCAGCCTTGTTCACTTGAGTGGAGCTGCCAGTTTAGTGCAGGATTTGCTGCAGGAACCTGGCACAGAAATAGGGAATATCAGCAAGGACATCAATCACTGGTTGCACAGCAGTTTGCTTGGCATGTGGCTGCTTGCTACAAATTGCCCTCAAAAGCTTTACATCTTCTTGGAGCACGGAACTATTTAGCATGTTAGACTTCCTGCAGTTTGGGGACCTGATAGAATTCCCTTTGTGGGCAATGGTCTGGCTGGCAATGCTTTAAGATACATAGACATGTACATAAAATCAGGTGTCAAGGACCAGACAAGGTGAAATTGGGTTCTAGTGTGAAAATGTCACGTTTTCAGCATTCTTTGCAGCCACAGAAAAGCCAAGAAGCCATGTGAGGCTGGAAGCTTCTTCAGGGAAGAGACAAAGAGGGAGAGAGATGAGTTTCTCCTGTCTCAAGATTTCTGCTCTATCAGCAGTGCTCATCAGATATCATATCAAAAAGGCTTTTCATATTGAACATAAGACTCTAGTTAATATTTCAAAACTTTCAATTTCACATCCTCTGTAGCTGTCCAAGTCTCCTTACCTGTTGCTCGTTTGTGCTTTTGACTTCAAAAAGTTGCCAGATTGGAAATTTCAGACTGAGCCTCTCATTAGCCGTGGGTGTCATGAACTCAGAGAAAGATAATGAGCAAAACAAACATCAGTTCTGAGCCTTCTTTTCTCTGAGAAAGTTCAGGTCTGGCTGTCAGTTTGCAGTTTGGTTAATTATTCTTGCTCTTTGGACAACTTGTTCTTACATTTATTAACACTATTGTGCTTCAGAGTGTCACATTTTCTTCCCTGGCAGCATCTCCTCCATTTTGCATTGTTTACATGAGGACACATTTCCAGTTTCCCTTTCTCATCAGGCATCAGTAGGATGTTCCATTCAACAGGAGTTGATGGAGTAGGAGAAGTAGGAGTTTCCATTCAACTCCACCAGAAAAGACCCCTGGGAAGGTCTGATCTCAATCCCTTTTCTTTTCAGAGTTTGTCATAGTTGGTCATCCAGTGAGTCAGAGTTCAGGGATGAAAAAAGGACAATATCCAATTTTTATGTTTAGACATTGGAAACTCCAACACTCCAATCATATGATGTTTACAAGGCTGTTTGTATTGATTTTCAGTACTTTGAAATATTCAAAACCACAGTTTGATTAGCTTTTTTTTTTATTAGGAAAACTAACAAAATCAGAAGAAAACCAAATGTTGTCTGGTTTAATTTTTTTGTTTGTATTTTTGTTTTGTTTTTTTTTAATAAAGAAACCAAATTCCGCTATTTACAGTCTTTGACAAAACTGATATAAACAAGCAAACTGGGTATTTTTTTGAGCTTTAACTGCAACTTTGGGGGAAGTAAGGTTTCCAGAGCAGGAATCTGACATAATCATAAAAATAAATGTCAAAGAGTTGTGACATGCAGAGGCTCTTCCAACAAACTGGAAAACTCATTAAGTCAGACATGTACTCAGGTAACTCCACTGGATCCAAGCCTCTTCTTTGTTCCTTTTGGAATCTTGAAATCTTTGGATAAGTTTTGGAGGACACTTTTCTGTTCTGCTTCATCCCACCCAAAGCAGTGACATTGATGCTCACTGGTTTCTCCCACATTCCAAGCCCAGCCCTCACTTGGCACCTGTTGCTTCCAGACCTTCCTGGGTGTTCCTGTGCTCCCCCTCCTCCAGACCATGCTCAGATCCCAAACTGCTGATTGCCCTCAATGCTCTCAGATCTCAAACTGCTGATTTCCCTCAATGCTCCAGACCATGCTCTCAGATCCCAAACTGCTGATTTCCCTCAATGCTCCAGACCATGCTCTCAGATCCCAAACTGCTGATTTCCTTCACTTCCAAGTTCAGAGTGGCCCCATTTTGTGCCATGAACCGCAGCTACAGGAGATGTCAGGAGAACATGAATGCATCAGCCCCGAAGAAAGGACAAAAGGGAATTTAGGGAGACAGCTGAAAATAGCCATGGCCATATGGATTTCATTGGGTGTGTGTGATGTGCTGATGCCATCTCTTTTTTGGTAGCAATTATATGCTGTTTCCAAGTCTTCTAATTCTTGTTTTGCATTTAGCATTTCTCCAAAGCCATTTTGGAGAAACAAACTCTGAGTATCATTACTGCACAAATTGGTAAACTGGGTGTAAACATTTTATAATCAACATGCTCAGTCTTATTTTTTTATGGTGGGATTTGTCGGGACTTGGGTTTTTTGCTTTATTTTTTTAAGTGAACACATTATTTCACAGCTGCTGGCTTGCTGGGTCACAAGTTAATAGCATCTCTGCCTGGCACTGAGTTGGAGTTATTACTGACTCTCATCATGAGTTAGGCCACTGTGGATTTTTTCATTTCTAGCAGTTGTTGTTATAAATGCTGTATCATTTTTGTATTTCTCTGATCTTCTAACACAAAGCTTATTTGATATATCCTGAATCTGTCTGTTTTCTGATGGAATATCATCTAGAAGTAATTAGAAATATAGCAGTGAGCATCATATTTAAGGAATGGAATGTTTAGGATGACAGCTATATTCAGCTGGCTCAGTATTTGAATTTCCTGGATTCATAGGAAAAAATGGAAAATGTGGTCCTCTCTTTGTAATCATGTTTTAAAAGAAGCTTCAGGGATATGGCCTGAGTGATCTATTGCTGCCTTGAGCTAAAGCAACAAGAAAAGGAACTTCAAGAAGCTTGCTGGGATTTCACCTGAGACTTTCTTTTGGGTGCTGTCACAAGACAGGAGATAACACAATCCATGTATCTGCAAGTCCTGGGGAAAACTATCTTGTGTGAAGTTCCCATCTGCAGCAAGCATTCAAGGTGTAGGACAGATACTCATGGAACATGGCAGGTAAAGTGTTGGAAGGCTTATTAGCACCCTTGTAAGGCCAGGACAGCTGTTCACAGACCCAGTCTTGCTTTCTGCAGAAGCCATTACCACAGCTTTTAGCTCCCTGCTGCTGCTTCTGCGTCTCTCAGAGCTGTCTCTGGTTTGCTCTGTGGTGTGTTCTATAAATCATGCTTTGGCAGGAAACACTGGAGGGTGCTTTCTTTAGAGGTAATAACCCTTGGCATTGATGGGGCACATCAGGGAATCACACAGAACTTTGCTGAGCTTCATAACAACCCTCTGGAGCAAGCAAGCATCATCACTCCCATTTTTTCAAAAATGAATTTTCACCTTTCACTGTACCTTATGGGATGTTCTGCTTAGCCTTCACATTCCCATCTTAAACTTGCGACTGAGTGGAATCCTCGTGTGTTTCACATGGTAAAACCCTCATGTGATGCTTCAGGTTTATGCTGCTCCCCAGTGAGTCATGGGCAGCCTGAGATTGGCTGCCTGGAGTTGCCTCTGAGGGATCTTCCCTGAATGAGGCTGGTGGCAGGATGCCTTCTCTTCTCTGCTGCTCCCTGGGCAGCTGTCAGACATCTCTGCTTCATTCCAGATCATTATCCCCATCCTGTGGAAGTGAGTTCTGCAGCCCAGAGTGCCTACTGGAGGCTGGTGAAGCAGCTGAAGCAGGGCTTCACTGTTGCCATTATAGCACAAAGGTTCATTGTCATTACATTGCAATGGTTCCACATTGCCAGAGTTTCACACCTCCTTGATGGTTCTTGTAGGCAGCCCCTCTGGGCACTGACTCTTCCTTGTCCTCACAGCAGCCAACTGACTCCAGCTCCTACCAATCCACTCTTTTATAACACTCTTCTACAGCTGTGGCCTGTTAAAATCAGGCCAGCTCCTAATCTTTAATAACTAACCCAGCTGCAACTCTTTAGGGGGATAAGATTACATACTATACCACCTTCATTTACCCATACTGTGTCTCCCTACACTTCACAGCTGGATGAACGTGACTGGGTTTGTACCAAGGCTCACAAGACAAACAGAGATGGTGTATTTCTCTGTGCTTCTGGGGAGAAATGCTGGATTTGGGGTTTTGAGGTCACAGAAACCCGGAACACTCAGCTTCACATTCGTCTCTCCAGGTAGCAGAGAAGTGGGAGACAGGAGCTCTAAGGGAAAAATATCCCTGTGCTCCTCGTTCAGCAACATCAGATGGGTAAATATGATGAGGAGCAACCCAGTTTTGTGTCTGTTCAGGAAGCTGGACAAATGGAAGTGGGGAAGGATTTGGACAGCTAAACCTGACCTGAGATCACAATCACAGGTTTCTTTACAGGGAATTAAGTGGAGGGAAAAACACACAAGAACCCACTACAAAACCCAACATGTGGTCTTTTTTCCTGAGCCTTACCTGGAGATGAGGTTTATATGTGAACAATATCATTTCCCATAAAGAACAATTCATGATGTCGTGAACAGGGAAAATCAGCTGTGCTCTGTCACTGTCCCAGGGACTCAACAACTCTTGAGTCATATCTGGGAGAGATAACAACTGGGGATGTAAAGCCCTGGCCTTCCAGAAGAGATGGGAGTACACTACATGATGCACTACTGGAGAATATCAAAGAATAAATGACCAAAACTATAAAAGAGACAAAACAAGCCAAGATAAGAAACTGCCCTTGTTTCACTCAAGTGCTTTGTTAAAACATGCATTAGTTGAACTGCTGGCTAGAAAGATTAAAGGGTCTGGATTAAATTGTGCCAGAGCCTGGGCTCACATTAAATGGCACAACTCTGTTAACTTTATTGGAGCCTCAGAGATTTGCAGCAGGTTGGGATTTGACTTCTTGCCAAGTTATTACTTTGGAAAACTCCTATTGACATCTGTCAGGTTAAGGACAACTGTATTCTCTATATAGACATTGTAGACTCAAGATTGAAGAGCATAATCTTGGCTTTAAACAGTGACGCAAGCATTACATGAAATTTTTTCAGACTTTCTTTCATTGAGCTGGAATGTTCCATATTTTAGTATTTCTGAAGGAAAATACAAAAAACTGTAGGTATTGCAGAGAAGCAATTTGAACTCAATGTTCTTTTTGCTCAGCTTTGCCTCCTTTTTTCCTGCTCATTGTATTTCACAATATTATGTGCCAACTAGTTTAATATGAAGTGTTTGTGGAAGACAAATATAGTGTGCATATAGTCATTATGGCTGAAACATGTGCTTTTAGTACTGAAGAGAAAAGATGTTGCCTTAATTCGATAGTTATTCAAAATAAATGGAAAGGCTTCTAACACAGAGAATGGTCTGGGCTGTTGAAAAAAGATCTAAGGGTAATTTTTGTTTCACTACTAAAAAGAGTTCATGATAATGAGGCTGACATTTGCCAGTTGTTCTTCTCTATTTTTTACTCAGAAGGAATCCTAACTAGCCTTATGGCTGTAGTTATGGATAAGGTCATTTCTGCCTCATTCTTTTTTTGCTCCTTTGCTTCACGGTGGATTTGAAATGGAGTTTGGTTTGTTTTAACAGTTGTTACTCATTGCTTCCAAAAGTGACCGACTTCTTAAAACACAAGGGCTTTCATTCCATTTCAAATGGGGGGGAGGTGTTTTTGTGAGCATGGGGCAGGAGGGTGAGCAACTAAACCTCACTCTGTGGGGCAAATTTTGTTTATACAGAAGGTGAATCCCACACTCTGTGTAAATAATGGAGTACAACTGGCTGTGTGCCTGTAACATGATGCAAGTGGAACATGGGTGCTGGACTTTGCAGGGAGAGCACAGCATTTTCCTGCTTTTGGCCCAAAACATTTCTGATTCCACTTTTTGGAGTGGAGCTGAGGGTACTGGCAGTTCCCACCATCCTTCCAGTGGCTGGCAAATTCAAGCAGATGCGTACTTTTTCTTTATTTGCCAGCTGATGTTTCAGAATGGACATAAAAGACTGAAGTCCTTACTGTGGTACTTCTCAGTTAAACATTCCCCTTGCTCCACCACTTTCCAAATAGGCACTCTCACTAAACAACAGAGATTTGGTAATTGGTTGCATGTGAATAAATTATGATCAGGTATGTTTAATTATGAATGAGGATGTGTATGTAAGAGAGCAGAAGACATCTAAAGGAAATATGATATACACAAGGGATTGGAAATAAAAGAAACATTCCTTAGTGCTAAAAGCCATAAACTGTCAGGCATTCCAGTGATTTGTCACCTCTGCATTAACCACTGACTCAAGCTATTAATGATAAAAGCAGGTAATTACAGTGCCATCCTCTAACAAAGAAGCTGTTATAGCTGGGTAAATAACAGGCCCTATAAAATTGTCTTAAATTTGTGTTTGCATGGTACATAGCATTCAGTAAGCTCCTGTTAGCTCTGGAGATGTTTGGGAAAGGGAACTTATTCTTTAGTGTGTTTTCTGTTGTAATATCAAGGAGAGGAAACAAAAGGTAAAAAAGCCCCAGATTGTATGACAGGTTTTTAAAGTGCCTGCTGCAGAGGGATAAAGCCAAAATGGCTTTCTCAAAGGCAACTCTGTGGGATTGCCACAGAGCTTGGAATGGTTGAGCTGTGTTTTCTTCCACTGAAGCGAGGCATAGCAGTGCATTTTTACAGTCACACTGGTGTTCTCTGCACTTCATCCCTTATTCCTTTCCTGGCAGCAGCAAAGTCCTGACAGCTGCGTGACACAGGAGTGGGGAGTGAGCAGTGAGAGCATCCTGCTGGAGCTGTTCTGGGGGCCACAGCCACCTGAGACTGTTGTCTTTTACATTAGAACAGCTCTATTATCGTTATAGTGCAAGGACTCCATACTGCCACCGTTTCATACTGCCTCAATGTTTGTCATAGGCAGCTCCTCTAAGCACTGACTGTTCCTGGTCCTTGCAGCAGCCAACTGACTCCACTTCCCACCAATCCACTCTTTTATAACACTGTTCTTGTTGGCTACAGGTGTGGCTTGTTAACAGCAGGGCTGCTCCTAATCTTTAGTAATTGGTTCAGCTGCAACTCGTTGGGGGATAAGATTACATTCTGTACCACCTTCATTTACCCATACCGTGTACCCCAACAGGGAGTGAGCAGTGAGAGCATCCTGCTGGAGCTGTTCTAGGGCCCACAGCCACCTGAGACAGGTTATTAGGGACAGCAAACACCAGCCAAACGTGGGCAAACAGAGCTATCCTTGCCAGCTGTCCAGTTAGAGGTATCTGACTCCTCCTGCCAGGAGGGGTGGTGGGTGCAGCTGTGCTGCCCCCTCACATCTGGGCTCTGCTGGAGCAGCACAGGGAGTGTTGGATGGCTGGAACAAAGCAAATCACAGCAGGACAGGCTGAGGCACAGCCCCAGGAATTCTCCATCCCTGGTTCAAGAGGTGCAGTGTCTGTCCATTGTGCTGGCTCTGGAAACAGCTCTCCCTTGGTAGCAGTGAGCAGTGGGAGGTGACAGTGCCGGTGCTCAGCCAGCCTCCCATACAACAGGGGACAAGGCACACCTCTTCCAGGAAAGACATTTCCCCTAATAACTACAGACAGGAAAAAGATGATGAAAATAGACTGATTTTCTGATTCCAATTAGTGCTTCACACTTAGAATATTGTGAGCGTAAAACATCTTGCAGAATAAAAAATTATCAGGACAACAGTAGTCATCAGTTCAAGTAATAAAAAAAGCCCTTAGGTATTAAAAAAAGGATCTAGAAATAGACTTATTTAATGGGGCTTTTTTTCCTAGAGAAAGTTTAGCATTTCCTGCTGTACTAATGTTTATGTGAGATAAATATAAAGTATATCAGTTGAACAGCATTAGCTGCCACTGAAAGCCTCCATCTCCTTCAGCTGAATCTGCTTACCATGAGCAAAGCAACTGACTGATACACCTGCTTAGATGCCAATTCAATTTAGGGAAAGGTTAGAAATGAAATTGCTCTTGGCCTTGATCAGTGTTGAAAATATTGATCAAACTGCTTATCTATCAAAAATGAAAGGCTTGTGAGTGTTCTTTGAAGATAGAGCATTGGTAAGGATCTGAGGGGATGATTCTAATCAGTTGTTTTTAAGGGAATTTTTTTTTTTGTATGGAGACCAGTGTTTGCTAGAGAAGGTGAAGGCTTTACTAAAAAAAAATATATGTATTTTTAAATTTTTTTTCTTGTGTATACACACATGTCTACGCACTGGTCTCTGTGTTAGTTGGCAGAGCCCATTCAAGGTGTAAATAATGTCCAAAGGGTGACAAGGACAGTTCTGGGAGCTCAGTGCCTGCCCTGGCACCCTTTGCTGCCCAGCTGCAGTACCTGCCTCTGTGGCCACCTCTTTCTGACAAACACTGTACATGGCTCACCAAAATAACCACCCCCACATGTTCTTATTTGAACAGCTCCCTCCAGATTCTCTCCCCATGACTGAACTTCTGGTCTCTGGCCTCCTTTGCTCCTTATGCTATGGCTCCTTGTCCCAGTTTTCCTGCCTTCCTCTCTCCCTCCTGCTGATCCCACTGTGCATCTGTATTTTGGCCGTGCTGATTGCATTTCCTCTTTTTTTGTTCTTGTTGGCCTTTATTGCAATAAGCACAACACTGATTGTTTCTTTGTTGACATATGTGAGATGAGATATGACAATACATTATTTCACAGAAAATTTCCCTCAAAGGATTATCCCTCCAGGGTGAAATGATTGTTTCCTCTGTTTCAGATTAACCATGCTAGCAAGGAAATATTTCATGCTTCATTACTACCATTAATCTTTCAAGGTGCCCCTCTGAATGAAAATCCATTGTTTTCTTTAACAGAGAGGGACAGCAGTACAAGTTATCCTGTGTAATTACACTTCTAACAGATGTATCTGTCAGGTTGCTCAGTGTTTGGTAACATAACATCACTGAATATTACATTGCAATGCTAAACACACTCTCACCTAGATATGTGGACCTGCAGTTTTTCTCTTAACTCTAATAAAATGTGATGGTGCTTGTGACAGTGTTCACAGGGGTCTTAGGATGAGGAAAGAGACGAGGATCTGACTCCATGTTTCAGAAGGCTTGATTTATTATTTTATGATATATATTATATTAAAACTATACTAAAAAAATAGAAGAAAGGATTTCATCAGAATGCTGGCTAAGAATAGAAAAAGAAAGAATGATGACAAAGGCTTGTGGCTAAGACAGAGTCTGAGCCAGCTCACTTTGATTGGCCATTAATTAGAAACAACCAGCATGGGCCAATCACAGATGCACCTGTTGCATTCCACAGCAGCAGATAACCATTGTTTACATTTTGTTCCTGAGGTTTCTCAGCTTCTCAGGAGGACAAATCCTAAGGAAAGGATTTTTCATAAAAGATGTCTGTGACGGATGCTTTGTCTGCTGGAGTGCATGGGAAGTGTATTTACCCTGCAGACAGAGGGGAACTCGCCTTTGATGCTGTGGCAAGAGCACCTGAGGTGATGGAATGAGTCTGGAGAGCAGGAGAGAGAGGTGAAGTTCAGAACCCTTTGGACTTGGGAGCAAAAACCCCAATTTCTGTGAAGATAGGATCAGGATCAGCCAATGTTCCCTCTGGGTTTGCTCTCTGGTTGCTGCTGCAGCTCCACCTGAGGCAGTCAGAGACCTGATGTTCTTCCTGCATCCTGCCCCTTCAGCACTCAGTGCCTCTGCAAGGCAGCACTTCATATTGTGCAGCAAAAGGAAAAATAATTTTATGCTGCTCACTCATTTCTTTAGGTACTCAGGTAGTTCGGTGAAAGCTTTGCATGAATTAATGTGTAGGATGTGCCAAAGCCATTGTGTTGCTAGCTATGATTTATGATTTCATCCTTTTCTTCTCCAGCCAGGAATACTCAGGTGTAGGAGAGCACTGCAAGGCAGAGGAGCTCTGAAGGCAATGAGCCAGTGTGTTTGATTAGCTGTGTGTGCTGTCCTCTGAGGATTGCAGAGTCTTGTCAGTCCTGCTGCATCTTCCAGGCTTTTGTGTTATTTATCGCCCATAAAGCAAATCAAAGCACTCCTTTGCCACTGACACAGAAGGGAGGGCTTTGAACTAAGTGCTTTGCCTCTTACAGCTTTCCTTGTGATACGTTCTGAGATTTCTAAATGCTTATACAGGAATTGTCACTTACACTGAGGTTTTACAGTGCTTAGCAACTTTCAGACTGATCTGAGGATTGCTAAATAATAATTATATCATTCCTTTCTCTTCTGTTCTCTTTCTGTTCCTTTTGCTCCCACATGTACCCATCATGCTCCTACAGTTTCCAAGTCAAATATTAATGTGCTCACACATACTGGAATTAAGTTTGCCTGTAGTTAATTTGGTTTCATTATGTATTACAGCTTAGCTAGCAGGCACTGAGGTCTCTCTGCAGCACCACTGCCTCAGCCTCTGCTCCCAGCCAGCTGAGGATTCTCCTCCTTTTTCTTCCTATGAGAAGGGAAGACTGGGAAGCACAGAACGGATCCCTGCTCTCATGTTCCAGGTACTGACCCTGGCAGTAAAGGGAAAAGGAGGCAAAATCTTTGAAATGCTGTGATAAACATTCTCAAAATACACAGAGCTTAAGCTCCAGACCTTTTTCAGGAACTCCAAAACAGAGATGTAATTAAGACTTTTAAAAATACAGCTATGAGAATATATATGAAAATATCCTTAAGGATAGGAATCCTTACTCTTATTTAGAAAGAAAGATTTGTATTTCTAAGCAAATGCTTTTTCTGAAGCTGACTATTTGCAACCTATTGGGTTTTAGTCCTTGGAATCAGAGGTTTACATATCCACAGATTTATCACACTGCTTGAAATGACCACGATTATAAACAACCATGAAAAAATTAAACTTGAAGATTATTTTGACAAATTGGTTAGACTCCTGCTTCCTCTTCTCTGCACACTCCAGAAAATGGATTCTGGGGCTCATGGAGAGATGAATTTTAAATTAGTGTGAATACCTGGGTTCATAAGGAACTGTGCATCAATTTTCTCTCTCAGCTGGAAAGCAGAAGGCAAGTTAGTAATTTTTGTCTCTGCTATTAAAAAAAAAATTTAATCCCTTTCAAGTATCTTTCTTTTTCTGTATTTAGAAAGCAGGTTACCTTTTTCAAATGTTTTGAGACAAGTTAGCATTAGTTATTGTACAGAGGGAAAAATCACACTGATTTATTTTTATTTTTCAATGTATCCAACCCTTCTCTCCAGTAATAGTCTCACAGCACAAAGCAAAATTTGGAGATCCTTAAGAGGCTTGAATGTAAATAATGATTTCTAATAATGACTACAGGATTGTCTTTATTGGAGTTTTAATGGGGATCAATGAGGTTAGACTGGAGAATACAAATCAAGAAGGGAAATTCAGGAGATTTACTCCTTCACTCTGTAAGGCTTTGTTAGGGAAGATGAGGCAGCCTGCACTGCCAGCCAACAGCCCAGCACTGGGAAGAGGGAACATCAAACGTGCTCAAATCTCAAGATGTGGTGCCTTTTCCTTGGTGAAGAGAATTCCCCTGGATTTCAGGGAGTTTTACCCCCATCAACAAAGTGCATCTCTGGATCAGCCTCCCTTGGGGATTGAGGGGTTTCCCCTGGGGCTCTGGAGGATATTTTTCTCTTGCAGCATTACCTGAGGTGCCAAGGGTTCCGTGGGGTCGGGCTCAGAGGAGGGACAGCACACACACCTGTCCTAGGGTGACATTGTGATGCTTGTATCCCCATTCATGTGTTCTGTTTATGCTGGATATCATGTTCTGTGCCTTTGGGACTGGCTCTGAAGAGTGAAAGCTTTGTTTGGGTTTTCTTATCAGCCTGGTGGTCAGGACACAGAAACAGGACAGTACATAGTGCTGCTTTTGCTTTGTTGCTTTTGGCTTTTCGCTTTGCTCTCTCGCTCTTGCTTCTGCTTTGCTTCTGCTCATTAGCTAGTTTAGCTAAACAGTCCAAATTTCTTTCTGGAATGTTTCTCCTGTCCTTTTTCTTGACCTACTCAAGCCTCCTCCGGACTGGGCCCTGGGAACACTGAGAGTTTGCACCCTGTGGCCTAGCGGGGCCTGCTCTGGGCAGCAGCTGCCCCAGCACCAGGGGGACTGATAACAGAGCGACCACCCCCAAGAGAGACTTTCTGAATTTGTCATCTTTTTCAGAGCAGTGACAGAATGGTCTCACCTGGTATTGTTCATTTTGTGTGCTGGGGGTGCTGTGCCTGTTAAATAAACAGGTTCTTTCCACTTCTCTCCAAGGAATCCTTCCCAACCCAGTTGCGGGGAGGGCCTGTGTGGTTTTGCTTTCTGGAGGGGCCCTTTTGGAGATTCTCGACCAAATTTGCCCTGAACCAGGACAACACCTCAGAGCTCCATGTGCCAGCAGGATTTCATTGATGAGAAACATCCCTGCTCACCCAGGGAGCTCAAAATGCTGTTTGGGCTGGTCCCTCTCAGCCCAGCTCCTGCCCAGGGAAGTGCCTGCAGCCCAGGACAGGTGAAGCCCTGTGTGGATTTGGATCCAACCCACCCCTGTCCACCCAGGGACTGTAATTCTACACTGCTGTGCTCACTAATTGCAATCATTAATTGGTTTCTGAACTTGCTGATCATTTCTCCAGGGAGGTGTGAAGTTTGGCTGTGCCTGAAAGTAGGGTAGTGCTACCCTCTCTCTTCTAACAAACTGGAAATAAATTGGAAAGAGAAACCATAAAATGTTACTGCTGGAGCTGCCATTCCATGGCCCCCACACACTCAGCACCCACAGATTGTGGAGGCAGATTCTGTTCTTTTGCAATCTCCAAATAATGGAAGCTCCAAGATGCTCCTGAACTGACCACAGAAAGCAAAGCGTTGTTTTCTTCTTTGGAAAAGTTGAGGAAAAGGCTAAGAAACAAAGTTCTTATCTTTCTCACCCAAGAAAAAAAATATTCAGGTCTTCCAGTGACAATTGCAGAAAACATTGCCCGTGGTTGTAACACAAAGAGCACAATGGAAAGTCCCAGCACTGTTGCAAGACTCATGTGATCATTGTTGTTCCTGCTGGTGTGTTTTACAGCAATATTTTAAAAAATATTTTCCACTTTTATTTATTTAAAATGAATGTAAAAAATAAGGTTTCTTAATTCAAAGAATTCAAGTCTTCTATTCAAGTCTAGACTTAGTCCTTACTGCATAAGTTTTCAATTTTCCTTCTGAGTATTATGCAAAGGCTTCCACACCTTGCTCTTATACTGAAGTTCCTGGGCAGTATCGCCTGTATGCTGTGTATTTGACAGGAATACAAATAAATTGGAAGAACTTCAGTTATTCCTTTTTCTCAAGGTAATTTCTAAGCAGATTAGTTCAGAAATGGAAAATGGAAAGAAAGCATTTAAATTATTTCATGTAGCTTGGTTTAGGATATTCCTTTGCAATCATTGTAGATTTGTAACACCTGTATTTTATTTCAAAGAAAGTTGACTCTGGATGATCATATTAATTAAAGCAGAGAGAATAAAAATGTGCTTGTGACATCCCTGCAGCACAAAAGTCTAGTGTTGCTACACGGACAAGTTTAACAGGAAATTGAAATCTTTTGTCAAAGCCCTGAATAAAATCACTCATTAATTATCATCAGTGCAACTCCTTTAGAATGGCAGATTTGGAGAGCCCAAACCAGCACAAACATTAAACTAGTTTTTATTCCTTCTATTATTTTTACATTGTTATGCAGAGACATTGAATAAAAAAATGTGATATGTTGCATTTACCTATATTTTAAACTAATTTCAGGCTTTCTTCTTTCTCCCATTCCTTTAATTTCCTGCTGATTGTACCCATGAGCCCATGACTGCATCTCTGGGTGCCCAGGAGGGTTATCCATGTGACAAGGCTGCAGCTCTCACCAAATGCAGACCTGGACCTTCAAAACACTCCCTCCAAATGGCAAAAAATGCAGTTTTTTCTTTCTGTTAACCCCACTGCACTGTCTGAGAGCAGGATCCACCTTGAGCTGAGGTTGATGGCAGCTCACAGGGGTTTCGGAGGAAGGGATCCTGTGTGGAGAGCAGGGAATGGGCTCAGCTGAGCAAAGTGGGCACCAAAGTCCTGCCCAGCAGTGCAGGGGGTCAGATGAGAAAAAAAAAATAATTGACTTTTTAAAATGCATTTCAATGTCATAATCTCTCTTTGGCACTCTATGTGCTGACATAAACATCCATATTTTTGCTTCTCACAAGGGGGTAGCATTTACATATATTTTTCATATATTAACTTTCTAATTCTTACTCTTCTGTGAGTTATCAGTCTTATGCACCTTTAAACAATTCAGTTGTTCCATAGACAGTAATTTTTATAATTGGCTGTGCTGGGGCACTGGGCCCAGCTGGGGGACAGCAGAGCCCTGTGAGCAAAGCACAAGGCTGGGACCCCGTCCTGGCCCATTCCAGTGGGAATTCCTGCTCCTGCCCCTCCAGGAGGGCACAGGGTGACAGTGGCACTGCCTAGGGAAGCAGGAGCCAGGGCTGCTCCTGGTGCCAGCAGTGTCCTGCCCTCCCTGGTGTCACCTCACATGGCTTTTGCTGCCACCGTGCATGAAAGATTCTGCCCTGCACTGTTGGCAGGTCTGAAACTGCTGCTAGAAAATATGCTAAAATTTGCCTTTTAAAAAAACAAAAGTGAAACTTGTCACTCTGGTTTTAACATTTTCTAAGCCTTCTGATGTTGACATTTTTGTAGTGAACTTTCTCACACACTTTCTGTAAATAACTCATTGTTTTGCATTCCTTTATGGAGGAGGAGAAAGTTGATAGATTGTTGGTTTGTCCACTGTCATTGGAGAGGTGGCACTGTCACCCTCCAATCCACTGCCACTTTTAGAAAACTATAAATGTTGGAGTCAGAAAATAAACTTCCCTTTTTTCTTCACTTTGAGAACAGCAGTGTGTGCACTTGTGTTTTATTTCATGTCCTATAGTGACATGAAACACCACCCAAGGGGAAGAGAGGAAAAGGATTGCTCGTGGCCTGGATTGTCCATCCACCTGCCAGTGCCTAGGCAGGTTTAGACCATGATTTTCATCAGTGGCACCTTCTAAACCATATGGATCTGACTGAAAACTGCTCCCTCCCTTTTTATTTACCAAGCTTTCCTACTCCCAGATTATGCAGATAGTGGTTTGCAATGGCAACTTAGAAGGTAATCCTTTTCTTGGTAATTCTGAAAGCTAAGAGCTGTGATTAACAAAATGACTAATGGAGTAGTTCTAGTTAATGATTTTTTTTAAGAGAAAGCAATTATTGTGGAAAGAAATGAAAAAAATCATAGACTAGAAATTTCTGCCTTTTCACTAATGTGAAATCACTTTCTCCTGATGCATTTCCTGAAATGGTGGGGTTTTTTTGTTGTTTTTTTTTTTACGTATGTGACTTAAAAAGGCAGGAAAGCTTGACCAAATAACTAAATCACCTTAACATTTTCATGATTGGGAAGGATCTGCACAGAAATCATGTGCTTCATAGCAATTTGGGGCCTTTAAGGTCACACCAAATCCTCTGTAGTCATAAAGCTCTCCCTTTCGAGAGCAGTTTCTCAGCTCCATGATGACTTTGCCTTGCAGAAACCTCTCCTTCCTGAAAAACCTTCAGTGAGAAGGGACCAGAAGCAAGGCTGACTGTGAGATGTAATTAAATGTTTGATGAGATGCTTTGAAATCCTTCACCAGGAGCTGCCTTTGTCTAATTAATAAACAGTATGGTTCCTGTTCTCCTGCATCTTCAGAGATTCTGTGGAAGCAGGTATGAAAGGGCAAGAAATGGATGAGGATTTCCTTATAGAATTTCTCCATTTTTTAATATTTCTCTTATTTTAGATAATTGACTGCACCAAGTTCCTCATTAAAAGTGTACGAGCAGGCCCAGTCTGTCTGCCTTGTACCTTGGCTGCACTGTGATCACTGATTTTTTCCAACTCTGCTGATTTTATGTTGGATTTCTGTTTAGACAATTTAGATTTCTTCCTTCTTCAAGCTCATTTTTGTTCTTTTTTTGATTTGTCTTTCTTACATTTGCTTTCTGACAAACATGACTCAAAATGTAGGCAATGTTTTTGATGTAAAGATTGGTCAGATGAGAAGAAATAATTGACTTTTAAAAATGCATTTCAATTTCACAATCTCTTTTTGGCAGTCTATGTGTTGACATACATATCCATATTTTTGCTTCTCATAATGAGATAGCATTTAAATTTATTTTTCATGTATTAGTTTCCTAATTGTTACTCTTCTGTGAGTTATCAGTTTTATGCACCTTTAGGTAAATAAGTTGTTACATATACAGCAATTAACTTTGTAAAACATCTACATTCATGGAACTGCAGAAGTTTTAAGGCAATATACTGTTTGCAATGCAAGCAGCTGTATGAGGAAAAAATTACAAGCAGCAGACAAAAATAGAACACAGGAAAGAGATTTGATAGCTGCAGTAAGAGCAGCAAACAGCAGTAAACGAGTAAAAGATTCAAAATTTCAAATTAGTAAAGCTTGCTTTGAACTCAAAGAAACAAGCAGATCAGGTGGAATACAGAAAAATAACCCTAAAACCTTTTAAGATAGAATTCAGCAGAAAGGGGCAGTTTGTAATGCAATGTTTTGTTAGAGAAAAGCCAGATGAGCTGCTCAGCTTTGCTCCCCAGTGGAGCAGGGACAAACCTCAGCTCCCTGCTGCAGTCCAGGGACACTCTGGCTCTGCTCTTCACTTCCAGAATGAGTCAAAAACAAACAAAAACCCACAACCAAAGTCAAACAAAACCACAGGGAGTGGTGTTGAAAAATAAGTTTTGGACTAAATTCTTAATTCTTCTGTATTTCACATGGGATTTGTTTCAGAATGCATTAGAAACATGACTCTTGGCCTCACTGAACTCACTGCAAGTTTTTCTCAGAGACTTTGGATATCAATTTTTTAAGGCAAAACTTGGAGGAGTCAGTGGTGGTTGATCCCATGGAGTCCATGGCTCTGAAACGAGCCTTCCCCCCAGCTTTTTATAACTACCAATAGTGCTGTAATAAATCACTTGTGCATTTTCAATATTTGTGTTACAATAGAGCTTTTATTTTTTTCAAACAGTGAGGAACAATCTAGGATGAAACATTATCTTTTTTATGTTAGCAATTGGAGAGCAAAATCAGGATTTTAACTGGTGGCAGGGCAGGATTACACCATTCATTTTTCTGTCCTGCTCTTCCTGTTGGTATAGGGTTCTATGGGAATTAAAATCTAAAACAGAATTATATTTTCTCATATGAAAAACAATTTAACAGCTTTTTTTCTCAGAAGTCTTAAGTAATCAATACTTGATTATATGGAATATAATCTGTCATTTGAAAGCTGTAACTATTTGTGTGATCTAACCAGTTTTGTCTTGATTCTTGTGTGGTAGCCCTACAAGTTAAATACAAGTTAATCAGGCTTCCCCTCCACCTCTGAGTTGAAATATTCTCTATTCCGCAGTAGTGGTTGGAACATGGACTCAGTGAAACCAGCATCACTTCTGGACAGTACCTCCTAATAATTCTGAGATTGGTTTGGTATTCCTGCAGAATTCCCTTATTTTCATAGCTTTAGAGCTCTCATATCTGCTAATGATGAAGGACCTGAGCCTCTTCTGCTCCTTTTCCTTAAATATCACAGCAGAAGGTTTACAGGGGAGGTGTTTGTAGACAATTCAGTAGCAATAGGAGAACACTGTGAAAAAGCAACCTGTATTTGACAACTCTGCTAGCATCCAGCATTAGATCACCTCATTTTTTTTCAAAACCTAATGTATTGCTGTTATCTTCAGGGCCAAATTTTGTAGTTCTTTCACATGTAAAACTGCCTTTGATCTGTAAAGATGAATAACAGTTGCAATATATCTTCACCTCTGATTTCCTTGGCTTCAGTTTTCCTAAATTTTTCCCCTCAGTCCTTTCTACTTTGTCATTCCCAAGAGTTATCTCATAATGTGCTACTTCATCAGATGCCTTTTTATGTATGCTAATCTACAAAAGAACAACTATAAAATGTTATGGCAGGGTGCTGCATTTACCAGCCACTAATTACCTCATGTTCAAGGCTGAGTTCCTGTATGGAACTTTTTTTCCGTGGCACAGTATGGAGACGCTAGAGGACAGCAATATGAAATTAAAAAAAAAAAAAAAAGAAGAAGTAGAAGAAGAATTTAAAGAAAAAAAAAAAGGAAAAATAACACTGAACTGTGGGAGAGAAAGTTGTGGGTTTTTTCTTTGGAATTCATTTAGGCACAAACACATTCCTGGGAAATTGAGCATCCCAGTGAGAACAAGACAATGTCCTGAGCATGCCCAGGTTCCCATCTCACAGCAGGCTGAGTGAGAAGGGAAAGGACAGCTGAGCAGGGAATGGATATCTGAAATTTCCAGGGAAGTGCTGACATGGCTGGAATTACGATCTGGCCCCGAGGCTTGCTTTCTTTCATGGAGATTACAGACCTAAGTAGACCTTGTGTAGGTCTCGGTTCTGTTAATTAACAGTTTTATAACACATCTGAGGGACCACAGGCTGGCAGAATTTCCTAGCTCACTTCCATTTGTGCAGAAGCATATTGGTATTTCAGATTAATGATCCAGAAGTAGTAATTATGGTTTTATAATAGTTTTTGATGAGATATCAGCTCTCTGTCAAAGAGTCATTTGTATGACTGGATAGAAACAAGACAGTGGCTTTTGAATTTCCCAAAGGCCACAGTAGTGCTCTGCTCACTGCAGCCTCTGCTGCATTTACCATGCCTATCTTTTGTTCATAATTAATTCAGTCTGGGACTTTTTTGGTTTTGTTTTCTTCTCTCAAGAGATTAATTTTTCTGAAAATGCACTGAAAAGCATAGAAAATCCTTTTACATTTATTTAGGACATGGAAACATATACAATAAATTGGTAGCAGACTTGTTGCTTACATGCTGTACTGTTGATGGCAAAATGGCAAAAATTACCACTATAAAAATACTTCTATCATTGTTCTTCTGGATGGAATATGTAGTTCAAGTTGGCTTTGTTTAACTCCTACAAACATTTGGAAATTTCATTTTAATCACTTTAAGGTTTGCAGAATCTGAACTTCAAATATTCACATTTAAAATGTCCAGGTGCTTGGATGATGTTCAAGCTACATAGAATGCAGAAATACTTGTCAGCATGGGATTAGTACATTGCTGTGCCAGAGCAAAGCTACAAGACCAATGAAATGGATCAGATCAATACCTGACAGCCCCTTGTACATCTTGAGGGATTACAGGACAAAGGGTAATGGCTTCAAACAGGATGGGTTCATGAAATATTAGGAAAACATCCTTTCCTGGGAGGGTGCTGAGGCCCTGGCACTGGATGGGCTTCAAGGGCCCTTCCAACCCAGACCATCCTGGGATTCTGGGAACATGCACAAGTGCTCCTTAATGTAAGGAGAGAAATGTAAGTGCAAGCTCTACAAAGGATATCCTTCTGTACATTAGCTCCAGAAAATCTCCTTCATTTGCCTGATTCTGGGAATGCAAGGACCCTGAAGACCCCCAACAGTAATAGTAATCCAATGTCTTAGGAGACACTCATCTTGGTGCAAGTCCAAGTGAAAGTAATGGACCTCTCACTAGTCCTAAACACATTCATACTCCTAACCCTAGCAACCCTCTCCACCCCCATCCTATTTCCACTTCTATCCAACAACCTCAAGAACACGCCCAACACAATTACAAACACAGTCAAAACCTCCTTCGTATATACAGACCATATAAACTGTAACTTTTGAGATGACTTTTGTGAACCCCCACGGACAATGGCAAAGCTGTGTGGCTGGACCATGAGGATTCCATCTCACCGGCAGCTATATTCCCCCTCCTCTCTTCTCCTTTCCATCCTTTATTTCCTTTTCTCATCCCTCTATCACATTTGCTGTTGACCCTCCATAAAGGTGCAATTGTTGTGATTAAACTGACAGTTCCCTGCTGTTTGTCTTTTGCAATTTTTGCAATTTTGGGATCTGGTAAAGAACAATCACAATTCGCTTGCCCTAGTGACAAAGGGGCATGGTGGGCTGGGACTGTTTGTTTTGTTTGCAAAGTGTGTCAAATCAAAGTGGCAACATGTTCATCCTCAGCTGTCTTTTATCAAAGTCTTTGTGTCTTACCTAGTTTGCTGCTGATCCTGCACTTTTAATTAAAAAAAAAAAGGAAATCTTACATTTTTGATGTGTTTAATGTACAACATAATTTACAACATAATCACACTTCTTATGATTGATTTGGTAAGGTGGGAACAGGCTTCAGAGAGAAGGAAAGCTTGTTTTGAATGTTCTGAACAACCTATCAATCAATTTGCTTGGCAAGGGGCAATGTGATATCACTTAAACCAAATGCTGATCTGGGGGTGTTTTGTCTGAGCTGCTGTCCCAGACTCTGTGTGTGGCCAGGAGCTGTGTCCACACCCAGCATTCCCAGCTCAGAGTGCTCCTGGGAGGAAGGCAGAGCCTCCTCTCCCTCCCAGCCCATGCTGCTGTGACAGAGCTTTGGTGGCTGGGCGCTTCTTCCATGGCTCAGCTGCAGGAATTCCCTTCCCACTCAGCATTCCTGAGATCCATGGAGGGGATGGTCCTGCCTGAAGTGTCCTGGTGCTGCTTTGGAGGCTCCGGTGGGATGAGCCCCATGGGTGGGAAGGGGCTGGAGGCCCCCTTGGAACAGGGATGGGAATTTGCTTTCTCTTTTACTTTGGAGTTGTCAGAACTCAGCACATCCCTCTGGGTGTCCAGAGTTGCTGAGGTCCCCATTGGGGGGGCTCAGAGACCCTGGCACACAGCCCAGAACACCTGGGGATTTGATTTTGACCCTTGGAGCAAGTTGCCAACTTTGTATGAGGACCTGAAAGTCACACAGGTTTGAATGGTGTAATAACAAAATGATCACAGGGTGAAAATGTAGATTTTAGGATTTTTGGTATGGGGGTTATGGGGACAAGATGGAGGAATCGGGGCGTGTCTAGTCCTTCTTCTTCTTCTTTCCTCCATTTTCTGCAGTGATGTTGGCACTTTGGGATTGGTTTAGAGTAGAAGTGCACTGTCTAACATAGGTGATAGGAATTGGGAATTAAGTGTAAATATGTTATAGGTAGTTTGTAGTATAAAAGGACAACACAGAGTGCCTGTGGCTGCCCTGCTGAGCAGATCTCCGCTGGGCAGAAAGAAAATTTTATAGATAAGAATTAATAAACAACCTCAAGACCGAAAAGTGAAGAGTCCAGACTCGTTCTTCAGTTTCATAGGCTGAAGCAGCGACAGAAACAGAGACATCCTGCACATCTCGGGGCAGCAATTAACAACCAAAACCCGACATGGAGTTACACTCCTCTCCCATTCAGAGCACGGCTACCAGCAACTGTATTGACTCTGCAAAGCTCCAAACAAAGCAGGCAAAATAATGATGTGCTTACTGAAAACATTTTTGGAAAAGAAAACATTCCTCTTGATTAATGGACAATTTTAACCTGCTCAGGGAACAGGCCATTCGTTATTGATCCATGGGCAGCTGAAACAATATCATGCTGCTTGAATGGTTTTGCATTTTAATCATAATTTTCTTTTCCTCTTAATTGGTCCCTATCAAATTCTAGGAGATTTTAGAAGCTAATGATATTTTTTGTATTACAATTACAGCTTTTTGTATTATCACATCTAAATTGCAGCCTTTCTAAACTTAAGTAACTAAAACATAGAAGTTACTTTGTTGTTGCCAAAGACAGATGAAATGCAAATGCCAATCACTTGTTGGGCAGCTGCTAAACAATCCTTGCCTACTGAGCATTGGGATAAGAAATTTCACTGGGAAATTTGCAGTCTGTGCAGCAAGGCTCTGCTCTGTGAAAAAGCTCTGCTTCTTTCCCTTTTTATTTTCTTAGTCAATTTATAGTAGAATTTGAGTCACTTAGTGGGCAAATAAGTTCATTCTAAATCCATTGCCTACCACAAGTTTTGCTGAAGTTTACTGTCCTCAAAAAAGTCCATTCTCAATCATTGGAAGACCAGCACTGTCCTTGGAAGTGCAGCAAGATGTAATTTTCCAAACCAGGGCAGTTTCACTAATGATGTTCTATACAAAAAAAAAAATAAAAAAATAGATATACTTAATCAGGAGTCTAGTGCTGTGTTGCCAGAAAGTGAGGGGATGGGAAGGGCACAATAACCGCATTCAGGCAGCAGCCAAAATATTTTTTGATTTTTAGAGAATGAGGTAGGATACCTTGTGTTCCAATGAACTATTTCTGCAAATTACTGTTGGTAATGGTCACTCCATGTGTCCTCTGGGGCTGTAAACAAGGCAGGAGAGTTTGGAGGAATATTTAAAATTTGGCTCACTGAATGCATTTAGGAGAATCCTTTTTGCCTCCCTTGCAGTGTTTGGCTCTGAACCATTTCAAGTGGAAAAAGATTCCTTGTGACGGTGTTCACAGGGGTTTTCAGTTGAGGGAAGAGACAAGGATCTGACTCCATGTTTCAGAAGGCTTGATTTATTATTTTATTATATAAATTACATTAAAACTATAGTAAAAGAATAGAAGAAAAGGTTTCATCAGAAGGCTAGCTCAGAATGGAAGGAATGATAACAAAGGCTTGTGTCTTGGACAGAGAGTCTGAGCCAGCTGACTGTGATTGGCCATTAATTAGAAACAACCACCTGAGACCAATCACAGATGCACCTGTTGCATTCCACAGCAGCAGATAATAGATATTTACATTTTGTTCCTGAAGCCTCTCAGCTTCTCTCCTTTTCATGAGGAAAAAATCCTAAGGAAAGGATTTTTCATAAAAAGATGTCTGCGACAGTTCCTTGCTCACATTTTATTTATATACCTAAACTTATCATTTGGGGAAATTGAGAGCAATTGCAGCATTTCTCACCTTCACAGTTAAAGGATTAGTGATTCTGGGAACTCAAGCCTTGCAGTGAGGCAGCACACCAGTAAGTGGGATATTGCAGCAGCTCCTGGGTCAGCAGTGGCACTGTGAGTTTGGAGATATCTTCTGGGACTAAGGCAGCAGTTATTTGTACTTGGCTCTATTTGAGTTTCCCATAAGAAATTTGCTGTTTTGTGGAAATCTATGCTGAAGAGATAGCACTTTGGGATGATTCTAGGACGTGAACTCTGCTGGTTTTATTTCCTTTAGTTCACAAATCTAACAAAAGAGGTTATATTTTTAAGAATTCATCTTGGCTCCTGGAATGATGAATCTGCTATCTCTGCCCTGTGTATGTAATTCCTCTCTGAAGTCACTCTGGGTTTCTCAAACTCATTTTTTTAGAAGGACTTGACTGCAATTCCTTTCTTTGGTTTCAGCTGAATTTTGCTGAAATTCAGAGATTCATGGATAGCAATGTGGATGCATTTCAGCACTGAATCTCTCTGCTGAAATATTTCCTTTATTTATCACCTTTGGAAACATTGTCTTTCAGTAACTGCTTTTCTGACTGGCTTCCAAACCACATTTTTATTCATCTGGGTGTGATACAGTGACCCACAAAAATCACAGTAATTTCTCTTCTACAGAGAAGGGCTCAGCTTTGCAAAGGAAACAGGCACAGCTGGAGCAGCAGAAGCTGTGTGCTGAAAACAGCACAAAGTGAGGCGCTGCTGAGGACCCAGGAACTCTGATTTCCTGTGACACAGATCCAACCTGTGGGAGTCTTTAACCCAAAGTAATCCACATTGCACTGTGCTTCCCTAAGTGGGCAGAAAGGCCCCAGTGCTGTGACTCAGACATAGAGGATTTCCCCATTTCCCATTTCCCTGGAGCTCTGTGTGACACAGACAGGTTTTCCTCAATTCCCTGGAGCTCTGTGTGGCTCTGGATGTGACCCAGGCAGGTTTTCCCCATTTCTCTGGAGCCCTGTGTGACCCAGACAGGTTTTCCCCATTTCCCTGGAGCTCTGTGTGACCAAGGCAGGTTTTCCACATTTCTCCCATTTCCATGGAGCTCTGTGTGCTTTAAATGTGACCCAGAGAGGTTCCCCCATTTCCCTGGGGTTCTGTGTGACACAGACAGGTTTTCCCCATTTCCCATTTCCCTGGAGCTCTGTGTGACCCAGACAGTTTTTCCCCATTTCCCTGGAGCTCTGTGTGTGGCTCTGGATGTGACCCAGGCAGGTTTTCCCCATTTCCCTGGAGTTCTGTGTGGTTCTGGATGTGACCCAGACAGGTTTTCCCCATTTCCCTGGGGTTCTGTGTGGCTCTGGATGTGACCCAGACAGTTTTTCCCCATTTCCCTGGGTTCTGTATGCTCTGAGTGTGACCAGACAGGTTTTCCCATTTCCAGAGCTCTGTGTGACCCAGACAGCTTTTCCCCATTTCCCTGGGGTTCTGTATGCTCTGGATGTGACCCAGACAGCTTTTCCCCATTTCCCTGGGGTTCTGTGTGCTCTGGATGTGCCCCAGACAGCTTTTCCCCATTTCCCATTTCCCTGGGGTTCTGTGTGCTCTGGATGGGACCCAGACAGGTTTTCCCCATTTCCCTGGAGCTCTGTGTGACCCAGACAGCTTTTCCCCATTTCCCATTTCCCTGGAGCTCTGTGTGGCTCTGGATGGCACACTTTACTTATATTCCCTCTGAAATGATGAGCTCCTGGAAATACCAGATCAGCCAAAACTTAGCAGCTCAGATCAAACAGCACTAAACCTGATGTGGTTACTTTTGAGAAATATGCCTCAAAAGAAAGCAAAATAGATCCGGAACAGGGTTATATTATTATAATAATCAACAGAAATCAGACATGGGGGAAAAGGTAGGAAATTACAAGGAATTATCATCAATCAAAAAAAATGAGCAGCAATTGGAAGTTAAGTGGCTTAAATTTAGCTTGAGGAAGAAATTCTACAGTGAGTGCAAAATCTTTACCTGCATCAACATTTTTTGACATTCAGCCTGATGTAATAATGGTAATTAAACTCCAGGAAAGGTAGCACTACAGCAATGTTAATAGCCATGCAGAGATTCCAAGCTTTGACTACATTTTTGTATCAGAATATTCTTCTCCTGCAAAGGTGTGTTTTTTCATTTTGAAGTCTATGAGTTGCCAAAGGGAGGCTGTGCTTTGCCAAATAAATAGAAGCTCTCTAATTGTTAGTTTGGAATGACTTGTCTTTGTTGCAAATATAATGCAAAACCCTCATAGATTTTAGGCTACTTTACCCTAATTTACAATCTGACACTTTGTTCATGAGCTTCAGGAAGTATTAAGAAAACTTACAAAAATTAGGAGAAAGTGGTCACAGCAGATATTGATTAACTGAAAGGTGAATATGTAAAATACTGAGGATGAAGTAAAATAATGTTTATTTAAAACTTCTAGAACATGCAGAAAGGTATAAGAGCTGAGAAAGTTCTGAGGAAGGCATGGAAAAACATTCTACAGAAATTTTGTTGTGCTGTCTAATGGGAGCCATGAAAGGCACTACCATGAAGGGTAGATAGAAATGCTGTAATTTTTCTCTTCAGTGCCATTAAAATTTTGTCAAATCGCATTTTTAGTTGGGCTTCAAAGGTCATCTTGGATATTTATTGTTATTCCCCCTCCACGCATTCAAATATGTCCCTACATGGATTCACATCTTCCCTAAAGTCTGTACAAAGCAAAAAGGAGAATAGAACGAGTGAACATGGGCTATAAACTTTGCAATGGAGTTCCAATTTACACCTCTAACTTTACTGTGCTGTTTACAGTCTGTTCTGCATGCAGGACAGAAAGGTTGGTTTGAAGGCAGGAAATATGAGGAAGGAGAAATAAATGTTTTAAAGGAACACTTAAGAGTTCAGTGAGTTAAAGGATTTGCTTGCTGTTCCTTCAGGGGACAGCATTTCCTCCCAAGAACTAAGACTACTGGAGTGATGTCACAGACATATTTTATGGAAAATCTTTTCCTTAGGATTTTTCCTCCTGAGAAGCTGGGAGGCCTCAGGAACAAAATGTAAACAATGGTTATCTGCTGCTGTGGAATGCAACAGGTGCATCTGTGATTGGTCTCATGTGGTTGTTTCTAATTAATGGCCAATCACAGTCAGCTGGCTCAGACTCTCTGTCCCAGACACAAACCTTTGTTATCATTCTTTCCTATTCTATTCTTAGCTAGCCTTCTGATGAAATCCTTTCTTCTATTCTTTTAGTATAGTTATAATATATATCATAAAATAATAAATCAAGCCTTCTGAAACATGGAGTCAGATCCTTGTCTCTTCCCTCAACCAAAAACCCCTAAGAACACTGTCACAATGGATGTTCTCATTTCCCCTGGATATTTAAGTCACCCAAAAGCTGCCATCAAAGTTCAGCAAGCCATGAAGTCCATCCTGTGAAAAGCTGACTTAATGTTCCACAAGGCCACGCTTTTGGCTCTCTGTCTCTTCTCCGAGACAGAAGCTTTGTTATCATTTCTTTCTTAGCTTAGCTGGCCTTCTGATGAGATCCTTTCTTCTATTCTTTTAGTATAGTTTTAATGTAATATATATCATAAAATAATAAATCAAGCCTTCTGAAACATGGAGTCAGATCCTCATCTCTTCCCCAATCCAAGAACCCCTGTGAACACCGTCACACCAGTGCAGGTGTGGATCTGTCTCATGCTCTGATTCAGGGCCTGTGTCCTGCTAGGGCAGCTCTGACCCTCCTGTGTCTGACCAGGAACCAAATAAAAACTCATTTATTGCTGCTGGGCCCCAATTGCTAATGCCAAATAGGAGAGATGAGAAAGATTGCCACTTTTCACAGCAGGAATGACACTGAGAATGCTCACAAATGAAATAGGGGAGAATTTGGGGTGTTTTGAAATCATCCTGCTATGATTCATTACTTTTCCACTGAAATCTTTCTCAAAAGTATAAAAATCTTAACTGGGGGAGGGACCCCAGAGGTAAAACACAGTTGAAATACATACTTGAGTATAGTAGAATACATACTTGAAATACATATAAAACATACTTGAAATCAACAGCCACCAGTTTAAATGTGCATATAAGACTGCATTGCCCAGACTTTCAGAGGGGGAAGGAATTTCTGGTGAGTGGATGTGGGAAGCTGCAATTGTAGCTCTGCTGGAGGCATTAATCTTTGTGTCTGGCTAGTCAGGATCTGAGACAGTGCCCTAGCTGTGACTTACACCCAGTGGTTTTGATACCTTTGGATAGAGGCAGCAAAAACTAATTCTAAGTCAGACTTCCCAGAGTTTAAAAAAAAAAATATTTATTCAGTGTGTTCCTAGTTTAATTTTCTTGAAATTACATCTTGGCTATAGGCAAAATACCTGTTCACTTCCAGTTTTTAATTTTAACTGTATCTTTCCCTATTTGGATCCAATGTTAAGGTTGAAATCCCGTGTTACCTTCATTAAAAATTTCCCACAGATTTACTAATTTTCTTGTTCTCTGCTGACAATCTCATTAATGCTATTAAAAATTTGATTCTGTTTTATTTACATAAAATGTAAAATGTCTTAAATTAAAGATCCAAACTGGATAAGACAAAAGAAGGGTAATAGCACCCAGTAATTAATCTTGCACTGAAAAGACAAACAAGTGTTTTATACAGGTGCCCATCAAAGGCCTGCTTGGATGTGATTAGGCAAGATGAACTTTTTAGCATGGAACACGATTTTATTTAGTGATCTCTCACAACAAAAACCCAGGGAGGTTCACAATTCGTTAAGAACAAAAACTGCTTTGGAAATAACAATTAAACCCACGTGCCTCTTATGCAGCCCGAACCAGGCTGGATGTCTTTGAGGCTGAGGAGTGTGACAGGAGCAGAGTTGGAAGGCAGCAGGGTTCAGTGCTGAGGATTCAAACACCAGAGCTGAGGAACTGAGTGCACATTTCCATTATTCTGATTAGCCACTGCAGGGTTAAATACACTTTCAGAGCTCCCATCTGTATTCTCAAACAGGAATTACAGCACTGTGCACAAAGTGGAGGGGACAATGCAAGGGCCTGTCAGCAGTATTAATTCCCACCATTACAGTTTTGCTTGGGTTCTTAATGGTATTTAAACAAATACAGTTCTCTCCCCACCTTTCATGTGATTTTTCCTTCTGCAATAGGCCCTTCTGTTTAAAAACCTTCCTGATGGTTATAGAACACACATATTTATTATTCAGATGGTTCATTTATTAAGAATAAATAATTTAGGTACATTTTCTTCTGTTTAATTAACACATTAGCAGTTGCAGCGTACATGGTAGCTAATGTTTATATTTATACTCATTTCTCAGGCTGTTTTGTTCTGCTTGATGGCCACCGTGCTTATTTATGGAAAGTTCCTGAGCTGCAGAAGTCTGCAGAAATGTTTGCAAATCTCTGCACAGGCAATGGCCCCTGTGGCAGCAGCAGGAAAATGCTGCTTCATTCTCTTCATGCCCTCTGATGTCCAAGGCAAGTTTAAACCCATGCAGCAAGAACAAATAATCAGGATGGCCCCAGGCCTGCTTCATGCTTCTTGGGAGGAAACATAAATTACAGCATTGCTATTGCTGCTGCATTTGGCACACAGCAAACCCATTACTTTATATTCACCAGCAACCCCAACATTTACTTCCATTCTATTGGAAACTTATTTTTCCATCCTGTGACTGCAATAGCAAACTGCCATGTGTCAGAGAAAATGCATGCTCTATAATGCTGAACTTTAAATCCATTTTCTTCTTAAAAATTACATTTATGCTCCTTTCCTCCTTTTTTTTTCTGTCCAACATGAAAATATGCTGCCATTTTCTTGGGTAATACATAAACATCTTCTAAATGTGATCAAATCTAGAATCCTGTACCTTAGCTGGTTGGTTATTTCTAACTATACATTAAAATTTTTGGAATCATGGCTATAGGAACCCAATCAGATTATCTGTTTCCCATTTTTGGTGTTACACAAACATGTCTTAAAATTTTGAAGAACTTTAAACCTTAGACCTTGATCCTACAACCAATGCTGCAATGGGGTTTGCTGTAGGATCTGAATTATGTGTATTTACATACTGAATTCTTTTCTATGGATGATTAAGTGACTTTTATAATTTTAAAATAGATGATTCTTTTATGATTTCCTTTATTTTCGTTATTTCTGTTCTTTTTTAACTAATGGAGTCTAATGCACTTAACAGTAGAGTAACCCCACTTTATACCTGAATATTACTGCTAAATTCTCTCTTTGTTCACTCTAAAAATCTAATATTCGCCTTGATATTAAAGACTTTTATTCAGAAAACATGAACATCCCAATAGTTAAAGCTCCCAGCTAAATGTCCCAATATATGATGAGGTAGGATCAACCACGACCTTGGAGAAACCCAGATTTCTTCATCAAATTCTGCCTGTCAGGGTTAAATCCTGGCCTCCAGCAGTATCTTGAATCCATGCTAGGGAAATTATGATAAAAATAATCTTTACATCTCCAGACTCAAATGGATCTTTCTGATTGACTGCCTCTGGTGCCAGACCCGTGTCAATAATTTGCAGGGAATGCATGACTGTGACCTTTTCCCCCTTGGTTTAGAATTTCTATTTTACAGGACCAATAAACCATGTCAGGAGAAGGTGGCGGCTCTAGACATGTGAATGGATGGATCTCAGGTCACAGGTAATCCTTCAGCACGGCCGTGTTTGGGACTAAAGAATACATCTCCCTGCTGCAATGCTTCTGTCAAAAATGCATGCAAGGAAAAATTGTATCCTTCCATTTCCTTTCTTTCAGTTAAGCAATGATTAGAAAGGAAGAATAAAATGACTGAAGGATTTTCCCCTTGCTTTCTCCAGCCCCAGTGAAGGCTGTAGGAGTTAATGGACACA
Organism: Zonotrichia leucophrys gambelii; assembly: GCF_028769735.1. Lineage (NCBI taxonomy): Eukaryota > Metazoa > Chordata > Aves > Passeriformes > Passerellidae > Zonotrichia > Zonotrichia leucophrys. The sequence continues at coordinate 3,272,666 of NC_088179.1, forward strand.
CTGGGTTTCAAGTCAGCCTTAAACAGAAGAGGTAATGGCAATTATCTATTATAAATTCCTGCACGGTGCCGTATCATCATTACTGTTTGTAAACCTTTCTATCCATCCACATCCATCTCCTGTATGAGACACCAGCAGAAGACTGCAGAACACCCAGGCTGTCACATCAATAAAGAAACACAGGCAGGTAAAAAGGAGGAGAGTTTTTCATTAAGGAACCAGAGCTGAAATTAGATTCTGACACCACTGCAATGTTATCTATCGGTGAGGCCTCTTCTTTTGTGCTTCAGCTCCCTGCCCATGGAATGGAGCAGCATTTATCCCCTTTTATTTCTGTTATCTGGCTTATTTATTTAGACTGTAAGTTGGCTGAGGAGATGCTTCTTCCTGTACAACATCTGCCTTGCAAACCTGCGCTCTACATCCCACCACCAAATCAGTTTTATTTGGGATTGTTAATAACAGGCTTATACTAAAAATGCAATATTTTCCAATTTTAGCTCCCTCAAAGTCTTGCTGCTTGCCTGTAGGAAAATACCCTCTTCTGAATGATGATGCTGTGTTTATATTTATGCATATTGCCGAGTGCTAGGTCGTATTTCTCGCCTTTCACAAAGTGGGATGTTGTGTTAAAAAATGATTATGCTGTTTGCCACTTTATTTATTTATTTATTTATTTATTTACTTCTAAATTAACAGACCTATAGATTTAAAGCTTTTTAAAAGAAGTGAATGGTGGCAAAAATTTTATTTTTCTGGCATTCAAAGTTACTTTACTTCTGATTTTCCCTGTTTGTTCTATACACTATTATACTCAAGCTCACAATAGAGATTACAGGAAAGCAGATTCCATAACTAATTAGACAAGCAGCCAAAAAAGAACTTTAGAAGTTTGTCCCAACAGTTTTGATTTGGACTTTATTTTTTGTCTGAATGCAGTATAACAGTAAATGTGAATTTCCATCTGTCTTCTTTAGCAGATGAAGCGTTGCATCTCTGGTTTGGAAAAGGGCTTGTGTTCTTCTCTTTGTATCCCATCCCAATTTTTCTATGTGTGTGGACAGGAGGAGGAGGAGAGAATCCTGCATTCCATCCACTCAATGCAGTTTGCTGAATGATTCATGCTTCTAACATCACATATAGGGAAAAATAATGGGAGGAATAGTGATAGAGACCTAAACCCAAACGATTTTATACAGTGTGTTGTCTGTGGTGCCAAAGTTACAGAGCACTCTGTGGGACAGCCCTGGGGTTGCCCCCAGGTAGGAGGTGCTCAGGGAACATTTCAGGAGAGCATCCTGACATTGCTCTGTCAGAATGACCACGCTCCCACAGCCCAGCGACCAACAAGGATCCCTTGGAGTGGTGATTCTGTTGGAAGTACTGGCTTTTCCAGAGTCAGGTGGCTTTCTTTGATAAGCAATTTATGGGACAGAGCGCAGATGAGGGAGCATTCGAAGCAGGGAGGGAGCTTTGAAGGGTACAATAATTCCTTGTGGCTCTCACAGTTTATGTGGAGCTTGCAGCGTAATGTGTAATCTTAATTTGTAATCTTTGTGCATCGCGTCAAGCCTTGCCAGGGCCGTCTCTGTGTCTCAGGTTTGTCCGTTCCTCGTTCATTTCTTCCCTTTACCAAAACCTTTGCGATTTGCCCTTTTCCTCCAACAACACCATCTCGTGTCCAACCCGCCTGGGGTTTCCAAGGTCTTCTGCTTCCCTCCAACTTTACTGAATTATTTTATCTTTTCTCCTCCGTTCCCTTCTTCCAGCCGCCACCTTTGTGTCTCCCTTTCCCAGTGCCCTCTGCATCCTTCACCAAAACCTCGCTTTCCTCCTCTCCGTCCCCTCTCCACCGCTTTGCCGTGTCCTTGCTGCCGGCTTGCCGCGGGCTGCGGTGCCACCTGCGGGGCTGCGGGGACACCTGAGGGGACACCTACGGGGCTGCGGTGCCACCTGCGCGGGCAGGTGCGGTGCCGGCCCCGGCCGCTGCCCCGGCTCATGAATATTCGGGCCTGCCCTCGCCGTGACGTCGCCGCGGTCCCGGGCGGGGGCCGGAGCCGCCCCGGCGCTGGCAGCGAGGGCGAGTGACGGCGCGGCGGCAGCAGCCTCCGCCCGCCGACTCGCCCGCAGCGCAGCGCACACAGCCGGGCCGGGCCGGGCCGGCGGCCGCCACCAGCGCCGGGGATGCGGAGGCGCCGCTGCTGCTGCTGCTGGGGCCCGGCGGCGCTGCTGCTGCTCCCGCTGGGGCTGGGCAGCCTGCTCGCCGCCAAAGGCAGGTACCGGGGCGCGGGCCGGGCGCGGCTTCTCGGGCGGAGCGGGGCTGAGCGGGGCAGAGCTACCGCTGCCCTCAGGGAGGGCACAAAGTTAGGGCGGGGGTCTCGGCTCGGTGCCCGCAGCTCAGCGGGCGCGGCTGTCCCGGGGCCGGGCGGGAGGCGCCGCTGCCGCCGCCGCGATGCTGCGGGTACGGGCCGGGGCTGGGCTGAGGGGAAGCGCCGGAGCTGCCCAGGCCGGGAGCGCAGGAAGGAGAAGCGCTGTGGTTCCCAGACCGGGAGCGGAGGAAGGAGAAGCGCTGTGCTCCCCCAGGCCGGGCTGGGACTGCCCGCCGTGCCGCAGGTGCATCGGGGCTCTCGCTGTTCCGCGGGGCTCTCACTGATCCGCAGCGCTCCCATCTCCCTCTCAGCCAGCCGTGCCCCTGCCGACAGCTCCGGTCGCTCAGGTGTTCGGAGATTTCTTACCTCTGTTTGTTTTCTTTTCCCTCGCCGTGTTTCCATGCGGTTTAGGACTGGCTTTGGAGCCCCCAAGTTTTAGAAACTTAGTTTTGAGAACTCTGTCTCAGTGTTTTTTAATATTCTTTTCAAACGTTACACTTGCTCTTATTTTTGTATGGGGCTTTGGTGGTTTATTTCATTTGTAAGCATGTGTGTGAGAGAGAAGAGAAAAACTTCAGTGTTTGTTTGGCGTTTGTTTTCTTCGCAAAACCCCAATCAACTGCTTGAGCCGTAACTTTGTGAGCAAATTGATTTTTTTCCCAGCAAATGTTACTTGACTTTGTTTACATGTACGTGTACGAATAGCAGAAAGTGACTGTAGGAAATTAATTGTTCCTTCTGTTACTGACCCAACGTGCCTTGGTGTCCTGGTGGGAATGCCGTGTTTTCTGGGCAGATTAACATACAACGCGTAACATTTCGATGGAGGGGAGTTATTTTCCTTCTCTTTACTTTCTAATGTAATTCAAGGTAATTGTCTCTTTTAAAAGGACCTTTTCCTTAGACAAGCGTGGGAGGTTTTATTTTGTGGGAGATGTCTTTTAACCTGCCGGCAGCTCATCAGACAAAACGGGGTCGGTCTCGCTGTGCCTTTGACCACTGGAGGGCTGCAGAGAACATTTTTGGATAGCAGAAGCCACAAGCTTCCAGTAGTTGGTGGTTAAAAATAGGCATTTTAATGTTATTTATATTGATATTCGAGTGCTGAAGTTTTTATTCATTACTTTATATACCTTGTTTCTAAATATTGGGTATTTTCAAAGGCTATAAGGCAGTGTTAATAAATGCGGTAAGATGTCTTGGCGCTGTATGCAGTTAATATCTGAAATGCTTTTTCTTCCTCCACCTGGTCAGTAGAGGGAAGGAAAAAATGGTTTATTTTAGCAAGAACCTCGTGCTGCTTTCTCCTTGCTCTCTGTTTTTCTATGGTAAGAAAGTTTTAAGTTAAAAAACACTTTGTGGGTATCTTGTGCACACAATTGCAAAGCTTGGTGCTGTAACCACAACCTGGACTTGTGCTCTGAAGGTGCATTCTGGTGGGAGATGGAGGTAGGATGCAGGAGGTGTGTGCAAAGCTCCCCACGTGCCCTGAGCATCCTGTTATTTATAAGATCAAATACAACCAAAGATAATGATTTCAATTCTCATCTTACCTTATCTATTTCACTGTGCTGTGCTGCTTCTCATTTTAAAAACAAAACCAAGCCCCCTCCACCCCCTCTCCTTTTCCCCAAATGTTTGTGAGGAAGGGGAGAAAGATTACGGGAGCAGTTCTGGTTCTCACTTTTCACTCAGTAGAAAATAACAATTTCTTTCACTTAATTGTTCACTCTGAATAGAAGGGGGAACCTACCCTGTCCCAAAAAAACAAACTCCCCAAAGTTTTTCCGAAGGAAAAAGAAATATGAGGCAACATCAGTGTGTTTAGGAGGTTGTTAGTTACAGAACTTAATGTGTGTAATAAATATGCATACACAATTTGTTAGCTTTGCAGCAGACTGTTCACACTGAGATATCTATCATAGGGTACAATAAAAATCACCATTTTGGACAGAGAAATGTTTGCTTTTAAGTATTTCCAAATAGCTTTGCTCCATAAGACAGAGAGGCACACTTTCTGGTTTACTGGAATTGCATTAATGATGTCTGGAAATCTTGTGAACTGTCTCTTGTTGTTGTCTTCAGTTATGGAAAATAGAATATGCTGAAGGATAAGGTTTGGGTTTTTCCCCCATCATATTCAAAATTCATAGGTCCATGTGGTCACAGACAGGGAGTATTACAACCTGCAGCACTTTTTGTTTCCCTAAATCTCTGTGTAATGCTTACCTCTTAAGTAATTTATTACCTTATTCTAGTATGTACTACTAAACTACTCAGTGAAGTCCTAAAAGGGCTGTCATATCCAAATTTCTTGTAAGACCCAATTAATTAGCCTCTTAACTGTTACTGTCTTTGAACTTCATCATTACCATAAACAACATTTTAGTCTTCATTTTTAAGTATGGCCAAAAGCCACTCAATGAATAACTAAGCCTCTCAATTAATAACTAAGCTCTCAATGATCTGAATAACTAAGAATATTTGATCCCAGTTAAATTAATTACATGGGCAAAACCTGAAGTCTTAGCCACTGCAGACATTTCCAAATCAGTGGAACATTCAATCCCTGTTGGCAGGTCTGTGATGGGAGTGCATCAGATCTGACTCTCAGGAACAGCTGACCCAGGGAGACAGAGCCAGCGATTTCTGTGTGAGGGAAACCTTACAGCCAGGGGGAAGGACAGTGAGGAAAGAGGCTTTGAGAACACACTGGACAGATCCTGGAGTCTGAAATTTTATGCATCATTCAGTATTTCCTTTTATTCCTTTCTATCGTAAATAATAATGAAATACTTCTCATTATCAGTTCATAGGAGACATTAAAAAAAAAAAAAAAAAAGAGCCTTCTTTCCAACCTCATTCAAAATACATCAGGAGCAATGTTTGGCAAGTGTTAAAGTGAGAAGATGGGAGGTGAAGCAACTGTGCTTTCTTTTGCTGGTGCTTCCAGTAGCTCACCAATAAACCCCAATAAAGACATGTAAATGATTTCATCTTTCTGTTTCTTTTCATCAATAAATGGAGTTAGGAATCCTTTTTTTTCTAGAGTGTTTTGATTGAAAAGCAGTTCATGAAGACTGACTCTGGTGTCTCACAGGATAAAAGATTCGTCTGATTATGAAGTCTGGGTGTCAAGATAATGAAATGATTTAGAGATCTCAAAAGACAGAAGTCAGTATTTGATAGCAGCTTTAGTATTCAGGTATTTCAGCATAGAAGACTGACAACTATATTTAAATTGTCATTATGAAGTTAGAGAATGTTTGCCAGTCAGAATCACATTGTTACCAATTTTAATTGCATTACTTGGAAGACTACCAAGACTGGGAACTTAGGAGATTCCAAAGCATATTTTAATTGTAAGCAGTGTGTGTGCCACTTAAAGAACACCCTCCTAGGTGTGTTTTTGTCACCTCTCATTAAGTGGCTTGTGAGCAGTCAGAGCTGGATCCTATTTTTCCCCTTTGAAGTGACTGGTTTTGAACTGGGAGGGTTGTATCTGTATCTGGACATGCTTTCCCGTGCCCAAATTCCACACTGGAAAGGTGTAATGGGACAGGGGTGGGCCAGAGACAGAGATGACCACACACCCAATGTCCATGTAGCAACACAGAGCATTTCTTGTCCTTGAGCTAGCTATTCTTGTATGCCTAATGATTTTTAGGGCATCTAGCTTCTCTCTTTAAAGGAGCCACTATGGTATCCACAGAGGGTGACTACTAAGCCATTTCAGAGCTGGTGTGGGACACTTTACACCCTTCAACACAGTGGCCCCTGTTAGAAATCCATCCCCACCTGGACATCCCATGCAGGCAAAACATCCCTCCCACACAGGTTAAGAGGTGCATGTACCAGTGATGTAAGGCCAGATTGTAGCTGCTTGGCCCTCAGGATTTTTGATCAACACAGGACTGGTGCTCAGGCTGTGTGGGCCCTCGGAGGCCAGCAGTGGCAGATCCCACAGGTGTAGTAGGCCATGCGTTGGCAGATCCCACAGGTGTAGTAGGCCATGTGTTGGCAGATCCCACAGGTGTAGTAGGCCATGTGTTGGCAGATCCCACAGGTGTAGTAGGCCATGATGGAGGCCAGCAGTGGCAGATCCCACAGGTGTAGTAGGCCATGATGGAAGCCATGTGTTGGCAGATCTCACAGGTGTAGTAGGCCATGATGGAGGCCATGATGGTGACGTCTGCCCCTCTGTGCATCATCCCACTGACCTATATCTGTGAAGGCTTTGCCTCAGGCACTGCAACAGTAGAAACCATGTTAGATCTTTGATCTCCTTCAACCTGAGTGCAGTTCACCTGGGGCTGTCCTGTTGATTTGAAACCTTGGTCTTCTCGCTCCCTAGAATCTGCTTTGGAGGCACAAGACTTTAAAGGGATGAATTGAGGAATTCTGGTTTTTTCAGGGATAGTCATGGGTGGAGTAGGGGTGAAAATCAATGCCTGTATTTGTCTGGTAAAATCTGCATCCAACAACAGCAGGGTACCCAATGATATTTTGCATTGTGGCACGGGACCTTCCAATTAACAGTGCACTCAGTCCTTTCCCAATAGGCCCCCAAGCCTTGAGAGGGACCTTATGTACCTTTGAGGTGCTTATGGTTACTGCAGTGGAGGAGGACACATCCATTCCAGCTGCTCCTCAAGTTTTCCCTGTGAGCTGATCACATAAGCTTGTACTGGAGGGTGGGAATTACTTGTGTCCGCACACATTCCCCTTTCACGTTCAGTTTCTTGTTTCCCTAGTTCTTGAGAAATTGATCATTAGCATGAGATTTGGACCTGCATACCTTGGTCATATGTGCGGTCCTTCCACATCAGCTGCAGCTTGCATTTGATCCCTTCTGTCCTTGAAGCATTCTCTGTGGAAAGGACTTTTGGGGACAATTTGCTCCCAGGTGCAAATTTACTCTGTCAAGAAGGTTAATGAGTGGGATCCAACCATTTAAAATGTGCAAGTGTCGATTTCTAAAGTGCACTTTAAGACAGTACACTCTAAATGCCTTCAAATTCTTTGCAGTGTGCATTTCAATAAAAATGGATATGTTGATTGGTTACACGTATAAGAGCAAGGGAGTGAGTTACCTCGAGTAAGTTGATAGAACATTATGCATTATAATATGGCATCAAAGTTCAAGTGGCTTCTTGATAAAATTAGCCTAAAGGCTCTGGATGTACATCAATTAATTTGGTACTTGTTGTTCTCAATAAGTGATTTAAAAAAAAATTTAAAATCAGCATTTAAGACATATTTAATCTAAGTGGGTTTTACCCCAAATCCTGCTTGATGTGGAAGATGGATGATTCTTAAAATCCATCTTTTAAGAAATTATTTGGGTTTGTGTAAATCTCTTGTGGTGCTTGGTGGTGCAGTATCCCTGATGCTGCTGGCTTTGTGATACAGGTTGGGTGTGTACAAGATGTTCAAGCTTGGCAACAATTAAAGGGATTGGAAAATTGCTTCAGGTTTTTTGGGGCCCTTATGGGCCTGAGTATCCTCAAGATACAGAATGTGAGTTGACCAATAGATTGTTGAAGAGTATTGGGTTAGGAAAGATGATTTTTGCAGTTTACCTAAAAACACATTTTGGAATAGAAGTGTATGTGCTGAATTGCAATTCATTTTAATGTGGCTTCTCTCAGTATTGATTTTAAAGATGGCTCTGCATGGATTTGCAGTTTTCCAGCAGTTAATGCTGTTATTTAGATGTTTGGTTTTTGTATGTGTAATCTTGACCCTCGTTAAATCAATGTGAGATTTGCAGTGTATCTTGGTAAAATCGGAGTTTCATCCTTTGTGTGTTTTCCTATAAATGTAAACACTTATTTCAAAGCTTTAATATTGTTCTGCTAATAGTTGCCTTTATCCAAACAGGAGGAGTGTTTGATTTATCTTTCCTTTTACATCTTCCTGTGGTATAACTGCTTTCATTGAGCCAATAAAACCATTCTTGGTTGATTTTGTTTGGTTGGTTTGGGTTTTTTGTTTGCTTGTTTGGGGGTGTTTTTTGTCCTTTTCAAAGTACTTTTTATTCAACCTGAAGCTACCAAGTGAAGTGTTGGCCAGAATTGTTTCCTGCAGGTTTAAGTGTGGTTATTTTTCCCTGTGCTGCCTGTCAGAACAGCAGTGTTGAAGCAGGCTGTTTGCTCCCTGTCTGTATTCCAGCCCCATGACTCCTGTCTCGTACTGGGTTAAACACTGGCAGTGCAGTAAAGTCAAGCAGTGCTGCACTCTCACAAAGTTTCACTCATGCTCGTTTTGTGGAGCTGTTTCTTGTTGCTGTTATAAATCAGAACAATCACTTGAAGTTGCATATCCCAAATATGGATAGTGCTTGGCTGTTTTCTAATAGCAGTGATTAAGAATGACATTTAATTTACTATTACTGTACTTAGCGTGTCTTAGGACAGTTAAAATGAAGTGGAACACCTTTTATTTCATTTGATGAAAATTGCAATCAAATACAAATATTAAGATTCTGCTTTTTGATCAGCATTCATCTGTCACTCACTTGCTAGCAGACTGTAGTAAGTAAAGTAGGTGAGAAAAATAAACTCTGCTCATTTTGGGACTGATCTCCTAATTTTTTCTTGTGTAGATTCTCTTCCTACTGTATCAACACTGTGTATGTGTTTTTATATATACTGCATGTGTCTCATCATTATCAGCATCAATGATTTCATGATTTTTCAGACACTTGGGTTTTCTCCTCCAAGCTTCTGAAATAAGCAACAAAGAAAATTTAGTCTTTTATCCTTTAAAAAAAAATAAATAAACCCTACCTTGAATGTGAGGGAGAAGCCCAAAGGTCAGGCAGGCAAATCACAAAAAGTGACAAAGGAAGTAATGAGGGTTTCCCTCATAACTTGGTGGGTCATTTTTGTCTCACACCTGGCTCTTGGAAATGCAATCAAAGCGTGACTGTGGCTGGAAATTATTACACCCCTTGCCTGTACCAGGCTGCACATTTGCAGTAATTGGGTTGAATTTTTTGGTTGTGAGAGGAGCTGGTAAAATATGAGTTGGTGGAACTAAGTTAAAATCATTTGTGAACTCTCTCTCACAATTTACTGTGTGATAGATACTGTTGGTTTCAGATATTTGGTTTGGAGTTAGTTTCACAAAGGTTACTAGCACGGGTCAGTCTGAGACAGAATGCATTGGCAGGTATATTTGAGGCATTTCTGAAAAAGCTGTACAGCAATCGTGTTTGAAGGGTGATTTTCCCTTTTCCTTAGGAGAGCTACTTTAAAAATTCCTGAGCTATAGCTGAACAGATGGTATTTGCCATTATTGTCAGGCTTAGATCTTAAAAGTTCATTTTTTTCTTCCTTAGTTAACAGAATTTTAAATTTGTGTTGAAAAAGGAAAGCCAGAAAGATGTTAAATGTCTGATTTATACTGAACTGCCTTAAAAAGTCAGCCTTTTGATGGTGGTCTTTAAACCTGGCAAACCTGGACTCAAACTCTTGCTTTGGTGTCATAAAGGGAAAAGCATTGGCTACTGAAGCCAGTTGTAGTTGGTTTCTGTTTTTTCTTTCTCACAAAAAGCATAGACTGTATAAAATTATAAATGTAATTATTTCAGTGTTCTTCTGAAGCGAAAGGCACAAGATTAGGCAGAGTTATTGAGATGAAATAATTTGAAGATAAACATTTTGAGGTTTATTTTGGGAAACTAAAATAATTTCCTTTTTTTGCTCCCTCTGCACTCCTCCTTTAATGGTGGTCTTTGGTGTCATGGGATCTGTGGGACTGTTCCAATGGCTGCAAAAAATAATCGAGAAAAACACATCTATTTTCAGTAGGCTTGTATTACCATTCAGCTGTCCATCTAAATTTGTAGGGATTCACAAATCAAAAGGAGCTGGAGCTGCTTGAGAAGATCAGCAAAAATATCTGAGAGAGGATATTTTTGGTGGAAACAACATGACCTCAAAAAATGTCAGGCTGTTTGTTGGATGCTTGACTTTCTAATAATAAAAAATGTTAAGATATTTTTGTCCAATGCGTTTTCTTTTTAATAACTTAAAATCTGTGTAGATTTGACTGTAATGCCTTTGGTTAGAAAGTACTTCAGTTTGAGACGTCTTAAAGGAGGTAGTTGCCTTCTAAGTTCAGGGGAATATTTAATTTTTCTCCCCTCCATTCTACAAAATACAAACTTGTCTTGTTTTCCAGTCTCAAAGAGTATATATTCTTTAATGTACAGTGGAATTTACTAGGGCATAAATCCTAAAATGCTGTAATGATTTCTTAAACTCTCAGTTTGAATGAGAAGAGCTAAATCCATGCATGATTTGGCTTAACCTTCTTTGCAAATACTTGAACCTGAACAATAGAAATGCTTTCTGTACAGAGTGAGGCTGTGTACTTATTCTGCACAATAGAGAGCATTTATTTACAGCAAGATCAACAGAGGAGGAAAAGCAGTTTCATGTTTTGATAAGCAAAGCAGTTGGCAAATCAAATTTTGAGGTTTTGAGGCTTCAGTGCTTTCAGCACTGCAAACCCAATGGAGGAACACAAGCTCTGAACCACGAGCCTTCTCCAAAGAATTCAGATTGATGGGAAAACGTTGAAATTCTGTAAACTTTTGGGTGTGCGGCCTTGACTGTGTTTCAGGAAGCAGTTCTCATTGAGACCACAAATTCTAAAAATAAGTTAGGGCAAGGGAATAAGGTCTGTTATAGAAATTTAATTATAGACCAGCTTCCATCTCTTTGGAAGCTAATAAAACCCAATATATTTTTGCAAGACTTGCCGATATTGGCAGATTAGTGGATTGAAGGGTAAACTGGGACATAGCAGGAAAATTAATTTTAGTCTGTGTTTAAGTTCACTTTCTACACTAAAATACCTTCTACAAAGTGCTGACTGTACCATAATTGTAAAGGAATTTTGACATTTTTTGAGTTTATCCTTGCAAAATGTTTCCTGGGTATCTTTTTGCAGATCTTATCTAACCCAGTTCTTTTAGGCTGAATGCACATCAGAGAATTATTTTATATTCCACATAAGCAATTACTCTGATGTAATTTATGACCTGCTGACCTTTTCACTTTTCTGCTGCAATGATTATAATGAGTGTGTTGAACAAGGAGGAAATTGAAGGCCAAACACACAGGGGAGTTGAATCACCTAGGAGCTGGAGAAATCTGTGGGCAGGGAGCTGATTGCAGCCTTTTCCTGGGGATAATGTGCAGATCTCTTTCTCAGCTATTGTTGCAAGCACAGGAGGAGAAACTTGATGATGGGGATCGAGGCGAGCAAGGAAATACACAGTGGGAACTCCTGGAAAAGCAGTGGGATGCTACTTAAAGATTATTCTGCATAGTTCTGGGCAGCACGAACAGCTGTGTCACTCCCTTTTCACTAGGGAGGGAAGGGACAGGAGCCTGTGGGACATCATGAACTACTCTTGGTTTGTTCTCTGCCTCATAAAAGATGAATTACTTATAAGGCTCCAGAGGCTGGGGGACTGAACTGAAGAGCTCTGGTTACAGAAAAACAGTGTTGTTTTTTTTTTTTTTCCTGGTTGGCTTGTAATACTTCAGCTGGTTTCATGTTTTTTTATTACGAGTTAAATTTCAAGTCTCAGATCTAAATGTAAAATTTAGTAAGATCTCTGTAAACTTGGCAATATTTTTGTGATGCATATTGTTATAAATGATCAGCCAGAAATCCAAATTAATAAATGTAAAAGATTTTATTTTTGTGACCAAAATACGGTCCTCAAAACCCACAGCCAAGGAGACAGCATCAAGATCAGCACAGGGTAAACCTGGATCAGACCTCTATTGCATCAGAGCCCCCTCTGTTCACCAATGCTTTTTCCAGCAGGGCTGTTTGATACAGATTTTTATGCCTGATGCAGAGGTGCCCCGATTTCTTTTGTAACCCTGCATATGTATGAGGGTTTCTGTCAGAACTCAGTGCATCCCTCTGGGTGCCCAGAGCTGCCAGGACCCTGCCAGGGGGCTCAGAGACCCTGGCACACAGCCCAGAACACCTGTGGGTTTGATTGTGACCCGTGGAGCAAATTACCAGCTTTGTGTGAGGACCTGAAAGCCACAGAAGTTTAAGTAGTGTAATGATAAAATCATCACTGGGTGAAAAGGTAGATTTTGGGGTTTTTGGAATGAGGTTTTGGGGACAAGATGGAGGGACTTGGGCATCCAGCCTTTCTTCTTCTTCTTCACCTCCATCTTCTGCAGTGATGTTGGCACTTTGGGATTGGTTTAGAGTAGAAGCTCACAGTCTGACACAGGTGATAGGTATTGGAAAGTAATGGCAAACATGTTAGCTGTAGTTTGTAGTATAAAGAGATAACACCACCCTGGGGGCAGGCAGAGTGCCTGGGACTGTCCTGCGGAGCGAACCTTGGCAGGACAGGAGAAAATTTTTATAGATAAGATCCAATAAACAACTCTGAGACTGAGAACTGAAGAGCTCTGACTCATTCTCCGAACGTGCGGGCTGAAACAGAGACTGTTCACATGTCTTGGGGCTGCAATAAACTGCAACCTCCCGAGAAGTTTCTTTCACTGTGCAGGGCTGGACAATTGCTGTTTCCTGAGCAGTGGCAGGAGCTGATCATGTCAGGGGAAGTTGTATATTCAGATGTATGATCCTTGACGACTTCAGTTATCTAGATGGATGGTATCAGTTGACCAATGATCACCCTTGGGTGTCTCTTGATGGCCCCAGAGGAAGTGGATCTGGGCATTGTTCTCCTGTTGCCTTCAGGAATTTTGAAATTCCAAAGGAGTTATCTGTCCCTGGGCTGCCTGTGGTCAGAGACTCGTTGGATTTTACAATTTTTATAATATACGTTTTCTTCTTAAGTGTGAATTACTTTATAACATATCAGTGTATGTCACAGACATCTTTTATGAAAAATCCTTTCCTTAGGATTTTTTTTCTCCTGAGAAGCTGAGAGGTCTCAGGAAAAAAATGTAAACAATGATTATCTGCTGCTGTGGAATGCAACAGGTGCATCTGTGATTGGCCCATGTTGGTTGTTTCTAATTAATGGTCAATCACAGTCAGCTGGCTTGGACTCTGTCCGAGCCACAAGCCTTTGTTATCATTCTTTTCTATACTTAGCCTAGCCTTCTGATTAACCTTTTCTTCTATTCTTTTAGTACAGTTTTAATATAATATATATAATAAAACAATAAAACAAGCCTTCTGAAACATGGAGTCAGATCCTCGTCTCTTCCCTCATCCTCAGATCCCTGTGAACACTGTCACAAGTGTATGTAGTCAGTCTGTCAAAATTCAGCACTCTGTGATCTCTGAGATATCTGAAGAGTAGAAAAAAAATGAAATAGAACCTGTATGCTTTCACATTCTTAGGCATGTAGAAATTAATGTCTTCTGTGTTAGGGCTTTGCTCCTAACTTAGTGGTGGTTGTTGTTGTTGCAGGGAGTTGATCTAAACGTAGAAGAACTACAGATAGTTAATTTCTGTAGTAATAAGTGCTGTTCCACTTGGTGTCCCCATTATTGAGTGGAACTGATTGCCAGCATGTTACTGTGTTCACAGGGGTCTTAGGATGAGGGAAGAGACGAGGATCTGACTCCATGTTTCAGAAGGCTTGATTTATTATTTCATTATATATTTTACATTAAAACTATACTAAAAGAATAGAAGAAAGGATTTCATCAGAAGGCCAGCTAAGAATAGAAAAAGAATGGATAACAAAGGTTTGTGGCGAGAGTCAGAGCCAGCTGACTGTGATTGGCCGCTAATTAGAAACAACCACATGAGACCAATCACAGATGCACCTGTTGCATTCCACAGCAGCAGATAACCATTGTTTGCATTTTGTTCCTGAGGCCTCCCAGCTTCTCAGGAGGAAAAATCCTAAAGAAAGGATTTTTCATAAAAGATGTCTGTGACACCAGCAGCTTTGTCTGACCTGTCAGGTGGGGAACTCACTTTGGCTAAACTTTGGAGTGCAGCAAATCTGAGAGTGACTCCTGCCCTTCAAAGGGAAGGTTCTTTGTAGCATTTCCAAAATACCTGGCTCAGAACAACAATTGCTCCTGCCTTGTGACGATCTTGAGTTCCCCCGTGGTCCTCAAAAAATAAGGGCTGCTCAAATTGCTCAATGCTGTAGCATCCTGTGCTCTCACTGCTGTTTTTTCTCCATGGTGGGAAGTGCCTATGATCCCACTGCAGAAAGAGAATGGAGATGTCATTGCCAGCTTACAGATCCAAACGGGCTGAGTGAGAGTGTGACCCTGAAAAGCTGCTGCACTCTTCACTGCAGTGATTTGGCTGGAGACACTTTGGCTGCAGGGGAATTTCCATGCTGTACCTATGACAAAAATCAAAGAAAAAGTGTGTGCTGGTTTTACTGAAGTGTTATTCTGAAGCATTCTTGTATTTCAGTGGCACATCAGCTCAAATGGAAATCAATGGCTCGTTTTCCTAACTATGGGGAAGCTGGGTCATTCCCTTGTGCAGACCCCTGGTAATCTGCAAGTTTGCACAAAGGAGTTCAGAGTGTCTGGCAGAAATTGTGTTGAGCATCTTTGCTAGCCTTTGTATGAAAAAATGCTCCACATTGTCATGACCTGAAATAGAAACATAGGAGGTAGTATGCTGGAAAACCCAACAAACCATGTGGGATTGTGCTCCTTTGGGCTGGCAGAAATTGTGGAGAAGATTTTCCGGTGATTTGCAATATCTGGGTGTGATATAGTGAGACTTCTGTGTGAAACACCTGGCTGCTGCTGAGATGAACATGTTCTGTTAACACTACAGACTTGGTCTGGGCAGGAGAAAAATCAAGAGTGCTTTTGATTTTAAAATAAGTTCTCATCAGCTGCTGACTGGATTAACTAGGTATTACATAGCAATTGCTGTCTGGGCTATGTTGACCATGCAGCTGCAGGTATGTTATTTTCAAATATCACTGAAAATAGCCTTCCAAGGGAAAATTTGTGTCTTGTCATCCTAGCAGGAATTACATGAGGTTTGACCATTCCTTCTCTGTATTCAGAGCAGGCTTCAGTGTGACTGGTTCCAGTGGTTTGTTTGGGTTTTCTTTTTCTTTCTTTTTCATTTAGAGTGGACATATTGACTTTGTTCTCACCATACTAAGGCTATAGACTGCTACTCATGGTAATGGTTCACCTTTTCTGCTATAATTCTTGAACAACTGTCTTTTGTGAGTTTGGGCTTGGTATTTCAAAAGCATCTATGTATCAAAACCTTCTTCAAATTGAGGGAATTGTTCTGGAATGTAAACAGGTAGTAACTTCGTAGAACAAGCTCAAATTCCAGGGAAGTTCTCTGTGTTCTTTCTTTTCTTTGCCTTTATAATAGGGGCAAATAGATTTTAATTTTTTTTTTTTTTGAGTTTTTGTTAAGGGTATTAACTTTTGGATGAGATAATCTGCTGAAGTGATTCATTTGCATAACAAATTACTGGAATGAAGTATTGATTGCTATTCACAAGCACCAACATTCGCTGAATAGCTTGGAAAGCTAATTAAAAATTATAATTGACTTTATTCTGCTTTCTCCTGGTAATGTTTCGCTCTCCTGTCAAATTGTAAAGTTGGTTTTTGTCTTCAGTGTTTGAAAACTAACCTGTCTTCAGCACAGTCAAGAGACTTTTGCAGCCTGTTCTGAAGTGTTCAGGTGCAAAGTTATGGGTGAGTGGGACGAAGTCTCCTGGGGCTTCTTGATACCCTCTTTGTAACTCAGGTAAGTTTAAAGGCAGATTGTTTGCATATTTCACAGCCTCTTAGGATTAGAGAGTAAGATTTTTGTTTAGCAATTTTAGAATTTAGAGAACTAGAAAAGAACCAAAATGTTGATTTATTTAAAGAAAAAATCTTTACATATGTCAGTATTGTAAATATCTTTAAAAATCTTGTCTTGAGCAAATTGCTGCCTGACCAAGTGATGTGGTTACTGTTGATGTGCTGAAAAGTGTCTTTATTGCATCAGTTTAAGCCACCGTTTAGTTTAACTAATGTTCTGTAACAGGAGAAGATGACAGAAATAATGATATTGTCCCTGTTTCTGAAGTCTTTAATGTGAACATTGAATGAGGCTGGGATGGTGTACCTGAAAGTCTTGCTTTGTGCTTGTGGCTCACATTTTCCCTGTTTCTGCAAAATGCTGTTTAGCCCACTGTCGTAGACATCTTCTTGTGAAAATCCTTTCCTAGGATTTTTCCTTCCTGAGAAGCTGAGAGGCTCCAAGAACAAAATGCAAACAATGATTATCTGCTGCTGTGGAATGCATCAGGTAGATTTTCGATTAGCCCATCTTAGATGTTTATAATTAATAGCCAATCAAGACCGAGCTATCTCGGACAGAGTCCAAGACAGAAGCTTTTGTTATCATTCTTTTCTATTCTATTCTTAGCTTAGCTTGCCTTCTGAGATGAAGCTTTTTCCTTCTATTCTTTAGTATAGTTATAATGTGATATATATATCATAAAATAGTAAATCAAACCTTCTGAAATATGGAGTCAAATCCTCTTCCCTCATCCAAAGACCCCTGTGAACACTGTCACAGCCCACCCTGACCTTTTGAGCTTCTCTTTTTCCCAAGGTGACCACCTGGGCAGGTTCTCTGTTCAACTCCAAGTCCTTTCACTCAGGGACATCATTCCTGAATCTGCAGTTTGGAAAAACTCAGCAGAGCATTTTGCACAGGACACCACTGCTGCCATTCCTAACTCATGCCATGGGATTTTTTAATGTATCCTATGAGAAATATCAAATATCATGGAGCAATTGATAAGGATATTAAAACAAAGTGGAATGTGTTAAAATAGCTTTTGCAGGTAGAAAAAAAAAGTTATTAAAAGACTAAGAAGGCAGTTGATTTCTCAACACTGAGCAAAGATGCACACTGTTGGGTGGACAGGGCTGTTTCTTAGCATGATGCTTCTGAGGAGAAAATGGGTTTCAAAAAGTCTCATCACCAACACATCTGAATGCAGCTGGTAACAGGATAAAGTTCATTGTGTGTGCTTTTTGTAGTTCCTTGTGTTGCACTCAAGCATCTCATACAAAATGTTATGCCAGCAGCTGAGGGAAATGAGTTAGTTCAAGGTTAGGCTTACTTTAAGCGTATATATTGCTGCTTAGGATTTAAATTTATTTGTCGAGTAATTTGTAAAAACTCTACCCTAAAAAAGGATTTTTCATGCTATTAGCTCTTTTTAAATGCATTTGGCACACTGATTCATGAAAAAGTTTACCATTTTAAGTTGACTTCCTCAAGTGTAATATGATATGAACACTTAAGGAGATTGTAAAAACAGCTTTAAAAATATTGTGTATCCTTGCTGCATGCCTTGTATCATTTATGTGTACCTACCCTGCATATTCTGAGGAAATTATTGTATGTGGAGTCCATTTCCATTTTGTAGAGGAATTGATTGATTAGCTTTATGCCACTGTTCCTGTGAATGAGAATGGTGCATTTGTTAACTTTTTAAATATTAATTTGTAATTTTTGCAGGCAAGATCTGTAAACAGTTGAAGCACAAAAAATACAAATATGTTTTATGCATTTCTTAATGACTTGGTGAAAAGACACGCTTTTTGACTTAAGTTTAATGTCTGTCTCTTTGTTATACATTACTTGTGGTTTGCTCTGTAATCAGATGGCTTTTGGGGATTAATGTGCATCAGATTCTAATCCTTTTAATTATGCTAGCTAATGTGTTTTCCTATTTTTTCTCCTTCATTGAAGTCAGCAGGGTGGCTTGTAAATGAATGTGAAAGTAAAGAGATCAAAACTCGGCTTTCAGTTGGGAAATAATTACAGTGCATATTCTGCAGATCAGGACCAGTGTCCAAGGCAGTACAAAACTGTGTGCTCTGTCTTTTTAACAAACCCCTATTTCATAATGAGATTATTTTGTATGAGGATTTGCCTCCAAATGTGGCACTGGGAGGAAAGAAGGCTCTGGGCTAAGACATTGCTCATGGATTTGCTCCTCGTGCTTCCTTCATGGCTCTGTGTGGAAGGATAGAATGTGAGAAAATAAAGATGGTGCAGAAGGTAATCTCACCCCTGAGGAGTTGCTGCTGTACTAATCACCAAAGATTAGGAACAGGCCTGCCCTTAACAGGCCACAGCTGTGTCCAATAAGGATGACTGCTGTAGAAGAGTGGGTTAGCTGGGTGAGTAGAGAGCTGGAGTTTGTTGGCTGTGCTGTGAAGGAAGGAGAAGGAGTCAGTGCTGTGAGGAGATGACCATGAGAAATCACCAAGAAGGTATGGGACATTTCCAGTAAGATGACAACAGCTCTGTGAGATTCCATGGACAGGAGCTGTCTTGAAGTTTGCTTTCCTTTGCTTATTGTTCGTGGAAGAGGCGTGATGCCTGTTCTACTTGAAATGCTGCCCTTTGTTGAGAGGTGACCCACGTGCTGTGACAGTGACCTTGTCACCTGTTCTGTGGCCCCAAGCCAGGGCTCTCCATCCACTCTGTGCAGTGAGTGAGGAACAGGATGGAGTGCAAGGAGAGCAAGCAGTGTGTGCTGTGTGGAGCCAGAAAACAGCTTTATCGGGCTCCTTTTTTGTGAAATACGAAGCTGTGTTTGGTGTCAGGTACACACAGGCAATGTGTGCATTTGTGATTGGGATGTGTGTGGAGACCGACCATGGGACAGTTATAAAGACAAATTCTAATAATAACTGAGGGAAGTAAAGCATGGAATAAGGCCTTTGAACCTATCTTTTGTTTGCAATTAACCCTAGTTAATTTAGGAGCATTGGAATTAAAGTGTTAAGGATGTTGCTTTTTGCTTGTAGTTAAGCCTTAAAGAGTTCTGCAATATGCATGTAATTTTAGAATATTGCTTGTATCCTTGAAACTACAGCTTTGGAATATATATAAAGGAAATATGCTTATCTCACACCTTAATAAAGCAGAGAAAAACAGCTTGAGAAAGGAAGATGAACATCATCTCAAGGATTTATAGTTTTGACCAAGGGAAGCTGGACATCACTGTTATGAGATTTATAATCCTTGCAATTAAAAGGTGGACACACATCTGGGGAGCTGGACTCCACCAAATGGGATTTGTCTTTCTTCTTTCAGAAACTGGACCACCACCACCTGGGGATGCTCCTTTTGGGATACATCCTGAGAAAAACTAAATCACAATAGTGTATAGAATTGTGATGTAAAAATTGGGAATAGAAACTGCTGATAAAGCTGATGAGTACCCCTATAAATACCTGTAAGCCTCAGCTATGGGTGTGCAGTGGGAGAGAAAATTTCCCCTACTGTACCCAGCACTGTATTGCTCATACTTTACCATATTAATTAATAAATTGATTGCTGCTTGAATATTGGCCTAGTCAAGCTTCTTATAACAGCTCAGTGGGCTTCTAAGTCCCAGGCTACACTTGTCCTTTGCATTCCCTCAGTTAGTTACTATTCCTGCAAAACACTTTGCGACTTCTTCATTTTTTTTTACCCAAAATTTTGGTTGTTTGGCTTGTGGTGGGGGTTTTTGTGGGTTTTGTTTTGGTTTTTCGTGGGTTTTGTTTCTTTTTTGGGAGGATTGTTTTGTTTTGTATATGTTTGGTTTTGTGTTTGTTTGGGATTTTTTTCTGGTTTTTTCCTTTGCTGACTCTGCTAGCTCTTAAAGAATTCTTTTCCCCTTGCATTATGTTTTATTGTTCAGGGCATTACAAATATTTTTCTTTGGGTGTTGCAAATTTTCTTATCACCTCAATTTAAGTTTCTCCTCTAGCAAAAGCACTGAAGGAGCCTCAGAAAACAGAGATGGAAGAAAATTTTTAAACTTTGTTTTTTCCCAGGCAGAACACTTTGGCTCTTATCTCTGCTTTCCATTTGCGTAGGTTTTTATTTTAGCATTTCTAGCTACTGTAAAATAAGGATGTTATTTTTAATAGGTGTGAAATTATAGATAAGAATGGTTTGAAATGAGGAATAAAACCACCCACCAAACCTGCAAAGCAAACCTATATTGTAATATAGATGCTACTTATATTTGCATTTGGTGTATTTAGGCATAACAGCCAGACTCTTGGCCTTAATTCTGAATGAAACATAGTTTTCTTTTACTTTATTGGCTAGGGAAAGTTAAGAATTGTTTGTTTGGGTTTTTTAATTCTTCTCCTTAGAAATTTTATATGAATTAAGTTTTAGACTGCATAAAATGTGTAACTACTCTTATTGATTTTTCTCACTGATGGAATAATGCTCATCTCTCTTCTTAGCTGGTCTCCTGAGATTCTGTAGGTCACCCAGTAACATAATAAAATCAAACACAGACACACTATCTGTTAAACTATACACCATGAATAGAAAATGAGCTCTGCAGTGACTCTTTGGTCTCTTTATTTTACTGCTGACTTTGTTCTTGTGGTTTTTGTGGGTTTTTTAAAATATCACAGGGTATTAATATAGAAAAACCAGTAAGTGACAGAAACTACTGCTCAGATGGAAGTTGTTATATTAGGATTAGCTGACAGATTAAAATATTAATTATAATCTATTTGTTTGCACTCATGTACAAAAAAAAAGGGAGTCAGGATAATGTCTCCAATGTTTTTACCTCCTTTCGTTCTTTTGTGAAATCAAGATTCGTGGGGAAATTTCATGAGGTGAAAAAGGGGACCTAAGATGATGTGTGAGCCATTAAAGCACTGATTTCTTACATTCATTTTTTACTTCATAAAATTCAAGGGGGAATAATAAAGCCATGAGTGTAAAAGCAGGGATGACTCCTTATTTGAGAAGAGGTCTCAGAAGAAAATTAGGACAAAGCTTTGTTTTAGTCTTCATAAGAATAAAATTAAGTCAATATTTTTAAGAATTTAGAAGCTGGCCCCCAGATTGGCTGTTTATTCTTGTCAAAACGTATTTTAAATTTCATTTGAAAATAAGTCTCTTTTAATGTGATGCAGCTTTACCTTGCAGGAGGAAGCATCTCTCTGTAGCACATTCCTTTGTGGGTTTTTTTGTCTAAGTCTGTGAGCAGATCATTTTTCCCTTAAATTACACCTCATATGCCTGGTTGCTTTCTTTGTAGGTTCTCCTGTGCCATTTAGTGTGCAGGGTTTCATACACCACCCATTAGGGGACACCATGGAGAAGGTTGTGGTTCTTTTCAGGCTGATAGAGGGCATCTCTTCTATCCTACATTAATATCAGCAGAGCAGTATTTCTCTGTTTCATTCAATTATTCTGCAGTCAGAATGCTACTGTTGAATTTAACTGTCACTAACTAGGAATAGATAGTACTCAACAAAAAGCCAAGGTAATGTTGAAGAACCTTCTGATGCTATAAATACAGTCCAGACTGGGTGGTTTAACCAGTGGGTGTCATGTTTATGTGGGCCTTCTTTTAGATGACTTTTTAAATGGCTTGATGGATTCTGGGAGGAGCTTCCTATGTTTCTGACAGTTTTCTATCAAATAAATGCCATCACAGTTCAAATAACTATTCAAGAAGAGGCCGAAATTGTAACAAAAACCCAAAGTCAGCCAACTTGAGCACAGTATATAAATAAAAAGTGAAAGCTGCTGTTCCTCTCTCCAGTCATTTGCCCATACCCACTCCCCCTTTGTTTTTGGGCCTGTAAAATGGGCTCATTTTGATTAAACTGGCTGTGCTGTGGTTATGTTGGTTTTTAATTGCAGTCAGCGAAGAAGTTTTACTGCTGAGTAAATTAGTCACTTCCAAAAGTAGGAAAAAGCAAATTCAGTCAAGGAAAATTGTACAGGTGCTAATGCTGAGCTAGAATTAGATTCACTCTGAGCCACCACTACGAGGTAATAAGGCTGTGGTGATACTCAACAGCAATTGAATGTTTAATCAACAAAGCTTCCCGTCTGAGCATTAATATAAATGCAGTGAGAAGTCTGGTGCTCTTAAACGTAAAGATCTGAATCGAAGATTGCATTTAATCTGTAGGAAAGATGATTCTTCCTCTGTGAAAAAATGACTTTGTGAAGGTTTTAATTCCCTGATTTTTCTGCTTTGTGTCTTTGTACCTGTGGAACAAGAGGCTGGGGGGTTCACACTGGTGTTGTCCATGCTGGATGAGAAAACAATTTTCGTGTCAGAGAGGAGTATGGGTGGGTATTTGTTCTCCTGGCAGGCCCTGTGCTGTTCCTTGCAGAGGTGCTGCACGGGTTTATTTTCACTGACTTTATCTTGCTCTGCTGGTGTCCACGCTCCAATGCTGCTGACACAAAGCCATACACTGGCACTGCATCTGGGGCTGCTTTCAGATGAGTTTTGTGGGATGGCTTTTCTGTGGATCTCCTTTTTTCCATTGTCCTTTTTTCATCGTGCTTTCAGTGTTTTGGGGGCAGTGTGTGAGCGCTGTGCCCCTGAGATGAGAGCTCCCTTTGTTGGTCACAACTGACCACACTCAGTGTTCAACAGCACCTGTGCGTTCCTGTGGAGGGACGGAATGTAGGAAAATAAAGATAGGGCAGAAGGTAATCTCACCCCTGAGGAGTTGCAGCTGTGCCAATCACCAAAGGTTAAGAACAGGCCTGCCCTTAACAGGCCACAGCTGTGTCTAGTAAGGAAGAGTGCTACAAAAGAGTGGGTTAGCTGGTAGAGGAGAGAGCTGGAATTTGTTGGCTGTGCTCTGAAGAAGAAGGATTCAGTGCTGCAAGGAGATGTCCATGAGAAATCACCAAGAAGGTATGGGACCTTTCCAATAAGATGACAGCTTGTTCCCAGGGTACATTTCATGGAATACCTTTTCTGTTTGTTCTATCAGCAGTCTAGATGTACTCACTATGGAAGGGATCTTCCTTTCCTCCTTTCAGGTGTCTGGTAAAACACTGCACAAAGCTCTTTTTGCACTGGATCAGGATGTGAGTTGTTGGTCTGGGTGCTGTCAGGGCTCTCCAGGCAGCTCTGGAGTTGCCCATCATGTCAGCTGGGGCACTCTGCAACTCTAAGGATCAAACACAGAAACACAGATATTTTTTCATCTGGCCAGGATCCTGAAGGGAGGACAGGAGGTAAGTAATATCCAATTGATTTCTGCCAGGGCAGCTCTGCCTTTTGCATGCTGACATTGCTCATTGCCTGAGAATTTGTGGTGGCACCTGGAGCTTGATGCAGATATTGATGTTAATGCAGCAGCTTCTGAGGCATCATTAGGATGACAAATGGGATAATTCCATGGTTAGATTCTTCAGCCACATGCTGTGCCATGGAGCTGCAGCTTAGCTTGCAGCCCGCCGGGAGGGGAAGCGTTGCTGCAGTGTGAACCATTCAGTCCATGTTCAAATCTGAATAATGCTTTTAATAAAAGTAAATGCATTTGGTAATCAATATCCCCGTGTAATTGTTTAGCTGCTTTCCCAGTATGACTCTGTGTACTTTAGGTGCTCTTTTGCTTAACAAGCTGCAGTCAGTGAAGGGTTTCTTGCAGTATAAGAGGTTTTTGTGGTGGGGTGGGGGCAGAGAACTGCAATTGAGTTTTGACAAATAGAAGCTTTAGGAGTAAGAGCAAAGCACATGATGTTGGACGCTTCTCTGCCTAAATTGTGAAAATCTCTTGGTGCCTTATTGAATATATACTATTTCACTTAGATTGTAAAAGCTTAACAGTATCAATACCGATTTTCAGTCTTGTGGAATTTGATGGTATAATTTAAACCTGCAGCTGTTGTTTGCCTCATGTCAGAGTGAAAAGGATTAATCTTCATTTGTATCCTGCCCTGCAATTATCTAGAGGTACTGTGTGCCCTATATGATATAATCTTATACAGCAGAGGATTTCTTGTAGTCTTCATTCAAGCAAAACTTGAAGGGAGAATTTAATTTTGGGAAGGATGGTTGTCATGAATCAGAACAGAAAGTTTTGTATCAGAAATGCTCCTCAATTTCATGCCTGCAGTTCAAGCGCTGCTGTAAAATTGCAACAGAATATCAATGTCCTCCACCTGGAAATCAGCTAAGGTGTAAATGCAAAGTATGCAGATGTGCTAAGACACTGAAAGTAGTGGAAAAGAGAAATGAAATGTGGGGGGAATGTGGTTACATAATTGTGACAGTGTTCACAGGGGTCTTAGGATGAGGGAAGAGACGAGGATCTGACTCCATGTTTCAGAAGGCTTGATTTATTATTTGATGATATATATTATATTAAAACTACAGTAAAAGAATATAAGAAAGGATTTCATCAGAAGGCCAGCTAAGAATAGAAAAAGAAAGAATGAATAACCAAGGCTTGTGTCTTGGACAGAGTCTGAGCCAGCTGACTGTGACTGGCCATTAATTAGAAACAACCACATGAGACCAATCCCAGATGCACCTGTTGCATTCCACAGCAGCAGATAACCATTGTTTACATTTTGTTCCTGAGGCTTCTCAGCTTCTCAGGAAGAAAAATCCTAAGAAAAAATTTTTTTCATAAAAGATGTCTGCAACACATAATAGGAAGGAGAAAAGAAATTTGCTGTCTCCACTGTATGTATTTCCACTCTGTAGTTAGCCCAGATGACCTGCACTTGAATTTAAGTGGTTTAAGTGGAACAGGCAATGTCTGAGCAGAGGTGTGTTGCATGTCTGTGCTTTCTGTCATTTTATGCTCATTTCTTGGGGCTCAGGCCTTCTGGATATGCCAGTCTTAGTTCAAGAAACTGTAAATTGCCTCGTTGTTTTTCAAGGGATTACTTCTGCTTTTGGCTGGTCCTTGTGCAGCACCCAACGTAGCTGGATCTTCATTCTCCCAAAATACATTTTTCTGGCTGTGGCATTAAGCAAACATTTGCTCCTGTTCCTCATTCTCTGCAGCTGTGAGCCAGCACTGCCAACAAGTGTTGATGCAGTGGTGCTCTGGGTGTCCGTGTCTGGCCAGGCAGAATTCAGGGGTCCAAGTCCATGAGATGAATGAAGATAAGATGAGCTCAGTTGGGTGCAGTGACAGTGTGGGTCAATCCCTCTGTGGTCTTTGGGCTTCCCCTCCAACTCAATATTCTGTGACATCAGACACAGCTCTTCTGTGGAATCAGCCTATTACTGGGAGAAAGTAAAAATCTTGGTAACTGTAACAATCAGTGACTAAATCAGTGAGGAAGTTTTCCAGTGAGTTGAAAGTTCCTGTTAAGTGGATATGAGTAATTACAGCTTTAAGATTTTCTGTCCCAGCTCCCCCTGGGATGATGTTCTTGGGATGTTCTGTCCCAGAATTTTAAAAGCAGGAGCAGGGATGCTGTTGTTGTACATGAATACACTGCCAAAGGAAAGCACGTGTCTGTCTTTTCAACATCTGGAAAACTCAAACTGTTGCTGTCTGAGATTTTTGTTAGACCTGGTTTACTAATCCAAACAAACTGTTTGGTTTTTTTTGGTGCCAAATAATTTATTTAATTTTTTTGTAAAAAGTAATTTCAGCCTGTTTCAGGAGGAGTTGAATCAAAATTTAATTGTGGTATTGAAGTAGGGTCTGCAGATTTCCAGTTTGCTTCTGAAAAGCTGTACATACACATCAGCTTGTAAGTCATAACATAAATAAATTTCTGCAGAAATGCTGAGGACAGTGAGGTGCTGTGCAGACCTGCAGTTTTTCATAATGCCATATTTTATTTAGTATTATGGAATTTTACAGAGGCTTAGGGAGCAGCTACAACTCTAAGTGACTTTTTTTGGAGACATAAAGAAGTTCATAAAGGCTTAAACTAATTTGGTTATTTCAGGGTTTCTCCTTCTGTCTCATCATTCTCCTTTCCTCATTAATGAACTGGCATGAGCTACTCCTTCCCTCCCCAGGTCAGGTAGTTGTTGGAAAGGGTGAGCATTGTTCTTAAAACCTTAGTGAAACAGAGGAGAAGGGTAACCACAAAAGACTTAAAATTTAATCATCGCCAAATAATGTTCATGAAATTAAATACTGTTTCTAATCATGTGGAATAATGTAGGCCAGCTGTGGTCAGTTGTAGGAAAAGCCCCCAAGAAAGTATTGAGAAGCAATTAATTAACTTTAAGGACTAAGTGATTTTTTTGAATTTTCATCCAGCTCTTCTGGCTTTATCTCTGCTTTGTGAGTAGAACAGTACTTATTTCTGAGGATTAATTAAATAATAGCACTTGGTAGCTGCAAGTAGCCCATTGACTGGAGTTCTTTTGACCTCTTGGGCAATGTATTGATCTGAAATGACTTTGCCATTATGTGATCAAAAGGAATAGAAGAACATAAGAATTGAAGTTAATGAAAACTCTACAAAGTTACTGTAATGTGAGCGAAGCAAAGCCTGAAAACATCAAGGTAAGGTTTTATTCCAGTGAAGAGTGACTGTCTTGTCTGTTCAGGTCAGTCTAAGGTTTTGGAAGCTTTTGCCCAACGCGGTTACTTTAGAGGGAATGCTATAGTGGAGAGGGAGTGGAAATAGTTCTGTGGCATACAGTTCTATGTCCTCTTGCAGATGGAATCTCACAGTCTACATTTACAATATATTTCTGTACATGTGTGCATACCATCAGCACTTCTATTTCATATTGCCAGCCGGGGTCTTTGTGCAAATCACAAGCAGGACGGGGCTGCTGTGGAACGTGCCTTGAGCTGTTTATTTTCCACCATCAGTCTCATTACGTGGTTACGGCAATGGGAAGATGCCAGCAGCTCCTATCCCAGGCAGCAGATGAAAAACTTAATGTTACAACTTACTTTAAAAGTTTTTTGACCAATCACACAAAGCAAAAGCACACTGACAGTAGTTCTATCCAACCACTATAAGCACAGGTACCTTTGGTTAAAACAATGCTTGCTTATTTCAAATACAATACCTGCTTGTGAGCCTTAAAACACAATGCACAGAGCTCCATTATTAAGATTCAACCTTCCTAATATCTCGCTAGATAAACTTTTCTGTATCTTAGAGAGTTATTCTAGACAAGCGTTAATACACAGACCATTGTTCTATTTGCCCTTGCTTTTCTACTTTTCAAATAATTTTTCTGCTGACCTATCTCATGGCTGCTGCTTAGCTCTAATCACAGTTCTGCTGTCTCTGAGGCCTTGCCTTTTGCAGCTTTCCCAAACCCTCTGATTTTGTGGGTTCCCAAATTTTGAACTGAGTTGATGCAGAGGCTGCTGCAGTTGCCTGGGATGGTTCACACCTCATTTGTGGACCAGCTTTGGACTGGCACTCACCTTCCACCGTGTTCTTGCAGCTGCTTATAAGATCCCTGAAACTGAAACCCTGGAAAAGTGGAGAGGTGTTCTGTCCAGTACCATGTTATGTCTGGGGATTGATAACCACAGCCTCAGGATAAATCCTGTTGACTTTCATGAGGAGAAGGCCCTAAGACATTCAGGCTTTGTATTTCTGGTTCACATCTAGGAAAATGAATGGAGAATCGCGTAAAACGGTGGTGTTCAAGTCCATCAATATACAAACCGAAATGCAGATCTATTATTTCTGAAGTGCTGTCTGTGAGAGTTCATTTAAATCTCTTTTTAGGTTTCCCTGCTGCTGCAGATGTGCTGCCTCGTGTCCCTGTTCCCATGGCTGATGTAGCACAGGTGCTTGGCTGGGGATGTGATCCATGGCAGGAATCATTGCTCTGGCCAGGGGAGAGGATGTGGGATCTCAGGTATATACCTGGACTCTCCCTAAATGCTTTCCCTTATTACAGGAGGAAGTTGGGTGCCTTCTGTGATCTCTGTGGTGTGGATAAGGAGAACAGGTAATTTCTCTCCTGCATCTGGAGCCCTGTGGATCTGCTGCCCTCCCAGCCAGAGGTGCTGGCTGTGTGTAGCCCAAAGCTCTGTCACCCCAGTGGATCATCCCCTCTGGGAATGGAGGGGTGCAGAAGCTCAGGCCTCAATCTCTGCTCCACAAGGGCTCGTGCTGTCCAAGGGATTCAGCTGCAATGCACAGATGTGGCTTTCTTCCTGCATGAACCTTTACAGGAGGGTCCAGCTCTCTTTCTCTTAATATCACACTTTTATACATGTGTGGTCATACACAGCTGTGCATGTGACACTGTGGCATAGATATTTGTACAGAATTAATGTTTTCCTTGCTATAAGGATTATTCTTTACTGCTCTGGTGCATCACGAGTAAATAAATTTAAATAGGATAGCAAATTTAACCAATTGGTCAGTGGAAGTAACTATATATAAAGTCAAAATAAGCTCAGGGTTGTAATGGAGGAAAAGTGTAGCTGTAACTCTTAGCTGCTGATTTATATGCAAAATTTCTTACTTTCCAATGCTCAGTGTAGCATATTCCTCTATGTGTCATGCCAGAGGATCAAATGGGTACTTTTCTCAGCAGTTTACTTTCTCCATGGCAAGACAGTGTCTGGGTAAGAGGTGAATGATTATTTGAATTCCTTTCTTTCAGAGGATGGAGATAGTTGGCAAGGTTTAGCTCTGTGTTTGAGCCTGGCAGTGCAGGGTGAGTGTGCTGATACCCCAGAGTTTGGCAGCCCTGCTCCTGTGGGCTGGAACAGCCCCTGCCTGCTGTGATGCTGGCTGGATTTGCCCATGGAATCCAGCATTTCTCAAGTGATAAGCTCTGTGCAGCTGAGAACTTGAGTTTTGCAGTCATTGTTGCCCTCCTGTCCTTCCAATGGCTTTTCTTGTAAATTCTGGCCTTGCCTGCTGAGCCTTTTGCAGCAAAAGCTGCACATGGCATGCAGACTTAGGCAGCACACACTGCAGCAGGAACACATTTTATGAGCTTGAGCTGGCTAGAAATTGTCTCTAAGCTACTTCTCTAATCAATATTTATAAAGAGAGAAAGGCTCATCTAGAGAAGATGGAACAAATCATTCTTTTTGACAGCTACAGTAAGTAGAGTTGGATTCTGGCTTGAGTCTAGATTATGAAATAGTGAGTTTGGAAAATTTTGAGTTTTCCCAGTCTGTTACTGCTGCACAAACAGCTGGGTAGGTTTTCAGTAATTACTTATTCAGGTTGGTCTTCTCTGAGAAGGAAGGAGAGCTTAGTTCACATGAACTGCTTGTTTGTAATTTATAATCAAGGGCAAACAAATTGAAGTGCTCTAGGTAACAGATTGTATGAGAGACCACATGAACTACAATGTGGAAGTATTTTCATGTAATGTTGATAAATATTTTCTTTAAATGAGAAAAATTTCAGTTTATTCCAGCTTTGTTTATGTGGCATAAGAAGGTAACTTGATTCAGAATATTTCTTTACCACCAGAAACGATCTTTGGGAGGAGAGGTAAATGTCACATATTGTAAAGTGCTGCTGTTTGCTATTTGTCCTACATCAGTGGTGAAATTAACTGGTTCTCATTCTTTCATGAGAGGAAACTTTTCTGACCTTGATTTGCAATATAAGAGCAGCAAGAGAGACCTGAGCTGGAGAGACGTGGTTTTGACCTTTAGAGCCACATTTGTGAGTGCAGCTTTGATAGCTGAGCTGAATAAATAACTTGAGATGTGAGAGACAGAAGCATTCCCTGGGAGGAAAGGGCAGAAGGAGCCTGTTCAGAGCCTGCATGAGTGTTGGAGATCACTCCAGCAGGAGAAGAGCCTGTGGGCCAACACCACTGAGCTCACCTCCCAGCCTGTTCACAAACAGCCCATAGAATTGTTTGCTGCTTCATTTTCTGTATTCTATCAACAGTTTTAAGTGTTAATAAGAGTATAATTTACAAATCTTGCCTGTCATAATTACTCAGCAGAACAGGAGACTGAAATAAGCCTTCAGAGTGCTTGTGGCTTTTGAGGCAGAATTCAGTCATTAAGGCAGAACCAAGCTCTCTTTCTGGAAAGATGCAGTGGAAATTATTTCTGTAATTTTGATTAAAATTTGAAAACTTAATCTTCTAAATTAATTCTGTTAATTTTAAGAACATTGTTAAGAATGTGATTACATTTTCTCTAAGGGGCTGAACATCAGTGCTGTTAGTTTGGATATATCTGACCTGTTATTTCCTCTCACACCGCTGCAGGTTGTGAAGGTGCTGCAACCAGGTGATAGCAAACAAATGATGAGTATTAATCTGCAAAATTTAATTTTAGAGGAGATGGAGTTAGCTTTTGTGTAGATGGCCAAGGTGTCCTGTAGATTTCTTTTCTGGTTTTGAGGTTCTTTAAGGAAGAAGCATAAATATGATTGTGTAAGTTGCGGGAGGGAAAATGAGCTTTTTGGACCATTCCTGGATTAGTCCTTACAGCCACTGTCACCATGAAACTCTCATGCTAGGACAAAAGCTTTAGTTCTGATACTTGTACAGCATCACTGATAGTTACACCCCAACTCTTGTTCTATCCAGTATCTGTTGTTGCTTTTACTGGCTGATGCAGTAGGAAAAACTCGAACAACTTTCTTGATGTCACAGACACATTTTCTGAAAAATTCTTCCCTTAGGATTTCTTGCTCCTGAGAAGCTGAGAGGCCTCAGGAACAAAATGTAAACAATGGTTATCTGCTGCTGTGGAATGCAACAGGTGCATCTGTGATTGGTCTCATGTGGTTGTTTCTAATCACAGTCCGGCTGTTTGGACTGTCTCAGTCAGTCACAAACCTTTGTTATAATTATTTTTCTATCCCTTAGCTGGCCTTCTGATGAAATCCTTTCTTCTATTATTTTAGTATAGTTTTAATGTAATATATATAATAAAACAATAAATCAAGCCTTCTGAAACGTGGCGTTAGATCCTCATCTCTTCCCTCATCCTCAGACCCCTGTGAACACGGTCACACTTGACTCAAGGGAAAAAGCACAACTCTTACGTGTCCTAATGTTACCAGGATATATTGTATAAAGATTAGAGATTCAGTCTCTAATTAAGACTGGCCTATAATTTAGGTGTTGATGATCATTGGGGTGGCAGGGATGCCAGCAGAAGTGACTCTTCAGCTCCTTGGCTGTGAGATGGGGATTTATCAGGAGCTGGCCCTGGGTGCCCTTTGGTTTCATGAGTGGCTCCCCATCCGAGGGAAGCCATCCCTAATCTTGGTAATGAATGCTTTTATAGGAGAGCATTCCTTTCACTAAGGTGTTGGAGTTAAACTTCAATAAAGAGTTGTAGTGCTAAGGACTTAGAAATAACAATTTAATACTTGTGTTCTTCTGATAAACATTGGTGGAGGAGCATTATGGTGAAAAGTGGCCTGAAGAGGAAGAGAGTCCGAACAACTGAACAGTGTGGAGCAGCACTGGCACCAGGGACTGTTCTTTTGAATTTGCCCAAGGTGTTTTGCTTTTAAATATGTTTAGATGGTGTTTGGGTTTCAATTACAGGGATTTGGGAATTGAAACTGGAATCTGAAGTGATCTGAAGAACGTGTTTTCATTTCTTCAGTGTTGACGCCTGGTGTGATTGATCTCTTGAGGGAGGGGAGTTGTTGTTACAGTCTTCTCTAAGTCCTGGGCACTGTGTGATAGAAATGGTTCTTTTAAAAGCTAGAACAGGCAAGGGCCAAATGAAAATGCGATGGCAATTGTGGAATATTGGATCTTCAGGGAGCCAGGTCTGTTGGGATAGACACTGAACTGCAAGGAGAACTTGCCTAGATGAGGAAGACACTGCTAGGTGACCCTGCCCTGATTTATGTTACTGATCTAGAGAGGTTCAAAGCAGCTCTGTTTCTATTTGGTCAGTTTAAGGTAGGCATGAGTGGGAGATGGGGTCAAAACCTGAAGTTACGCTGAATTAGATTTTGTTCCCCTGTATATACGGTGTTGGAAAGGTTATGGACCTTCTGTTTCCCTTGCTAAAGCAGGAACGAGCCCTTCCCTCTGCTCAGAGCTGAAGCCACTCTGTGTTTCAGAAAGAGGTGGTGTCAGATCTTACAGTGGCAGGGATTGATGGGCGAGGAGGACAAAGAAGGGTGGAAATAAATCATGTGTACACAAACCCTGCACTGAATACACTGGCAGTGTACAGCCACTGGAACTGTGACAAATCCTTTCTCACTTCTTGATCTCTAGGAAAACACGTGGCTTATGTGTTTTTAATTCTGAATGCAAGAGCTGCATTTCTGAGGGCAAAAATGCTTTATTTAAAATAATCCACCAGTGTTCAGTTAAGACCCTCATTTACTCCCCCAAATGAAAAGTTGTCTTAATTAGTAATATTTCTAATTTGATGGATTTTGAAACAAATCAGTCTTTCTGAAAGATTGTGTTTGTGTTTTGCTTCAGTATGCGACCTTAATTCAAGGTGTTAATGCCTTTTGCATGATGAAAGGTTTAACAGAGGTGAAAGATAAATTTTCACTACGAGTTTTATTCTTTATTATATGATGGCAAAAAAGAATATTTTCATAAGGTTAGCTCTGCCTGTGGAGTTTGGTTAATGTTGAGTGTGGGCTCATTAGGAATTCCTTTGAAATGTATCATAAAACTGCATATTAACTATGCTTATACTGCATATTAACTATGCTTATTTGCTGTTCCTGCCAGGGTGCTGTGGAAAAGTGTAATGGATTTATTATAATTCACCTTTACATGTGTTGGTTGCTAGACACTGAAACCCCTGTTCACAAATGGCTCCCTGAGCTCTTTGTTAAAGGTTATTTTGCTGGCGTAAATTTCCGACTTTCATCATTATTTAATAGCTGAGGTGTCTCCCTGTCTTTGGGAAGATTACTGATGAGTGAGTTATGTCAGTAACTGGGAAATGTAGTGTATAAAAACGCCAGAAATGAAAGGAAATAATAGACCTAGCAGGAGCCTTGCTGTCACACAGAGCTGTGCCCAGCTGTGCAGCCCTGGCACTGGGAGGATCAGCAATTGAGTAATTGAGAGGATCAGGAATTTTAGGAACTTTTGGCTGCTCAGTTATAGCATGGACAGGTCCAAACAGGGAGGAACTCGCAGGGACTCAGTCAGAGGCAATTCCAGCAGTTTGTGGGCTGCAGCTCTTAGTGAGCAATCAAGGGATGAGGCCTCCCCAGTCCAGAGACAGAAAGGGAACTCAGACCATTGAAGGAGGACTGGTTTTTGAGGTTTAAATCTTCCCAAGAACTCATGATCAGAAAGACCCTAAAACATTAAATTTGTGATTACTGAGAGTTATAAAGCAAAATTGCATCTCAATGTAACTTGCAGGCGCAATAACGGAGTCTGAAACATAAATCCAGTGTGACAGTGTGTTCCTAAATCTGTTTTGCAAGGGACAGTTCCCACTTTTTTTCCTAGTTTAAAAAGTTTTAATCAAGTTTATTTTAATCAGCTCCAATGCAGAGCATGATGTTTGAATTGTTGAGTTGGGTTTGGATGTTTCCTGCAAACAAATCGTGGAATTCTGGAATTTGTTTTGATTGTCATAACATTTGAGCTGACACCAGCAGCTGATATTATGAAGTTGGTGTCTTCAAGGCTGCTTTCCCTTCTGAAATGACCATGACTCTGAGGACTCAGTACCATGAGAATAAAAAAAACAATAGAGGTAAAGTTGTGAAAGGAAATCCATGAGTGAAGTGAAATTTCGCTAATTGGTAGAGCTTGTTATCAGAAATATATTTACCATATTTTGAACTGTCTGCTAAAGTTATTATTAATAGCTATTAATAGCTATTTTGTTCTATTGTGGAATGGTACATTCTGTTACTGTTTCTTTTTCTGCTAGGGAAGCATGAGACAATAATGAGAAGTGAATGTCTTGCACTTGAATTCTAATTTAGATATGGAAAGAAACCTAAATGCTTAATGAGGTTAGGGAGACTAATAAAGGGAACACAGTTAGTTCACACTTTGAAATGGTGTTCTGGCATTTGCCAAATTAGCTTTCATTACCTTCATAAAGAAAGCTTTTTCTGAAGTGCAGATTCGAGTCTTTTTAAGAGTAATTGGTATCAGTTTGCTGGATTTTATTTTGGTGCTGTTCAGTCAAGTTACACTTTCTTCAAGAACAACATCTCTCAAGTTCATTAGGTGACCTGATAAGGAAGCTTTTTCTGGTGCTGCCTTGTATAATGTGGATATTTTTTAATATCCCTTGAGACTGCAGTCAAGTAGAGTACCCTCAGATAACTGATGGAGAGATTTGTAACCAAAATGAGCATTTACTTTAGGAGTCAGCAGAATGAAAAAGGGGTCTGGGTGGGACGTGTGCAATGACACAGAGGCTGGCAAGGCTGCAGTGGATGGGCATTTCTCTGCCTGTGAAATGGTCTGATCATGTAATCCGTACTTTTTATTACTCTGCCAACTGCTGCAATCCAGTTTTGCTGCAGCAATCAGACTTATTCTAATTTTTTAACGCCCACAGTTGCAGAGGAAGCCCCTGATTCATTTGGTTGCTGCAGAAGTGGACACAGGACAGGTTCCTTTCAGAATTCCTGTGTGAGCTGTGTGCACAGTACAGCTCCTGCTGTACCTGGAGAGAAACATTCTCCTAGAGCACCTCTTGGGAGAGATATCAAGGATACAAATACAAACTCTTACCTTTTTTATTCCTGGTTTGGCTTGGTTTTGGAGGTTTTTTTTTAAAAAAAATGTATGTGTTTTTGTTGTTTTTGTTGATGTTTTTGGTTTTTTGTCCCCCCCTCGACCCCTGTTCTTGTTTTTTGATTGGTGGTGAAATACCAACACCAGAGTTGTGAGTTCCTCCTCGTAGGGATGATCCCTGTAGTGATGCTGTGTGAAAAGTGCATATTCTATTGCTCTACGCAGATATTTACCATATTTATTTTGATGTATTGATTAGTAGTGCTGTATTAACATTTTAATAATATGATAAATGTAGTCTTGTAACTAAAAGGAAACTTTTGTAGTTAAAATAAGAACTATGTTAGTGGGATTTTTTTAAGAAAGGAATGAGGTACAGCAGATAGCAGCCACAGGACACTTAAATCTTTCAGAGAAAAAGAATTTATTGCTCTCTTATCAGAAGAAACAAACTTCTTCCCACCTCAAAGGCGCTTTCAGGATTCAGAGGAAGAAGTTGACACTGACCAGACAGAATCCTGTGTTTGAATGGAATTTATGCATCATGTATGAGGTGTATGAATATGCAACAGGCTGTTGTTAAGGGCTAATCCTTTGTTAACGTGGGTCCTTTTTCAGACTTGTGCTGCCCAGAAAAAGGCACCCAGATGTCCGTAACTCTTTGTCTCTATTGTCTCATGTTGTCCTAATTCAAATTGTCCAAATTATTATTACTCTAATTGTATTACTATTTTTATAACCATTTTATTACTATTAAACTTCTAAAATTTTAAAAATAAGTGATTGATGTTTTTCACATGCTGCTTGTTGGCTTCTCAATTTTTCTTTTTCTACACTTTCATATAGGTTATGTTATGTTATATGTTATGTGTTCTGTCATATAGTTATGTAAATATTTTTTCTCCCCATTTTATCTCATTTCCATGTGTGTAGGCATTTGGAGTGTAGTAGCTTGCTATAGAAATGATTACAGGTGTCCACAATAGGTTGATTTCTTTTGTGCTTATTCATTTCTGAATGTTGATGTGAAATGTGAAATATCTATTCTTTCAGTTGTAAAAAAACCCAAACTCTGTGTTTCCCATTTTCATGTGATAATTTTTCCTCTAAAAAATTCCTCAAGTTTAGTTTTTTAGGAGCTGGAATTTACATCAGTCAATTTGGAGATCCCATCATAGTTTGTTCTGCAGCTTTCCCTGAACTGTGCATGGGATCTGTGATTTGCCAGAGGTAATTCCCAGTGCACAGCACCACTGAACTCAGGGGACAATAAATGCATCCCTACATGCTGCTACACTCTTTTGCCACCTACCAGTTTGCTGGTAGCAGCAGTGTTATGAACCCTGCTGGACTTGTCACAGAAGAATCAGGAGCAGTTTTTTCCTAGAGGCTGTTTACCTTCAGATAAAATCATTTAAAGTGTTTATTTAATACTAGCACAAGAGATCATCAATGGTTTATAATTGTTTTCAAACGCCAACAATCAGTGGTGAACAAAGCTTTGTTAGGTGTGGGCTTTACTTCTCTTTGTTTACTCTGTTGTAGAATTAGGAGTAAATGTAAATGAAGTGCATTATTCCAGAATCAATAATACTGTGGGCAAGGCATGAGAAATGAATAATATCTGACTACCAGGTGTTGGATGGAGGACTGGAGCATCAGATGCAGGAAGAAGCAACAGGAATTCATTGTGTGTGCTCTGTGTGTGTCTGTAATTCTAAAAAGTGTTTTAGATGAAACCTGAAACTAGAGTTTTGACAAATTAGGTCAATTATGAGACTTGCAGTCCATTTTCACAGCTGCAAACTTGTCGTGTGCAAATTCAGGTAAAATTGTTGAATTCATTCTGTTTTAGGAAATACCCTTTCTGATTTACTCCATAAGTGGTTCTGAAAAGCTTTGTTCTCCTTGAAAAGAGGATATTTTGTAATGAAATCTGAGATGGGACAGAACAGTAGTAGTAGATGAGAGGATCCTCTGCACTAAAAAAATTGGTACGTGGTGCTTTTTTTCTTAAATATCGTTGGAGTTGGAAACAGATCCTTTGATGAAGCAATCAGTTTTAAAGCAGGGATAAAACATGAATGATGTGGACAGGCAAAAAATGAAGAACTCTCATTTGTGAGGACAGAAAAGTAAAGTTTTGTAAGTTGTTGTGCAAGAGAGCAACAATTTTTGTGTTATCTCTAATGTCACATTTTATTGCATTGTGGAATTCATAAGAAAAGGCTCTTTTGGAAAAAATTATAAAATGTTTGCAGAGTTGTAAAAGAACTAAAGAGGGGTACGCAGAGTGATGAAATTCTCAGAGCACATTCAGTGTTCCTGAGCAGTCTTGTAAACACAAAACATAGCAATTAACATTTGATAGGTTTCTTAAAGCAAAAAAGCTGGGACAACATACTAAGGAAAAATTACTTAGCACATTCCCTAACCCTATTTAAGTAATGGGATTGCTAATTGATGGTAGTTTGAACTGTGAACACGAGTAGGTTTTGAAAAATCTCAACCTTGTGTAATGTATTATTGGATTTGCATAGTGATTCTAATGAATGGGTAATTAACAGTTGAGATTAAGTCATCGTATAAAGAGGCATCCTCCTTACTGTGGAGATGTGTCAAGTAATAAAGATTATATGCAATAGACACTTTTAGCCCTCTTGGAGCATCAATCTGTTGGTAAGCCAGGGTGGTTCCTGAGGAGCTGGGACAGAACATCCCATGAAGAACATCCCGTGAGGAGCTGGAACAGAGCATCCCATGAAGAACATCCCGTGAGGAGCTCTGGACAGAACATCCCATGAGGAGCTGGAACAGAACATCCCATGAAGAACATCCCATGAGGAGCTGAGGACAGAACATCCCATGAGGAGCTGAGGACAGAACATCCCATGAGGAACTGGGACAGAACATCCCATGAAGAACATCCCGTGAGGAGCTGGGACCAGAACATCCCATGAGGAGCTGGGACAGAACATTCCATGAGGAACATCCCATGGGGAGCTGGGACAGAACATTCCATGAAGAACATCCCATGAGGAGCTGGGACAGAACATCCCATGAGGAACATCCCATGGGGAGCTGGGACAGAACATCCCATGAGGAACATCCCATGGGGAGCTGGGACAGAACATCCCATGAGGAACATCCCATGGGGAGCTGGGACAGAACATCCCATGAGGAACATCCCATGGGGAGCTGGGACAGAACGTCCCATGAGGAACATCCCATGGGGAGCTGGGACAGAACGTCCCATGAAGAACATCCCGTGAGGAGCTGGGACAGAACATCCCATGAGGAGCAGCAGGTGCTGCTCTGATCCAGGACCTTCTCACCTGTCATGTTTGGATACCAGGCACTGTCTGTACCTGGACCTGACCCCAAACAAGCAGAAATAACAAACCCTTCTGTTTCCTTAGCCAGATTTGGACATATCTTCACTCAGTACCGTTGCAGTTTCTGTGTCAGGGAGGTAAGACTCATATTCTGTTATTCATTGTCTCCAGAATGGGAAATCTTGCATGGTTTGGGATTTCCTCAGGTGACCAGCAGTGGCAGAAATTGAACAGCAGTCGTTAAATAAAAAAGGCTTTATATTTCCATGTCCTTAGAGAGCTTAGTCATTGAGCTGGCTTTGGTTGAAACAACACAATTAGATTGCTCTTGGCTTGTCCTTGCAAATTTATCACTGCCTTTACTGCATTTGCAATATTCTGCTACTAAAGTCCCTGAACATACACATGAAAAGAAGCTTTTCACACAGAATGAGAAATGTTAGCTTGGATTTTCAGAGAAAATGTGCCAGCAAAGCCTTTTTTCCCCTTAATGTGCTCTAAGTTAGTCTTATTTCTGCCTAATTAGCTTTATTAATATTAAAGACTACAAGCTGGTGTTCCCTTAATTCAGGGATCTTAAATACTTATCTGGGGATGCAGAGAAAATGTACATTATAATGTTCTGTCAATGCAAAGCGAAAGCCCTGAAGTCCTGTATTTATCTCAGTCTTAGCAAGGCTTAAGAAAACAAGTTACCCAAGTTGTAAACCAGCTGAGAAATAAACATCTGAAACTAGATCTGTTTTTGTGGAAAGGGAAATGAACTGGTGACGGGGAAAAATTACTTCAGATAGGTTTATCTTGTTTTTCTTTTGGCTCTTTGACACTTCTTGAGAGCAGAACATTAGCTGGACAAGTCAGCTCTCTTCCCAGGCTGGTGAGAGGTGAGGAAGAGTGCTGTGGGGTTTGGAGATGCTGTTTCCTTTAGCAGCAGTGGGGATTTGGTGATGCTGTTTCCTGCAGGAGCAGCAGGGATGTTTGGAGATCTGTTTCCTTAGCAGCAGTGGGGATTTGGTGATGCTGTTTCCTGCAGGAGCAGCAGGGATGTTTGGAGAGCTGTTTCCTTAGCAGCAGTGGGATTTGTGATGCTGTTTCTGCGGCACAGGATGTTTTGGAGATGCTGTTTCCTTTAGCAGCAGTGGGGATTTGGTGATGCTGTTTCCTGCAGCATTCCCTGTGCTCCTTGGGAATGCCTGGGATGCTGAATGGGAATCAATCACAGTGATCTGAGGGCTGGGCAGAATTTTTTTTCCTGGGCTGCATGAGAGCTTTATGCTAATTCTGTGTGCTGGAGCATGATTTCATCTCCCAGGAAACACTCGTTTCCATTTTTCTCTTTTGTCCTTTCTCATAATATTTGTGCTTTAGATTTTTTAAGTGATCCAGCTGCAGAATTAGAAGATTTTAACTTCTGCTTTCTGTTGAAATTGTTCAAACTTTCCTTCGGGTGACTTTCTTTCACTGGCTTGCCCATACGTTGTCTTCTCAAGATAGATTATTTTAATTTTTCTGTCTCTTGCTTTTTCTTTTAAAATCAGAGAATTCTACTGGGCATACGATCTCTCTTGCCATCTGTGTGTAAACCAAGCACTTAATTTTTAATGTTAGCTTTATTAAATTGAAAGTAGTTAAGGTTCCTATCCTAGGGTTTGGATAGGGCCTTTTTTTTTTTTTTTTAATCCAGAAGCGTTATTCCAGGAATTCCAAAGTGCACTTTAATGAACAAATGGTCTGTCAACAGAGATGTTTTGGTAGCAAAGTGAGAGCAGAGTGAAGCGTGGCAGTGTGAGGATGCTGAGATCAGAGGAGCCCCTTGGCCGGGGATCTCCCCATAACCACTGCATGTCCTCAGCACTGGTTCAGTCAGATCTGAGAAGCTTTCATTCCAAATTTGAATTCTCACTCATTTATATGATCTAGAAGAGGCTTTAAAATAACTTCATCTGTTTTGTTTATGAGCATGTGCAAAAAATTTTCCTTGCTGTGTTTTCATTTTAAACAGAAGTGTCTCTTTCATTTTGAAGTTTTGTGTGGAGGGGATGGAGGAGGAGCAAGTATTCAATATGGATTTCTTTTTTTTTTTGTCATACTTGAAGAAAAACTAGAACGCTAGAAACAAGCTCTAACCCACGTAATTTAATGCTTTTTGCAAAGAATAATAGAGTGCTGTGTTCCTAATTGCATTGAAGCCTTGTATTTACACTTTTATCTCTTGACTGTAAATGCATTACCTCCTTTGGTATGCATATTATCCTTGTATTTTATTTAAATTTTTATTAACCAAGGGCTCTGTAGCTGTTATAGTGTAAGGAACATTTCCTACATGGTGCTCTGTATTAAGAACCTTCTTTTAATATCAGTGATGGTTCTGAACATAAAGCAGTGTTTCTTCTATGGCATAAAGAGTCTCTTTTATTAATGTTTGCCTCTGTGGCCTCCTGACCTTGTGGTGTTTTACTGAATTTCCAGACTTACCTTAAAGATTATTCATCTTTAAAAGAATGGATTACAAAAATGGATGTAGTGACTTCCAAGCTAGCCCTTCAATATCATTGCCTTGTCTTAAACACTCCCTAGCCTGGTTTGCTCCCAGCTATCGTGGGTGCCCTTAAACAGGGAGAGAAACATCATGCACAAGCCTCTTAAAGGCTAATTAATCAATTAACTGTGTCAGGTAGACTGAGATTATTGTGTTCTCTAGGCAACTTCAGTCTTTCTTAAATTATTCCAAGATTTCTGTCATTTCATCTGCTGCACTCAACACTTACATTTTTATATTGCCATTTTTATTTAACAGTCTGATGGTTCTGTATTAAGTTCTTGGTTCTGTATTAAGTTCTTGTAATACCTTACATTATCTCCATTCCTATTTCCCTGTGCCATGGGCTGTAGAAATTCTATATCTTGCTTTTGTTTTAGCTGCTTCTTGAGTCTTACTGTGCTTTTAGGATAAAAAGGTGAGCACTCATTTGCATTTCTCTGCTCTTTAGTTTTCTTCTGTGCCTGCTCTATCCCACTATTGTACTCTAAGGCTTGGAGCAGACACCAATTTCTGAAGCCTTCTGAAAGTTTTCACATTAATTTTGGAGAAAGAAAGGATATAATTTGCTCTTCAAGAATGTGTTTAAATGCCTTCCTGCTCGCTCTGAGGAGTTCAGAGTTTCTCTGAATGGGCCTCAGGATCCTGCAGAGGGACTCAAGTTCCATGGGGGACAGATGTCAGAGAAGTGTTGGATTTTGCAGCTGTGAAAAACACCAGTCACTTGTTTTTAAAATTTTAAAAGTTTAATAGTAATGAAATGGTTATAAAAATAGTAATATAATTAGAGTAATCATAATTTGGACGATTTGAATTAGGACAATATGTGACAATAGAGACAAAGAGTTACAGACAGTCAAGGTACCTTTTTCTGGGCAGCACAAGCCTGAAACAGGACACCCGTTAACAAAGGATTAACCCTTAAAAACAATAACCTGTTGCATATTCATACACCTCATACATGATGCATAAACACAGGATTCTGTCTGGTCATCATCAACTTCTTCCTCTGAATCCTAACAACGCCTTCAAGGCAGAAAGTTTGTTTCTTCTGATAATGGGGCAATAAATTCTTTTTCTCTGAAAGATTCAGATGTCCTGTGGCTGCTATCTCACTGCGAGTCCTTTTTTTAAAAGAAGTATCCTACACAGCATAGTTTCTGTTTTAACATTTTTTATAACCTAAACCTATATTTAACACAGTACTTAAGAGAATTAATACAGCATAACTTTGTAATACAACACATATAATATTCATTTTAATATTTGCGAAAAGCCAATCATAAAATACATGCATTTTTTGCATAGCCTCACTCTCTCTCAGCCATTAAAATTGTCCAGGCAGTTAAAGGAGCTCACCATGGTCATGAGGACTCAGCATCAATTCCTCTGTCCTTAAATTCAGTTTGAGTTCTCAGTTGCCCCACTATATCTGAGAGATCTACTCCAAAATATATCTTTTTTCTTTACTCAGGGATATTGGGCCTCTCTGTCCTAGCTGCCTGGGAAAAACATTCTGTTTTCTCAGCTAAAGAAGGCATCTAAATATCCCTTCATTAGAAAAACTTGTCTCTCTCTTCCTCTCTCAGAGAGGGGGTGAGGAAATGGAACTTGAGAGCATCTTCTCCATTCTGACACCACCATTAATATAAAACCACTGAGGGTTAAAGAATGATGCCTCTTTGGAGGCCTATTTGAAAATTAATTTTTTTGTGCCTGCGTGGATTCCAAAATAAAGTTTCTTCATGTGGAAATAAAAAGGCATAAATATGTATTTTTTCCTTAAAATGTCATTATGAAATCCATCATAACTTTTAGTGCTCAAAAATCCTACCTTTAATTGCATTTGTGAAAATCCAACAGAGTAAACAAAATTTTAATTTACTTGTGCAATAGGAACATGATTAATGTGTATTATGAGGGTACCTGGGGCAGAACAAAACCTAATTTTTTTCCCCCCTCAAATTAAATTGATTCTTCATCAAGAGGATCTGAAAAATATAAATAAACTGTTTCATCACCAGAAGGAGAAAGCTGTGAAGAATTCTGTTGGATAAAATGATGTGATGTTAAGTCATTT
The DNA here is from genome assembly GCF_028769735.1 of Zonotrichia leucophrys gambelii. Taxonomy (NCBI): domain Eukaryota; kingdom Metazoa; phylum Chordata; class Aves; order Passeriformes; family Passerellidae; genus Zonotrichia; species Zonotrichia leucophrys. Next base: position 3,315,382 of record NC_088179.1, read on the forward strand.
TTGAGACTGTAGCTATCTTTCCAGCATTGCTGGATAAGGAATTTCTGCATCATGGCTGATGGCTACTGATTTCTGTTAATTTCTAGCAAAAGAACTTTGTCTGGTTTTGTATATGTTCCTTCTTATACATAAGTAGGTGCAGTTCTTTCAGAAGCTTTGATAATTTGGGGATATGAAAATATCAAAAGGCCTTTCATGAAGTATTTTCTTTACACATGGAAAAGTTTTCCTTCTCTTTAGCTAGAAGTTAACAAGATTGAGTAAGCAAATGTGTTCAATTGTTTTGTGCAACTATAAAAAGCATATTCTTGTATTTTCAAATACCTTTTCATAAGGTATTTACAAAAATTAGATTTGAAATGATAAAAGGATTTATTAGCCCAGACTAGGATTTAGGAAGCAGTAATGCTCTTTAAAGATTAAGGTTTGTGATTTTTTTTTTCTTTATAATTCTGCTTTCACCCAATTGGGATCTCATTCTCAATACTGCTAAAAAGGCATTTGACATGTAAAGGCATTGTGTGCTTAGCACAAAATATGAATTAATTGAGGGTAATCCTTATTTTGTTACTGAGGATTATGATAATTTCCTGTTTATAAAAAGAGTTGTTCCCTGAGTTTGGTTCATTTGAGTTTCAGTTCATGACAAGTTCATCTGGTGAATACGAGCAGCTTTATTGAATATGAATTGAATGAAAGCATCCATGTTGAATATGGATGCTTTATTTTGCTGTGGTACCTGGGGCTTGCAGTGGGGAGCCCAGAGGGCCGTGCTGGAGAGAACTGTGTGCATCCAGAGCTGTTGTCTTATATATCAAGAGTTCTATTGTCATTATAGTGCAAGGATTCCATATCCTCAGAGTTTCATACCTCCTCAGTGTTTCTTGCAGGCAGCTCCTCTAAGCATTGACTGGTCCTTGCAGCAGCCATCTGACTCCAGTTCCCACCAATCCACTCTTTTATAACATTCTTATTGGCTACAGCTACATCAGGCCTGCTCCTAATTTTCAGTAATTGGTTCAGCTGCAACTCTTTGGGGGAATAAGATTACATTCTATACCACCTTCATACTGTATCCCCCTACACAGAGCAGTGGGAATTGTCAAAAATGACGTCCAGATGGTTTGCCAGGAGCTCAGAATCTCTCTGGGGTGGTTGGGTGTGAAGTTGGGTCTGTGGTTTGGTGCAGAGAAAGAAGTTAGAGATGGGAGCAAGCTGTGCAGTTTGGCTGTGCAAGGAAAACTGGGAGCTGCCTGGGGGAAGTGCTTTTCTCTTCAAACTGGAAATATAACTTGCACTTTTGTTTCTTGTTCTGCTCATTTCCCTATTGGAATGGAGCCTTTGTGTGTCACTGTGATGATTCCTGCAGTGTAGGGGGATAGAATGCAAGTAAATAAAGGAAGTATAGAAAGTAATCTTACCCCCTAAAGAGTTGCAGCTGAGCTAATCATTAAGGATTAGGAGCAGGCCTGATGTTAACATGCCCCAGCTGTAGCCGATAAGCAGAGTGTTATAAAAGAGTGGATTGGTGGGAACTGGAGTCAGTTGGCTGCTGTGAGGACTGGGCAGAGTCAGTGCCCAGAGGAGCTGCCTACAAGAAACATCAAGGGGGTACAAAACTCTGGCAGTGTGGAACCTTTGAAATGTAATGACAATAGAACTGTTGCACTAATAGACAACACACCAGTTCTCTGTCCATCCCCTTTGGGTGCAGGGCTGTGCTTTGCTGTCTGCGGTGTGGGCACACTGAGCGCAGATCATTCATGGATCTTTGGCCTTTCTGTGGGCTACCCTTGGAAATTGTGCAGGGACTTGTCTGCTACCAGGCTCTGAAAAAGATAAGGAGGTGACAGAGCTGATAGGAAAGGAGCTGGAGGCAGATATACTCTTGTATCCCTGTCATTTCTTGCTCCAGTGACAGCCAGGTCCCTCAGTTTGCTAAAATCAAGCGCAAATATCTATAGAAGATGAGGGCAGGACCTCATTTGAGGATAGCGGTTTTTCTTAAGGAGGAGGATTTAGGGTGATTGGGAATAAGGAGAGGTTCAGCCTATGATGGGGGAAAGTTTCTGTGTTTCTGGGAGAGAGGAGGCTGTAATTGGAAGGACTGGAAGTGAGGCAGCAGTGGGAAGCCGGCAGAAGAGCTCTTTGTAGCTGGAGAAATGTGTAAAGAAAAAGTATTAGTGGAAGAGATGGACCTCTGCCTTACAGTGTGGGAAGACTAAAGAATGGACACAATTTGAGGAGACATTAAATGTCTGTGGAGTCTTTCAGGTGTATGGCATGAAGCCATAAATAAAGCTGGACAGAAAGATGTATTTGCTGTACAGATGTGTTGGAAAGGTAGACCTTTAGCTGGTCATTTGGAAGATATCAAGATCAATTGACAGCAACAGACTGACTTGAACTGGCTTTCATTCTAGCTGCTGTTTTGTATCTAGTATTGACATTAAAATTAGACTTTGTATAATTATGAAACGAATTGTTTCTGCTGCTGCCAATTAACTAGAGAAACACAATTACATTAATGCTTTTAACCATCCTTATATTGATACTATTTCATTTCCAGATGGATGGTTCAAAACCTGCCATCAGCAGTGGAACAGACCACAATGCTGGAAGAGGCTTCCATTTTCTATTTAGTAGACAGAAATTGCATAGTGAGTTAGTTTTTACATGGGCTACTGTGACTTGTGCAATATGTTGAGAGGAATACATGTGAACTTGCTGGAGATGTGGCTTCTTTAGGCCATTATTTACTGATCAGAAGGGTGAGACAGAAGTAGCCAAGAACCACCATGCAGAGCACTGCAATAGCAACCTCTGTATTTGAGTGCCTGCAGGAATGTAGTGAAATCCCTGCTGAGTTCTGCTCTGAAAGCCTTTGTGACTCTGGGAAGGTGAAATTCGTGACATTCCAGGGTGAATGTTCTGGTTTGTTCCTTTTCTCAGTTTATCCCCTTTTCTGTCTGTTCATATTGAGTTACTGTTTCTGTTGGTCTTTTTGACCAATCATGGCAGTGATACCTTTTGTTTTACAGCATCAGCCTTGTAGAAATAACGACCTGTACTCCTGTAATCCAACCTAATGATCCCAAGATAATGGACAATGTGCTTCTCTGAAACTTGCTTATAAATGCTTTAAGGTCTCCTGTTCATTCTAGCATTTAAAAGTCAGCTTTTATTTGGCAAATGGACTTCTTGGCACTGACATTCATAGCACTGCTACCTGTGAACAACTTCCAGCCCTGAGTTAAGGCTTGTACAAAAGACATAGACCAGTTCTAAAAACTGATATTATTTTGCTTACATTTGAGTGACATGGGGCCCTGGACACTCAGTCTATGTTACTGCACTAGTTCTCAGCGCTAGCACAGTGAAGTCACAAACCTTTAAGACTGAGTGGAGTTCACTTGAAGAGAAGTGTTGGATATGTGACGGATCTAAACTACACTAAACTGAGCTAAACTAAATAAATTTAGTTTGAGCACAGTTTAATTCTGGGGTTTTCAGGAGTGTGTGGAGCTGCTGCCCAGATAAAGCCCAGGCTGTTGGGATGTGTGTGCTGTGTCCTGAAGTGCCAGAGGATTTCTTTCCTTGCATCTGATGTTGAGTGCTGCACCTGACACCAGTGAGATTAGTTGAATGTGTACTTTAACTCATTATTCTCTGTGTTTATTCACAGAAAAAGGTCATTAATCAGCAGGAATTTGGGTCTCTTAATTTACACAGATGTCTGCTGAGACCCCCGGTGTCAGCCCTGGCAGGTTCAGCCCAAGAAGAGAAGTGCTGTGAGGAGCACAGCCTGACTGCAGAGGGCTGTGCTGCTGAGAATGAATCCTCACAAATGCTCCCTCTGGCCATCTGCATCCTGGCAGAAAAGTGGGGAGACATCAGGGGTAGCCAAGGACATCAGACAAAGGTGGCCTGGCAAAACAGCCGCTTCAAAAAAAGTATTGGAAGTCCTTCTTTAGTGGTAAGTTTTGCACAAGAAAAAGTAGTTTCAGTGATAAAGGCTGGATAGAGAAATTAAGGGAGAAGGGCCTTTATTTGGTATTTTTAACTACAAGCCTCTTAGTCCAGTCAGTCCTGCTGTGTGTGAGCACAGGGCCCATATGTCCTCTGCCAGAACTTCATTTTGCTCCTCTGTTCTGGGCTGTGCAGTTTCTAGATAGGAAAATGCATTTCATTCAAGTGGTAGGGCTGGTTTTATAAAGGAACTTAATAATCTGCGGGATGGAAAGGTGTGATCCCTCTTAATCATTATTTTTCCTCTGTGTGTTGGATTTTTGAGGTGTAACTGCGCTTTAAAGATGCTGCTTTCCAGAAAACAGCTCAGTGGAAAGACAGAAACGATTTTGGCTGCTGCTCAAATGAGCAACTTCTCATCTAATGCTTAGTAGCTGATTGGTTTTTCACCTCTAAATCTGTGTTTTCCATTTGCAGTACATATTGCCTAATTAAATCTTGTCAGCTACTGTCTGGCCTGTGGTGGTGGAAAACCTTAGGCTCAATTTATAAAGGAAGAAACTGTGCTGTAGTGTCAGTGAGATTAGTGGTACAGAAAATGCCATTATTGTTTAGACCAGAAAAAGTGGAAAAGCAATGTGCATGTATGTGGACAGCAGGAAAAGGTCTTCTGACTCAAAATTCTAAGAATCTCAGTTTTTATGAGTGTCTTGGGTTTTTTCTTAGAAACAATTACAAGTAGTTTCCTTCCTTTATTGTTGTTTCGTCGTTCTTATTGACATTTGAGATAATGTTTTCCTGGCTCTTTGACTGGGATTTGAGGGAGCTGTCACCACCTGACAGAGAGCTGTTATTCAATTATATCCTGATTTGGGAGTGGCCTTTCCTAATGCACTGTACAAGGGGCTCCCTGTGACCCTGACTGGAACCAGTTGAGAATCAGCCAAGGTGGCACTGCTGGATTTTATTGCCAGTGAGTGGTGCTGAGGTGTCAAATTCAGCCATGCAGAGGCAGAAAGTGATGCACAAAACATGATCTGCCTGCCAGGAGTGTACTTTTCTCTTTTAAACTAGCAGGAATGTCAGTAACAACTGTGCTGTAGCATCAGGCCTGATTTAGTGGGCACTTATTCTGTAATTAGTGCTCTCAATTTAGCATCTGTTTTTGAGGTAGCACAGCAGGCCCCAAGGTAATCACAATGCATATGCTCTTTTGGAGGATTTTGAAGAATTAAGTTTTAAAATCAAAGTTCTGTTTGACTGTATCTATGAATCTTTTTACTTTTCCACCAGACTCTGGAAGCTCCATGCTCATCTTTACTCAAGTTAAATAAAGATTTAAATGCCTCTGTTTATTTCTCCTTATGAGCATGGCTAAAATCCTCCTGTATCCTCAATTCCATGAGGTGATGGGGTGTGCTTAGAGCTCCAAAGGAAGGACAAAAAGTGCAGTGGGATCTGCCTCATCCTAATTTTAATGTCTTCATATGTGGTGGAAATAATAATAATTCAAACGGTCTCATAGTATTTCAGAGAAATAGATCCAAGGGAAGTAAAAGTGCAGGTATTTTATAAAATGCAATAGGTAGCTGATGTTTAAGAATGTTAATAAATGTTTGTCCAGTTGATCAAGGCATCTCTCTTTTGGCAAGGGAAATTACTGTAGACTGCTGTAATAAACTGCACTGTCATCCTAAAAAGAAAACTTCTTGCTTATTTAACTCTAAGGGCAACTTTTTCATTTTTTTCCCTATAACATAACAAATACTTCCTTAAAACAATCTGTACTGTTGTGATTATAGTTATTATATGGATGTTTATTATAGAAATGTCTCTTTATTAGGAGTACAAAGTGATTTTCTGATATATTGCTTTCCTTGGCTTTAGTGAAGTTCTAGCATAGGAGTGAGGGAGTATTTTTCAAATGATTGCATAAATATAAATAATTCATTGAGATATTCAGATTAAAATTCAGAATTGTTTGTTCAAAAATCCAGAGCCATTAATCTCAGAATGGAAGAGTCATTTTGGTTTTCATATTTTCAGCTGAAAAACATGTCTAAAAGAAAAGAGGGGATTTTTTTTTTTCCCCTAATAAGCAGAAAACAAAAACAAAACTGTGATTGTCATGTGAACTTTTCTACAGCAACATAGCAGCAATCACTCTGCTGGGTTGTATTAATACCCCTCAAATCACTTAATAGAATATTGCATCATAAATGATTACCTGTCATTACCTGTCAAAAAATTGTGTATTTTCTTCCATGCTGGAATTACCATATCCCAGCTGATGCCTTTCAATTCTTCCAGACACAGAACATTTAAATGTTTAAGCCATTTTAAACAACAGCTGTTTCTGTGCTTGTTGGAAGTGGAGGGAAAGGTTTTTCTTTTCTAGTACTCCTGTAAAGGTTTCAGGTGTTTTAGAGCTCTCAGGGAAAGTTTTGTATGCTCAGAAGGCTTCAATGGCTGGAGTGGTTTCTGCGGATCAGGATGCGCAGTTTGAGTTCCATGTGCAGGAACTGGAGTGAGCCAAGGTGTGAGAGCTCAGGTCAGGGCTGGAGCTGGATGTGTGTCCTTTACACATGGTGTAATGGGATATGGGTGCTGTGCTCTGGGCTTCAGTGCTGCACTTAGAAATCACTTCCTCCCTGTTTTCTCTAAACGAAAATTCAAGTGCAAACCTGGTCCAAATCTCCTCCCTGATGAGAGCCTGCTAAACAAGTGCAGAACCCCAGCTCTGTGAGCAGCAAAGTCATTTGTTTACAAACTGCTCAGTACAAAATGTGAAAAATGCCAATCACTTGTTTTTAAAATTTTAAAAGTTTAATAGTAATTAAATGGTTATAAAAATAGTAATACAATTAGATTAATAATAATTTAGACAATTTGAATTAGGATTATATGAGACAATAAATACAAAGAGTTACGGACGTCCGGGTACCTTTTTCTGGGCAGCACAAGCCCGAAAAAGGACGCACATTAACAGAGGATTAACCCTTAAAAACAATAACCTGTTGCATATTCATACACCTCATACATGATGCATAAATTCCATTCAAACACAGGATTCTGTCTGATCAGTGTCAGCTTCTTCCTCTGAATCCTGACAGCGCCTTTGAGGTGGGAAGAAGTTCATTTCTTCTGATAAGAGAGCAATAAATTCTCTTTCTCTGAAAGATTCAGGTGTCCTGTGGCTGCTATCTCACTGTGAGTCCTTTTTTTACAAAAAGTCTCCTACATAGCATAGTTTCTGTTTTAACATTTTTTATAACCTAAAACTATATTTAACACACTACTTCAGAGAATTAATACAGCATTACTTTCTAACACAACACATATAATATTCATTTGAATATTTGCGAAAAGCCAATCATAAAATACATGCATTTTTCACAAAAAACCAAAAGCTGTTCCAGCTGATTGAAATGGGTGGTGTAGTCATTCCTTGTTGTGCCTAGTCCCTTCACAAAGGAGAATTCCTGGGTTTGGTTTGCTGCCTTGAACCAGCCCAACAGGACGGGGAAGGAGAGCGGAGGTCTCTGTGCCCCTGGTGGTGGCTCCTTTGATGGCACAGCTCCTGCCAGGCTGGTGTGCTTATCCAGGCTGCTGATTGTGACGGTGTTCACAGGGGTTCTTGGGTTGGGGAAGAGATGAGGATCTGACTCCATGTTTCAGAAGGCTTGATTTATTATTTTATGAAATATATTACATTAAAACTATACTAAAAGAATAGAAGAAAAGGTTTCATCAGAAGGCTGGCTAAGAATAGAAAAAGAAAGAATGATAACAAAGGTTTGTGGCTTGGGCTCTGTGTCCAAGCCAGCTGACTGTGATTGGCCATTAATTAGAAACAACCACATGAGACCAATCACAGATGCACCTGTTGCATTCCACAGCAGCAGATAACCATTGTTTACATTTTGTTCCTGAGGCCTCCCAGCTTCTCAGGAGGAAAAATCCTAAGGAAAGGATTTTCCATAAAAGATGTCTGTGACAGCTTATCAAGGAAGCATCTGCTTCTTCCACTCAGAATTTCCACATTTCTTGGTGCTCCTATGGAGAAACTGCCAGCCTGGGCAATTCCCTCACCCGCAGCTACCATGTTTTAACAAAAAAGCAGCCTTCTATACTAGTGCTTATGTAGAACTTCCTCAAACCACTGCTGATTTATTCCTTTCACATCAACTTCTCCAGGCCATGCTTTGTTATTAGATTTCCCACAGAGCTCAGCCTTAAAGGTAGCTTCAGCTTTTTTTTATCTCACTATCTGATTATATTTAATGACAGTGAAGTTAGGAGACTTGAGGAAGGGATAGGATGTGGCACTTTTGGGACTTTCTTTGGAGTGAATAGGATCACATCAGTCCCCATTTCTTAGGCAATATAAAATGAATTTCTTTAGAGTTTTGGAATCATTCAAGTTGTGGAAGATGTTCGAAGAAGTTATGGAAACCATTGCAACTTTCAAACTGTGTTGGAAACCTGTTGCTTTTTTCAAAGATGCTTTAATGTCTTAGTGTTGCCTTCCAGCAAATTCGTGTACTTTCTTCATTTATGAAAATTAAGTTATTGTAATATTTAGGGTAAGATAATATCAACAGGAATCCTGTGGGAAAATTTTATTACCAGCATTTGCCTTGGGTAATATCTTATTTCATATAATGATGAAATAGGTATTTTTGTATTCTCCGGGGTGATTCAAAAACATCTGCTTCACATTAGCTCCTCCAAGTACTTTGTTTAAAAGAAATGTATTAAAGAAGCCTTTCACAGCTTTTAGTAGAGCAACTGTCTCTTATTTAGTCTTGGGCTAAGTGCTTTCCAATATGAATGATTGCTCTGGCAGCAAGGACAATTAGAACAGCAGCCTGCAATAAAACAGCACCCAGTCCTATTTGGAGAGTATTAATGGTGTGCTTTCCCAGCAGGTTATGATCCAGATAATGCAAAATGAGCTGCTACTAAAAGTTCCTAGAATTTTATAACGCTTTATTATTTTTTTTGCAGCACCAGCTACTGTAAGTGAACAAGTTAGAGACCATTGGGTGAAATTTTGCAAAGGTGTGGGATGATCCTCAGATTCGTGGTTCTTCACTCCTGAGTTAACAGGAATGTTGTTGTCTGTCACTGTTTTGTTGTCTTCTTTGTTTTCCAGTCAGAAAAGCAATTGAATTTTTATTCAATGACTTTCATTATTTAATCTGAAACGATCTTCAGAAGAGAACACTGAGGGCTATTTTTAGTAACCTTCCTGTCTGGTCTTATTCCATTACCGCCCCTCCATCATTATTCAGTCCTGTTTTTCTCTCTTGCATCTGTCCTATATTTCTTGTTTTCAGGCAGAACTAAATTTACAGCTGCCTTTTCACCCTCTGATGCTGGACTGATTCCTTCTCTGCAGAATTCTCTCAGCATTACAGTGTGTGTGTCTGTGTGGCTCCTTGGGGATGTGGAGCCTCAGCAGCCTCAGCCATTCCCACTCTGCAGTGACCAACAATAACAAATTATTCACTTGCACATCACTGCTTTGCCCCTGTGTCCTTTCCCTGCATGGGCAGTAACATTACCATGCTGCACATTTCATGGCTTGCCGCTGAACTGATTCATGTGGAGTTTGAACTCTCTGAAATATTAGAAATAACTATGTCATTTTTTAATTCCTACAACTGCTTTCCATGTAAATGCACAGAACTTGGCTTTTTATGTGTATATAACTGCAATACTTAGTTTCATGTAATTTTACATTCCTATTTTTTAAGTAAGCAGGTGGTTCAGTTGTATAATTTTTTTTCTGTGATGGCGTTCACAGGGGTTCTTGGATGAGGGAAGAGATGAGGATCTGACTCCATGTTTCAGAAGGCTTGATTTATTATTTTACGATATATATTACACTAAAACTATATTAAAAGAATAGAAGAAAAGGTTTCATCAGAAGGCTGGCTAAGAATAGAATAGCAAAGAATGATGACAAAGGTTTGTGGCTTGGGCTCTGTGTCCAAGCCAGCTGACTGTGATTGGCCATTAATTAGAAACAACCACATGAGACCAATCCCAGATGCACCTGTTGCATTCCACAGCAGCAGATAACCATTGTTTACATTTTGTTCCTGAGGCCTCTTAGCTTCTCAGGAGGAAAAATCCTAAGGAAAGGATTTCCATAAAAGATGTCTGTGACACCAACCATTGTTTCTCTGTAACATCTGTCAGCTCCTAATCAGAGGACAGTGCAGGATGGGACATTCCTGTGTGTGTGTAATTTCTTTCCAGAACCTGGGGGTGTTAACAGTGCTAAATATCCATGTATTGCCTCTGTGCTACAGATTCATTTCTGTGAGTGCTGCTTTGGTCTTCTCAGGCACCCAGTACACTAGTGGATTGTGAGACATGAGGGATCTGAAATACCAAGGTACTGAACAAGTTTTCTGGACAGCTCTGACAGAAAAGCCAAGTGAATTATTCCTTTCTCTTCTGTGACTGTGCTCCATCCTTCCTTTGCTGGATTGAGTGCTCCAGTCTGACCTGTGCATAGCCTTGCTGTCGCTGAGCATGAGTGGGAAACATATACCAGGTTTTGTTGCTATTTCTTATCCCAAATTCAGGAACAGTGTCTGTGCTGGTGCTTCTAAAAGCCAGCCAAAGGGGACAGGAGGTAGCTCTGCAGAGTACTAGTTTTTTTAACCACCTTCAATAAGCAAATAGCAAAATATGTGCAGCCCCCCCAAGCAGTTCTGTTTCTACAAAGTGATTTGTAGCTAGCTAGCAGTGCCACAAATGCTCATCTTAGCTAAATCTTGCTGTATTCTGAGGTTTGCTCAAATGGGAGATGAATGACTGGTCTTGAAGCACAGCAAAATGCACTTCTTTTGAGAGGTTGAAATTATTTCAACTTCACCAAAAAAATACAGTGATTTTTCAAACTCCTCTTAAAATACAGAATGCTCAGCCCTATCCCATTCCATTTCTTTGACCTTTCTGAAATGGATTTGATGGGAATTTTACATGTAAGCAGCAGATAACCAACTCGGACTATAATGTGAAAATTATTAGTATCTGAATTGCTAATTCTTTAATGCAATCATGGCTGACTCAGCAATGCTTAAAGCCTTCAGCTTCAGCCCTTGTGGTGTGTGAGAGTGTCAGTAAGTGATGGCCCATTTGTCATGCAACATTTGGAGATTTCTTGAAATTTCGGGGAAGGGAAAGGAAATTGTTGTCTATTGCTGATTTCCAGCCCACTGGTGAGGCAATAAGTTTAGAAAAGTGTGGTTCAAAGAAGATTGAGAAGTTGAAGTCTAAATAAAGAAAAATAGTTTAAAATGGAAAGGATTAATATTTGGGAGCATTATTTGTCTGCTGAAAAACACTTAGAAAAAGAAGCTTTTCCCCCCCTAAATTTTACTGCATGTGTAGTTAAATTTAGGGAGAGCACAGTGTGTGAACTGCCCTTGCCTTACTGAGCCAGCAAGATAAATTCTGCACATTCAGGGCTCTCACTGAGGACTAAAGGAAATCCTATCATTAATGACAGCTCTCATGAGAATTAGGTGTTAGCATAAACCATTGGGGCTTTTTGGAATAATGAAATCATACCTGCTGCATGGAGCTGATTTATTCAAAACAGCCACTGGGGATTAAATCATTGGCATTTATTTACATCTTAGTTGAGAAGTAAATCTGGTCATCTTAGCACTGTGCCTGGAAGCCAGGCCTCACTGAAATATGCTGCTGAGCTTTCTCCTGTTATTGAGAACATTTCACTGTGCATATTGCCCTCAGGTAGATAACCCAAATAACCATTAATCCTTTGGCTCTCTCAGTTTTAAGGGGCCACTTAACAAGATAAAGTAGAAGTACAAGAGCATTTTTCTAGCTGCCAAAACGCCAGGCTGAGGAGAGCCTGAATAATGCTCAGCTGTTTGCTTATGTGGAGAGGCTGTTTCAGATGAGGGAGTGCTCCGCTGTTTGCTGGGTGGGGTATTCCCTGGAATATTGCTTGCTTCATCACAGGCTTTCCTAAAAGCAGCAGGTGGCTTTATTGTTGTTTTCCCAGTGTGAAAAATGCATATTTTATGATTGGCTATTCGCAAATATTCAAAGGAGTATTATATGTGTTGTGTTAGAAAGTAATGCTGTATTAATTCTCTTAAGTAGTGTGTTAAATATAGTTTTAGGTTATTAAAAAATGTTAAAATAGAAACTATGCTATGTAGGAGACTTTTTGTAAAGATAGGACTCACAGTGAGATAGCAGCCACAGGACACCTGAATCTTTCAGAGAAAGAGAATTTATTGCTCCATTATCAGAAGAAATGAACTTCTTACCACCCCAAAGGTGCTGCCAGGATTCAGAGGAAGAAGTTGATGATGACCAGACAGAATCCTGTATTTGAATGGAATTTATTCATCATGTATGAGGTGTATAAATATGCAACAGGCTGTTGTATTAAGGGTTAATCCTCTGTTAAGGTGGGTCCTTTTTTGGGCTTGTGCTGCCCAGAAAAAGGTATCTGGACATCCATAACTCTTTGTATTTGTTTTCTCACATTGTCCTAATTCAAATTGTCCAAATCATTATTACTCTAATTGTATTACTATTTTTATAACCATTTTATTACTATTAAACTTTAAAAATTTTAAAAAAGAAGTGATTGGCATTTTTCACACCAGTCTTTGACTGCTGTGGCCCACATTATCTGGGCATTTGGGAATTTGTCCCAGCACTTCCAATTAGCAACAGCCTGTGCTGGTGATAGAAATACAGTTACAGGAGCCTGTTTTCATAATGCAGAAAGTTGGTCTACACTGTTTTCCCTGAAAGCAGTGGTAATTCTCATTAGATTAAGATCTATAGATCACAGAGCCATTTAGATGGGAAAAGGCCTTTAAGATCAAATCCAGCTGTTAATGTAGCACTGCACATGAAAAATTGGAACATATTTTATCAACCAGTCTGTGCATCTTGTAGCTGAGTTCTGATGCAGTGCTTTCATAGACTCACAGAGGAAGCAGGACAAGTGTGAATCCTCAGCTGCTACCAGTATGCAAAAAGTTCATTCTGTGTTGAAGCAACTGAATGTGTACTTTTTGACTATGCTGAAGTCTTACTCTGCTTTCCTATGGACAACAAAATAAATGGGTTATTCACCCAGCTGAACTCTTTTTCCATCTCTGTTCAGCAGATGTAGAAAATAAATTAGATTTTTGGCCTTTGTGCTGTATTTGATGAGCTCGAGTTGCACATCCCTATTTTTGTCATGAAACTATATATGGCCATGAACCATTGGCTGGGTGAAGTATTGCAATGAAGGGTTTCCACCAGTCACATTCTTGGACACAGATGTGCAAGGAAGGGTTTTGTTGTGCTGAACACACTGAAATTACATCTTGCTGCCAGAAGAGTAAAAGTCTACAAAAAAGCGTGATAATACATTTTTTTTAGTCCATATGTGTATTGCCCAATGCATTGAGTTTTGTGTGCCTGGAAAATAGTGAGATAAGCAGACTTTAACTGCAGCATCTTTTTATAACAATAATAGCAATATGGCATCATCAGAGAAATTAAATGCCAGTATGTTTTGGAAGTGTAGAGATATATCTGAAGTCTGGTTTTCAGTATTAACTTTGGTTCCTTGCTGTTAGGCTGCAGTCCCTTAAGTTCACTTAAAAAGAGAAAGCACCTGGCTTTTACAGTGATTCAGACTTCATTTCATTTTCTGTATGTTCACCATCCCCAAATACTTCTTGAGAGTGTAGCTCTGTGACTGTGTTTATTTTATTGTACCCTGGTCCTTTGGTTTGTGCAGATTCTTGCTGTCTCAGTTCTGTTTTTCTTGGCAAGGAAAGGGAGCAATGCCCATTGTGCCCAGCAGAGCAGGTGAGAAGGTCAGGGAGTCTTTGAGGCTGTGAAGAGACAGTGTTTTATGCTTAAATATTAAACTAAAGTTTGTCCAAAAGGGTTGGATTATTAAACGTGATGTGTTTGTAATTGGCTTACGTTAATCTGTGATTGATTAAAAAAAAAAAAAGAGAGAGAAGAAAAGCATGGACATTTAAAAAAAAAAAGGGTATGTTTTGTAGAACCCAATGCTTTTAGCTGTTTACTTAAAACTTTCATATGTGTGGCTTTTGTACCTCATTTTAAAGCCAGCACATCTTGGGAATTGATTTTTGAATGATGGACAGATCATTAGAGTGCTGAGGAGCTGTGCATGGGATGATTGCCCCCAATCCTGTGCTCCCTTGTTGTGTTGCTTTCAATTCAGTCACTCGTAGGAAAATAAAAGCTGCTGCCCTTGCAATGTCAGAGATCAGAAGGAGCTGGTGATTTGGATGGAGAGCCTGTCTCAGCAGAAGGAAACAACGCTGGCTGTGAGGAGCCTTTGCTGAGAGCCATCAGCAGCCATTAGCAGCAGTGGGATGCCAGGTGTCAGCTGGCTGGGGATGCTGCTGGTCCCAGTGGTTTGTGTGCCATAGCTGGTGACAGCTCCTGGGAGCTGCTGCTGGAAGCACACTGTGAGCTAACAGGAGGTGGTGTGCAAGGAAAGGTCTGAAAATGGGACACAGCAGATTTCAGAGCATGTTGGGGTCTCTGGCTGGTCAGAGTGACCCCAAAGAACAGTTAGAAATTCTCTTTTCCCAGCCCGGTGCTTGAAGAAGGAGTCAGAGCTCTTCATTTCTCGGTCTCAAGGTTGTTTATTGTTCCTTATCTATAAAATTCTTTCTCCTGCCCTGCTGAGCTCCATCACAGGACAGTCCCAGGCACTCTGCCTGCCCCCAGGGCAGTGTTATGTCTTTATATTAAAAACTACGTGTACAATGTTTACAATTACTTTCCAATACCCATCACCTCTGTTAGACAGTGAGCTGCTACTCTAAACCAATCCGTCAGTGCCACCATCACAGCAGAAGATGGAGGCCAAGAAGAAGAAGGAGAAAGGCTGGACACCCCCAGATCCCTCCATCTTGCCTCCTGGACCCACATACCAAAAACTCCAAAATCTACTTTTTCACCCTGTGATAACTTCACTATTATTTTTTCTAAACTGTTGTGGCTTGCTGATCTTCATCTAACTTTGGTAATTTGCTCCATGGGTCACAATCAAACCCACAGGTGTTTTGGGCTCTGTGCCAGGGTCTCTGAGCCCCCTGGCAGGGTCCTGGCCATCTTGGACAGCCAGAGGGATGTCCTGGGTTCCCACAAGAGCAGAGGAGGCATGTTTAGACTTCAGTAGCAATGGAGCTTGGAATTTTAGTTAGTCTGGAATGCAAACCAAAGTGCTTTCAGATGATGATGAATTATTTCTAAACCCTGAATTTTATGGACCACTATTAAACTATTGTTAGGAAGCTACACATGTGAACCCTGAAAATAGGGTAATAAATCATTCATGTTACCTGTTTGAAATGCTCCACTGATTTATGTAGCTGGAGAGCAAGACCTCCATTCAGTATCCAGCCAGTGTGCTGAAACAGGATTGTGTTGCCTGTGTGTAATTCAAATATTCAGGGCATGGAGTGGCCTCTGAGAGCTGTGATGGGTAGTGGTGAGCAAAGCTGTTGGGAAGAGTTAACAATAACCATTATCAATACTGCAAGAAGCTGCACAAAAACCACTGAGTGAATTTTGAAAGTCTGAAATGCATTGCTATGAATAAGGTGGAAGGCTTCCATTCAGCAATGGAGCTGCATAAATTGGTGCTTAGTGGTCTTTGAGGACTCCTGTAACTTTGTAGGTAGACAAATCTTGGCTTAGGGTTTGTCTAAGATTGGAATAAGATAGAAATTATAACTGGAGTCTGCCTTTGTTCCAAAGGACGTGATGAGAAGATGGTTTTGTCACTCACAATCCCTGGATCCCAGACACCAGGGTGTGATGGTGTTCACAGGGGTCCAAGGATGAGGGAAGAGATGAGGATCTGACTCCACGTTTCAGAAGGCTTGATTTATTATTTCATGATATATATTACATTAAAACTGTACTAAAAGAATGGAGGAAAGGATTTCATCAGAAGGCCAGGTGAGAATAGGAAGGAGTGATAACAAAAGCTTGTAGCTCAGACTCTCTGTCCTAGTCTGCTGACTGTGATTGGCCATTAATTAGAAACAACCACATGAGACCAATCCCAGATGCACCTGTTACATTCCACAGCAGCAGATAACCATTGTTTACATTTTGTTCCTGAGGCCTCTTAGCTTCTCAGGAGGAAAAATCCTAAGGAGAGGATTTTCCATAAAAGATGTCTGCGACACCAGGGAGCAGCTGTGATGACTTCAGGTGAGGCAGGAGGTGTGTGGAGGTTTGTGCAGTTTGTATTTGCCTAACTGTGTTTGTTCTGCAAAGCTGAGGGACAGCTCTTTGTGCTGCACTTCCATGCGGTCTCTCTCACAAGCTTTCAGTAACCACACACCAGATTTCTCTGACACGAATGGAGGGCGCACTGCTAATTTCTCTAGTGTATTTTCCAGTGCTGGGAGGAGCAGCAAAGCTGTCATGGTGAATCTTAAAATAAAAGTCTAACAGCAAAATCCTAGGACTTGTGGACCGTGAGTATTTACATAGTAACATGAGTGTATTTAAATAAATGAACCTTAAAAATCAGTTTCAGACACTGGAGTGTACAAACAGAAAACGATGCTTTTCAGTCGCAGCAGTGAGAATAGAGCTGTTTATGGTGTGTGGTGTGAGCTGATATAGGACTCTGCTCAGAGGTTACACTGATAAGTTATTTTTCCATGTAGGAACAAGCAAACCTTCCCTTAACAGAAGCACCTTGTGGTGAGCCACAGAGATCTAAAAAAGCACTGTAGAGATCTAAAAGAGCACAGTTTGGCTTGTGGTGCTAATTATCCACCATGCTCTGGAGCATTGCTGGGCCATGGCCCAGCAGACACCACAGGAATTGGAAACTACAGCTAGTGCTTGTCCAGCACTGGGATTGCAGGGCTCCAGGGACACAGCCCCTGCTCAGGCTGCTCAGAACCTGTTATTCCTTCTGGCATTGTTATAAATGAGAAGCCTGACTAGGCCAATATTCAAGCAGCAATCAATTTATTAATTAATATGGTAAAGTATGAGCAACACAGCGCTGGGTACAGGGGGGGAAGTTTTCCCTCCAACTGCACACTCATAGTTGAGGCTTACAGGTATTTATAGGGGTACTCATCAGCTTTCTCAGCAGTTTCTATTCCCAATTTTTACTCATCAGCAGTTTCTATTCCCAATTTTTACATCGCAGTTCTATACACTATTGTGATTTAGTTTTTCTCAGGATGTATCCCAAAAGGAGCATCCCCAGATGGTGGTGGTCCAGTTTCTGAAAGAAGAAAGAAGTCTCCCATCTTGGGCAGTCCAGCTACCCAAATGTGGGTCCACCTTTCGACTGCAAAGACTATAAATCTCATAACAGTGATGTCCAGCTTCCCTTGGTCAAAACTATAAATCCTTGAGTTGATGTTCATCTTCCTTTCTCAAGCTGCTTTTCTCTGCTTTATTAAGGTGTGAGATAAGCATATTTTCTTTATATATATTCCAAAGCTTTAGTTTCAAGGATACAAGCAATATTCTAAAATTATACTTCAAAAGGTTATTAATGCAGAGCCCTGTATGGATTAAATGCAAGCAAAAAGCAACATCCTTAACGCTTTAATTCCAATGCTCCTATATCAGCTAAGGTTAATTGCAAACAAAGGATAGGTTCAAAGGCCTTCTTCCATGCTTTACTTTCCTCAGTTATTATTAGAATTCACAACTGTACCATTGTCGGTCTGCACACATATCACAATCAGAAATACACGCATTGCCTGTGTGTACCTGACACCAAACACAGCTTGGTATTTCACAGCATGCACCTTCACCCAGCTGTGCCCATGGCTGGGCTTGCCTGGGTTTACTGTGACCAGGCTGCCTCGCAAATGCTCCTTAAATGAGCAGGGAAATAAGGGAATAGGGAAATTGAATGAGGGAAATTGAAAATGCATAAGGAAAATGTTGGCAATGTGATGTCAGGCTGCTCTGGCCACAGTGTAGGATGATTCTTATTCCAACAGCTGTTTTCATACATTCATAAAATATGGTAAAAGAACAATTTCAAGCCATACTTTCGGGTTTGAATAAGTTAAGAAAAACATTATTGCTGTTTTTAGTTTTGTGCTTAGCCTTGAAAGCCAGATTTCAGAGGTTGCTTTATGTGTTTTGTGGTCTGTCATTATTTAGCATCTCAGATGATGTGATTTTTATGAGGGTTTATTTAGAGCACTCTTTTGGAGGCAGGAGACCTGTGGGTATTTATTTCTGAGGTGTTAGAAGGGGAGTAGGAAAGTATTTGAACACTCCGTGACTTCTAGAGGGTCTCTTAATTTTAAACTCTGTTCAGTGCAAACTGTAGTATTGTCATGTAACTTTTGACAACGTTAAAATATTTCTCACTGTCTGACTGAGCATTTAAGAAGTGTTGCAGATGTGCACAGATTTTCTAGAAGGAAGGAGAGCAGAATGTCCCAGGATACTTCCCTGCGCAGTGCTCATGGTACTTTTGCCAAGCTACAGATTTACATTTTTAGCTCAGAGGTGGGACCCGTGAAGGAAAGCTGAGTGTGTCTTGTACCTTGACTGTCCTAAATGCAGTTTGGGTGAAATGAACTTCCAGATCTGTAAATTTAGTAATTCGTTACTTTATTTTACTTTATTGTGAGCTCCTTCAGTATATCTCAGGAAAGGTCAAACCACTGTATTTTGGCTTTTCTGATAATCTGCTGTCCCACTTATTGTCAGGCTACAAAGAGAATTCATTTTGCAGCATCTAACAAGCACCAAGTGCTCGAAAGACTTTCTTTTCCCTAGTGCATTCATTGCTTTCGAGAAATGTTTTTGCTCAGCCTGAGCCACAGCAGCTCACCTGGCAATCAGAAATTTAGAAAGCTGATGTATTTTGTGTTTTAGTTACCTTGCCTTGCTTATGATGATGAATGCTTGGAAGCACATGCATGTTGACATTGCTGTGGGGGATCACATCTCAAATGAGAATCACTGGTACCAGACTGTCCTGGAAGCAGTGTCTGGCCTACCTCAGCTGTATTTATTTTCCTTGTCTGTGAAAAACGCCAATCACTTGGTTTTTTTTAAATTTTAAAAGTTTAATAGTAATCAGATGGTTATAAAAAATAGTAATACAATTAGAGTAATAAAAATTTGGACAATTTGAATTAGGACAATATGAGACAATAAATACAAAGAGTTACGGACATCTGGGTGCCTTTTTCTGGGCAGCACAAGTCTGAAAAAGGACCCACGTTAACAAAGGATTAACCCTTAAAAACAACAGCCTGTTGCATATTCATACACCTCATCCATGATGCATAAATTCCATTCAAACACAGGATTCTGTCTGGTCAGCATCACCTTCTTCCTCCAATCCTGACAGCGTCTTCAAGGCAGGAAGAAGTTCATTTCTTCTGATAAGAGGGCAATAAATTCTCTTTCTCTGAAAGATTTTGGTGTCCTGTGGCTGCTGTCTCACTGTGAGTCCTTTCTTTAAAAACAAGTACCCTACATAGCATAGTTTCTGTTTTAACATTTTTTATAACCCTAAACTATATTTAACACACTACTTAAGCGAATTAATACAGCATAACTTTCTAACACAACACATATAAGATTCATTTTCATATTTGTGAAAAGCCAGTCATAAAATATGAATTTTTCACATTGTCCATGACCTCTGTTACATCAAAACATAAATCCTGTTGCTGAAATGTCACCAAAGATCACAGAACTCCCTGCAGCTCGTTGGGCAGCTCAGCTGCAGAGGAGAGCAGAGCCTTGCAGGTGTTCCATGGTACAGTCACCTCTTCCTTACATGATGGATGCTGGAGCTTCACCTGAGTCGAAAATGTAATCAGAACCTTTTATGGGGTAATTTGGATTTGTACAGCACTAAAGATCTGAGAGCTGTAACCACAGTGAAGGTCCTTGTCTGTCTCTTTCTTGCAGTTTTTGTTTAGTTAAGGCATGTTTTAAACAATTTGAGATGCACTTCAAGACAGACCTAGATCTGTTTTCTTGGCTCTTGATTACAAATTTCATTTTCTGTTTTCCCAGCCTCTTCCATAGTAACTTTTCAGTCTTTTACATTGATTATTCCCCCAGGAAATGTCAGATGATTTAGCTCCCTGGTTTTAATCTTGTCTGTATGTTCTCACAATGGGTCCAGCTGATGCCAGCTTGTTCTTTTCTCTGAATGGTTCCCTGGTTTGGTCCCCACAGCTGCCAGTCTTGCTGTTGAGTCTGTGATAGGTAAAGCTGATGAAGTATTTAATATCTCTGACATATCCAGGCCAAGTTGCTCTGTAGAACAGACTGTTTTCAGCTGTTTGCTCTGTGAGGTGTCTGAAATTATCTTAAAGGGACATTTTATTTTTATCTTGGGATAACCTAGGAAAGGGAGGTTAAAAATGCTGTGGTGTAGAGTAGGATCCCTGGCGTTATCACAGGTGGTTGTTAAAAATGTTGGAAAGTATGAAGAGCTAAATCAACTTTAGAAGTTCCCTGAAGAAATTAGTTGCTGATAATGAAACAATTTAAAAAGTGATACCTGGTTGTGGAATATTAAAGTAAATAAACTCCTAATCAAGAGTTAACTCCTTTTTTTATTCTCAGGATTGGTGCTGATATAATTTCATATCCTCAGCTGAGAAAGGAGGAAGAGGCTTAGTCTGAAAATCCAAGAGCAAGTTCTTAGCAGAGTGTGAGAAGGTGATCAATTGCTATCTTTTCAGGTGATTTTATCTTACACTTTTTGTTCCGTATCTTTGCAAATATTTCATGGAAGGGCAGTAGTGAACAGATCTGCTCTTTGTGCCAGACCATTCAGAAGTAAAGTCTTGTCCTTGTGCTCAGGAAAGAACCTCCACTACTTAATTCTGCTACTTCCCCACACTCATCTATTATGCTGCCTGTTTTTAAGGAAAATCCTCTCACTGCTGCTTGGCCAGCCTCTGGAACACGAGATGTGTCATGTCTTCCTTGGCTATCTTCAGTCTTTGCTGCAATGCAAAATTAATCTGCTGCCAATTCAGCCAAGTGTATCATCAATGAAATGTGTACTTAGTAAATAAAACCTGCTCCAGACTATTGGACCTAAAATACTCTTTTTTTTTTGGTTGTTTTTTTTTTTAATGTACCATCTTGTATTTATATATTGGTTGCTGTCATTTTCATAGACCTCTTTCTCTGCCTTGCCACTTTTGTTTTTCTCCCACAGATTAAACAATCTTGATCCAGCTCTGACTTAAGGGGTTCTTTTTTCCTTCTTTTTCTACCAATGAAAAAATTCAGTACCAGCTTTTGTAACTACTTGCTGCCTTTTTTATTTCAACCTTTTGCACAACCTGGTTTTGGTAAGGTTATACCAAGAGGGGTTCCACTGGAGACAAGCCATGGCAGTGTGGCCTTGGTGGTTCTGCTCTGGTGCAAGGTCCTTGACAGAAAATGCTTTGGGCTCTGCAGCCTCAGAGAGGGGCAGGTGTGTCCCAAGGAGACACAGAGACAGTGGCACCTGGCTGTCTGTGTATTTTGTCACTCTGGTTTTAAATCATGTCCAAGACATTGAAAAGCTGTTGCAGAAATGTGTTTCCTTTCTGTGACTTAGGGAAAGGTTGGTGATGATCAGTGTCTTCTAGTGATGGTGTATCTGCATCTTTATTATTAGGAGGAAATGAAAATGTGTTATCTCTCTGTGCACCCTAAAAGGTTTGACATCTCTAACCAGCCTTGGGACCTTCCCTAGAGCTTCCCCTCTGTTAATCCCACGGGAAATCTTTCCACAGTGCACACTGCTGCGTCACAGACATCTTTTAGGATGTCATCAGAAAGGATTTCATCAGAAGGCTGGCTAAGAATAGATAAAGAAGGAATGAATAACAAAGGCTTGTGTCTCAGACAGAGTCTGAGCCAGCTGGGTGTGATTGCCCATTAATTACAACATGGCCCAATCACAGATGCGCCTGCTGCATTCCACAGCAGCAGATAATCAATGTTTACATTTTGTTCCTGAGGTCTCCCAGTTTCTCAGGAAGAAAAAATCCTAAGGAAAGGATTTTTCATAAAAGATGTCTGTGACAGATCTCCAACACTGCCTTCACCTCTGCTGCAGTACAGACACGTCACAGCAGCTGGGCCAAAATGACAGACAACAGTTCCTGGCAAAATAGCTTAAATGCTTGATAGATTTAACTGTAATAATACATATATATATAGATATATATAATTCCAGGCAAAATAGAATATCCACTAATGATAACATCTGCTAGGTTTTATTACCTGCAGATAATAAAAGTTAATAAAACTTCTCTCTTTGTAAAAGGAACAAAAATGCTACATCAAACTGCCTATAACTGCGTTTCATTATCAGACTTCTGGTTTTTCTTCTCTCACACACACAGCTTTTAAAATTATTGTTGGCTTTGACTAGCCATCAACAGCTCATTTAACTGAGATTAGCCAATTCCCAAGAAAATTAGGTTTTGCTGAAGAATATGAGCTGATAAAAATGAGTATTTGATGTGTGTGTGCTCAGGTGTCCCTGGCAGTACATGGTGAGCATCTGAAAAGCGTGCCAGGAGAAATGTGGGGGCTCTGCAGGAGCTCCTGCAGACAGGTGGGACAGGCAGTCCTGCAGCAGGGAGAACAGGAGGGCATGGAGAGGAACAGATTGCACTTTTTAGCTTTTGGATGGTAGGGGGTTTTGTGTAGTTTTTAAGTTTTTGTGATTTTTCATCATTTGCTTTAACTACAATCTCAGAATTTGGAAGATTTCTGAGGATTCCCAGTGCCTTGGTTCCTAGCCATTTCTAGTAACTAGGGGCCTGTTGAGAACTATGGTTAAGATGAAGCTTTTTGCCATCCCAAGTCAGTTGAAATCTGATTGCTTTGACCTGTCACTTCTGTCTGTTCCCCACAATTATCCCCATCCTGCCCTATCAGAAGTGCCTTTGCAATACTTTGGCAAAACACCTTGACACTTTGCTTTGAAGGCTTGCTGAACAGTTCTGCTGGGGGCACATTTCTGCAAAGTCAAAAGCCACATCCAATCCTACTTAGCACTTTATGTGTAACATTTCAGCTTCCTTTAATGGGTATTTCCTGCATTTGGCAGCTCTTGCATGTCAGAATCCCCAAGTGACAGCTTAGCAAGATGAGCAGGTATTGAAACCAGGGGCAGGCTGCTAAAGCATGTGTAGAATTATGGTTTTGTCCAGAGTTTTGATTGCTTTGCTAAAGCTGCAGTGAGGACTTGTTCATTAGGATCTCCCTTTAGAAAAATGCCATGTGAATTTTCTCTCAGAGGGTGAGATGGGCTGAGGAGAGAGCCAGGGCTGGCTGTCACAGACATCTTTTAATGAAAATCCTTTCCTTAGGATTTTACCTCCTGAGAAGCTGAAAGGCCTCAGGAACAAAATGTAAACAATGATTATCTGCTGCTGTGGAATGCAACAGGTGCATCTGGGATTGACCTCATGGGGCTGTTTCTAATTAATGGCCAATCACACTCAGCTGGCTCAGACTCTCTGTCCGAGACGCAAGCCTTTGTTATTCATTCCTTTCTAGTCTTAGCTAGCATTCTGAGATGCAACATTTTCTTCTATTCTTTTAGTATAGTTTTAATGGAATAGATATAATAAAATAATAAATCAGCAAACATGGAATGCAATCCTCATCTCTTCCCTCAGCCTGAGACCCCTGCAAACATGGTCACAGCCTGAAGCCCCAGGAGGGCTTGGAGCACTCAGCTTAGGGCTGCTCTCCTTTGGCTTCTTTCCTTCCTTCTTGGCAAACTGTGTGTGGCCTCACAGGCACAAAGGAGATGTGGGTTTTGTCACCTTTGTGTTCAGATTACTTACCCAAGGCTATTCACAGCCTTGGAGCAGTGGTGCAGCCTCATTGCTCCCTGTTCCTCTGGAATATCTGCACACACTTGGAATTGCCCAAGGCTGACTCTCAGCCTGTCTGCCTCCATTGCCTGCTCTTCAAGTCCTTTACTCTGTCAAGATATCAGATGAATTTCTGCACTTGTGACTAATGCATAAGGTGAAGGAGGTTCCAGTAATATTTAGAGAAGTGATTAAATCCCTCAATAGGATGTAATTCTTTTGAATAATTGCCAAGACGTCACCTTCTGCTGTGAAACTCAGGCTTTCTGTTGTGGTGTGCAATCTGCAGCCTCCTTCACCAGGCAAGGGCATGCGTGCTCGTCTGCTTTTTTTTTTTACATTTTGTCTTTGCATGCCCTTTGCCACCAAAGGATCCTTGTGCTTGAAAGTATGGCAGATCTGCTGGAAGGCAGGACACTCCTCAGAAGTGTTTTCTGCACTATATATAAATGTATTTTCAAAGAGAAGCATTAAACACCATATTAAAAAAATCCAGAAAACCAGATTTGAACTGATTTCCCAGTTAGACTATAAGATGAAAATGCTTTGCAGAATCACGTCTCTCCTGCTTTTCCTCCCATGTCTCTGGGTTATGTGTCACATCATTTCCATCATTCTGTGGCTTCAAAGCAGTGATGTTGAGCACCCTTGTTCTCACAGCTGGTGGGGTGCACATCTGACCCAGCATTTTATTCATGCAGCATATTTCACATCTTCACCAGCTGCTTCAGCCACAGCAGTTAAAATAGTTCATATAATCAATAAAAACTCCCAAGGGAACAGGGAAAATACTAAATAAATGTTTTGCCAGAAATACTGTTCAAATTATGTGTTTTTTTCTCTATTTGTATTGTGTCAGAACCTATTTCAGTGTAGATCTGTTTAAATGACAGATAAATGAGTTGTGAAGTAGTCTGTAATCATGCTCTGGTCTCTGGAGAAATTTAATCAAAACTATTTTGAAGGCACCGTTTAAAGAACTCCAGTATTTGTAACACATTTCATGTGAATGTGAAAACGAGATTGGTGCTCCCTCTGCAAGGGATCAACATTCTTGTGCAGGAGCAGCTGCCCAGACAAATACAGGCATATAAATAAAGAAAATCTTTTATCACCACACACAAATCAAAATTTAATAACTAAAAAAAGAACCTTGATATTAATTCAAGAGACTGCTGTCTTATTGCTGTCATTTGTGGACTGGGTTTTTTTCACACGTCCAATAAGGATAGAAAAATGAGTGTTCATTTCTCAGAAGAGAAAAAAATGCCCTTGGGATTTGCATACCTGCAACATTTTTTGTTGAAGTCTCAGTGTATCCATCAGCTGCTTTGGAAAATATACAAGTTTGTTGTGAGGTGACAGATCATTTGGAAAAAGAGGAATAAGAATGAGATGCTTTCACCTACTAAAGGGGCCACAAGTCTTCTGTTCAGGCTGCAGAGGTCAGGAAATGATGATGTTTGCTGTCAGTTTGAGCTCACAGGGTTCCAGCAGCACATTGCAGGGATAACTGCACCACGTTTTCATCTGGGGGTTTTAACGACTACATTACTCATATTTACATTTCTTTCTTAATTGGACATTTGGAGGAAAATTTATTTGGTAGTCCTCCTATGCTGCGGTTTTCATCTTGAGCAATTTTCTTTTAAAGAGCACAGTCTTGGTCAGAATGTGTTCAAAGCACTTCACATTTTTACAAAATTATCTGTACAAGGATAATGAAGGGTCTAATTATCACTGCAATTACAAACTAATTCTCAAATGTGAAATATACCTCCCATATAATTACTGAGATCAAACTGGATTTTCAAATCATTTATCCTCGGTAACTGGAATGCCTTCTAAAATTAACCTGTCTCAACACTATAGGAGGCAATGTATTCCACTTTTATTGTTCTTTTGGCTTTACTGTGCACTGGGAGTCTTTTTATTTTTTCTTTTTTTTTTTTAAGATACTGTGTGATTATTACTCTAACCCAGAAATCAGTGTTATGCTGAGTTTGTGCAAATACATACTTGCAGGAAAACACTGAGAGAAACAAAAAAACCACATTGAAATGATTTCTTTAGGTCCACTAAAATAAATGGCTGGGTATTAACAGCTCTGTATTAGGATTATTGTTACATGAGTGGTAGTTGGGCAAGATGTTCTCAGTTATATTGGAATAAAAAATATGGACATGAAACTTAGTTTTCCTATTCATTTTGTCTTGGTTTTTCCCTTTCCCTGGCTTCATATTCCCTCTTTTTCCATGTGCCTAGATATTTTAAAGCCAAGATCCTTATGTATCTGATTATTTACTGGTTGTAGTAATAATTTCTGCTGCAGTGATGATCCGGATCAGGGACTAATGCAATTACCAGACAGAATAATAGGCTCCAGATTCCTGCAGGTACTTAAAACTTGTTTTGCAGTGTATTAATGTTCATTCATTCTCCGTCATTACCATGTCTGGAGTCTGTCCTGGGCTTGATTGCCTTTTTCTTTGGGCACCTCAAAGGCATCTCTTCCACACAGAGAGGACTCTGCATTAAAGATAAAATTCCTCTCCTCAGCTCCTTGTCTTCTTTAAGCGGTTAGTCTGGGCAAAGGGAAAAGCAAACATGCCTGGTCTCATTCTGGCCATCTCAGGTCAGCCAGTTCCTCCTCCCAGACTTTGGGAAGTCTGGGAATAAATCACAGCTTCCAAAATTCCCTTTGAAATGATTCAGGGATTGGTGGATACCAACAGCTGACCTCCAAATCCAAGATGACAGGGAGAAAATTTATGTTCATAGAACCTTGATATATTGGTAATAATTTTTGGCTTAGTCTGACTCTTTTTTTAATGCAAACAAAAATTAAATTCTGGGGTTCAGAAATTAAATGCTTTCTGAGCTGATGCAAAATAACTTAAAAACCCCTCATGGTGTAAAATGGCCTTGGCAGGCTGTAGATACAGCACTTAAAGAAGAGAATCTCTTCTAGGGATTTGGGCTTAGACTTCAGTGGTGTCAGAGCCTCTGAAGGCTCAGAGGAGCTTCCAGGGCCAGGGATTTTTGGAAGTTGCAGCTTTACTGTGCTGTGACTCTTCTGTCCATGCTGAGTGCCCAGCCTTTTGCTCGTAGTTGTAAGGACTTTGTCCAGCAGCATCTCCCCACAGGAAGGGGAGCTGGGAGCCTGAACAGGGCCAAGCCTTGGCCTCACCCAGGGGCAAAATTAAATTTTGATGCACAGCACTTCCTAAAACAAATATTTCATTATTTGTTTAAAATGGAACACTATGAAAATGTACCTTGAAAGCCCTAGTGGTAGAGAAAGTGTTGGAAGTACTTAGCAGATCCAGAATGACATGCTTAGTATGTATGGGGGTTGGTTTTTGGGTTTGTTTTGTTTTGTTTCTTTTTAGTTCTTTCTGTAAATGATAATGATATTTCTCCCTTCGAAATTATACCCCTGCTCATTTTGAGTTTAAATTCTGTGTCTAAGAATGTGCTAAGTCATTACAGAAAACATTCAAGTTATTGTAATCTGTGCTGTATCTTTTGAAATCTGCAAATAGCAATCTTTTCAACAAAACATATTTGCAGATTCGTTTATCTAAGAAAGCTGAAAGCCAAGTGACTGCAAATTCAAATTAAAAGTTTTGTTCCAGTGATGAAGTTAGTGGTTGGAAAGGTCCTATAGTATAATCTACTAAGTAGTTATGGAAGTTACTGTAATACCAAGATACAACTTGGTGTTGAAGACAATATGAACCCAAAAATCCTTTCTGATGTTGTTGAGTCAAAACCAGTTGGGTCTTTGAACTCAGGAGAGGGTTTGGCTCTTGTTTTTACTGAGAAGCAGAACATCATCTATCATCATCTAACATCATCAGGGGTGAGCTCCTGCTTGGTGGAGAGGAGGAGGGAGACTGCTCAGTAATTCCCACTCTCTTCTGCTCCTGAAACTACCAGAAAAAGGACTTCACTTGTGCTGCAGACACAGGGAAAGAAAAAATAAGTGATAAAGATCCTGTACTCGTGGGCTGCTGCGGGACAAAATCTTTCTTCCTGCCCCTGTCTTTAAGAGGAAAGTGCAGGGCTGCAGAACAGGCTGTCTTCTGAGACTTTTTTTATCCCCTTTTCTTCTTTTAAGCCTTTCTCTAAAGTGAGATTGCACCAGTGTTGAGGACTGCTCTGAAAGACTTGGAGCTGATCTTTCTTTTCCTGCCTTTTGTCACTGCTGTGTGTGAGAGCTGTCTCAGCGTTCTCAGGAACTGCTCCCTGGGGAAATTCTGCCTTTTCAAGCATGGCTGGAATGGGTGGCTCAGTCTGGCCACCATGACCTGAAGGTGTGACAGGTCTTGGTTTGTCACAAGTCTTTTGTTTAAGGTGTCTGGTTTTGATTTTGGGGCTTTTTTTGTTTGTTTGTTTATTTTCTTTTTTGTTTGCATCCCCAGGCTCTCCCCAAATGAAACGTTTGAAGATGATGTTCTGTGTGGTATTTCCCCAGCCAAACCAAGCACAGTGTTTGGGATTTAGGAGTCATGAATTAATGTTTTGGCTTGCTGTTGTGGCTTGTGGATATGTGAACTGGAATAATGAAGACTTTCTGAATGAAATTAGATGAAGGAAAACATCAGGATAAATTTTCTTAAATTTCTCTTAACTATTTAATTTTCTAAATTTCAAACCACTTGGGTTGAAAAAGACTCTTCTGGCCACTGTTGCCCAAATACAAAAACTGATATAAATTAAGGTATTCAAACATAATGAGATTCTGATGGTCTGAGGACATTTGTAGAACAGATTGCAAGCAGACTTTGTTCCCTTTCTCCTGAATGATTCTGCAGCACTTGTCTTGACACAGAGGAGGCTATTTGGAGAGCATATGGCCTGGAAAAGTATTTCTAAGCAGGTGTAACAGGAATTCTTCTCCTAATGGCTGCAAATAATTCAGATAAATATGTCATGGATGGTTGTTCCTGACAGGAGGGAGTATATAATGTATAGAAATGATAACTTGTGGGAGACTGACTTTGAAGAACCTCATTCTTTGCAATAAATGAGCTCCAAATGTATGAAATCCTGGTACAACTGCATAATGAAGGTGATTCACTTATGTTCCAAGGTTTTTTCAAGCTATAAATTGCATCAGGTGAGAGTTTTGTGATTTTATTATCATACCAGTCTACACCTAAACAGTAGTTGAAGGAAGATTTAAGTATTTTTATGTTGGTTTTTTTTCCTCTATTACTTAGAATTTTAGAAATAATTCTTTGAGGAAAAAGAAAATAACCTTTATAATGTAACCCTCTATTAGCATCCATCTGAAAGCATTCATCTGGTTCTGGTGGTGACAAGACAGAAGGAAATGGATTATTGCCTTTATCAATCAAAAATGATTCATGTGAAGAATTCAAGTGATTTTATTTCATGTGTTTGAATGGAATGACGGCTTTACAAATGAATTTTAGGTGCTGTTTGCTGCTGATGTTTTACTGAGAAATACTCACAAGTTTATTTTTACAATTTATTTTTGGATTTCTTGCAAAATGAGGTGTAATGAAGGAAACTGCTGGCTTTAGATGTAATTACTAAAAGTTTCATTTTGATGGAATTGTGATGCAGATCCTGGAATTATATATATGAAGAAGTAGTTAAAAAAGGTTGAGTTTCTGTGGTTGAATATAAAACTTAAGCTGTGATAATCAATCTGTAGCATGGTTATAATGTATATATACATTTTGAGTTTTGTTTAAGCTAAGCTAGATTCTTTTGAAAAGTAAAAAGGGACAATATTCATCTCAGAACTAAAAATCGCAAGGATTCTGATTTGTTTGCCATCTGTTCATTAAACCTGAGCATTTGAATTGGCATTTAATCTTAGTGTTTGCTGACTCCTTCATAGATATAAAATGAAATTAGAACTTGATTCCGGCCTTCCTCAGTCCAACCAGTCCTGATCCAATTATCTCATCCTTCGCCTCCGAATCAGCCTAAGGGTCCGAGTGAAACTGTAAATTCAGAATCTGGCACAGCACAAACTGATCTCATGTTGTGAGCTCCTGTTGGGGTCTCTAGCTGGTCAGAGTGACCCCAAGAAAAGTTCCAAAGTCTCTTTTCCCAGTCTGGCGCTTGAAGAAGGAGTCAGGGCTCTTCATTTCTGGGTCTCAAGGTTGTTTATTGTTTCTTATCTATAAAATTCTTTCTCCTGCCCTGCCCAGGTCCGTCCAGCAGGACAGTTCCAGGCACTCTGCCTGCCCCCAAGGCAGTGTTATGTCTTTATACTGAAAACTCTGTCTACACCAATCTGATATGAGCTGCCATGAAGTCCAGATGGGAGGAAGGGGGATGCGTGCTGTCTCTTGAGAAGAGAAAGAAAGAAGTGAAGACCAGTGCAGTGCTCTTGTCCCTTTGCTTGAAAACTTTTTTCTACTTCAGTATCCTTCACAAAAATGTCCAATTTCTTCATCTTGGACTGTTTCATCAGATATTTTTTTTAAAAAATAAAATTTAATGCAGCTGAATTAGCAGGTGCCATAAAATGAAGTTCTTAGATGTGGTAGGAATAAGGTAGGATTGCTGCCTGATACAGGCTTATCTTAATCACAGTGGATGCTTTTTTAGGTTTTGAGATTGTGTTCTCAAGCTTCTGGAATCAATAACATCAAAATAAAAGACTTTGTCTGGATTAAGTGGGGATTTAAAATCTGTTTTAGGGTTTATAATCCCAGATATTGACTGCATACTTTTTCCCTGTGAATTACTTTTCCCCATACATCCATTCCTGGGAGGAAATGTTCCACCTGATGGCACTGAGAGATGAGAAGGTGGCAGAGCCTCAATCCTGTCCTTCCACAGCCACAACACAGTGTTTTGATTGTTGGGAGATGATCACCATAGGAAAGATGTGGACAGAATTGTATCTGTGTCTGTTTTCCAGCCATTTCAGCCCATGGGCTCATGAAATGGAAACCCCTGCTGAAAATAAAGTGACTTTTGGAAGCAGTTTCATACCTCTCA
The DNA here is from genome assembly GCF_028769735.1 of Zonotrichia leucophrys gambelii. Taxonomy (NCBI): domain Eukaryota; kingdom Metazoa; phylum Chordata; class Aves; order Passeriformes; family Passerellidae; genus Zonotrichia; species Zonotrichia leucophrys. Next base: position 3,346,272 of record NC_088179.1, read on the forward strand.
TGAGTTTCTAACATGTAGCTCCAGGCCAAATACCCAAATGGAATACCCAATCATGTATTTGTCAGGTCCAAATCAAATATAAAATTGGAGGGGAAAGCCTAAGGGGGGATGCACATGGAGGTTCCTTGAGATTTTCCCTACAGGAGAGATGAGGGAAAAGAGAGGCTGTGGCATCTCCATCCTTGCACATACTGAAAAGAGCATGTGTAAGGCCCTGAGCAAGTGCTTTAGCTTCAGAGTTGGCCCTGATTTGAGGAGGTGGCTGCAGCAGATGGCCTTGAAGGGTTCTTTGACTTAATTTATTCTATGAATCCATTTTCCTGTGTATAAAAATACCACCAGTAGCAAGTGTATTTTATTTTCAAAACTGGCTTGAATGCAAAACGTTGCATTAGTTGTACCTTGCCATTTACACTGAAAACTGACAAGATCAAATCTGTAACAGTGGTTAGTGAAACCACAAAAACAGTTTTATTGGCTGAGCTAGTTTGATGGTTTTGAAAGACCAAATGCTTTTGGGAAGTGCCCTCACTGTATTTGGTCTGGGCTGATAAGAGTGGGGAAACAGAAAAGAATTACAAGCTAGTATTCTTTTTGGGGTGAACGGTTAATTTGATACAGAAGTGACAAAAGGATGCCAAATAATTATATTGCTCACATATTTCCTAGCAGAATAAATAAAAATGGGTGAAATGCTGGGAATGCGTGAAGGACTTCACCATCAGCATATTGTAATTGCAGCACTGCAGTTTGCTGAGGCATTTGCTAGAAAGAGCAGTTGCAGTAAAACATAATCAGCCCTTCGTGTGGTAATTGTGCAGAATGTTCAGAGCTGCTGGAAGTGCTGCAGGGCCACGTGTGCACGTTTGGCACACTGCAAAGAGTGTCATTTAACAGGGAAATGCTCGCAAATCATGAGCAGAAGCAGCAGCAACTGTGTGGCGGTGAGTCCTGAGGAACAGCTGTTTTTTCATGGTTAAAACTTGAGATTAGTAATCCAGGCTCTGTTTTTCTGTGAGGAGGCGCTACACAGAGCAGTGTAATAAAGCTTCTGTCGAGAAGAACAAGTGTGGAATAAACCTTGTCCCTTTCAGGAAATATTGTGGAGACTTCCGCAGTTTGTGCCATTGTGTGTGGCTGAACATGGAATGATTCTGAGGGAATGCTGTTGCCTGGAATTCAGCCAGGGATACCCTTCCTGAGCAGGAGGGGATGTGGGAAGGAGGGTAGGAGCAGAGTCCATCTTACTGCAGGGGTAAAGGTGGAGGAGGAGATCCACTTCGGGACTCTGGAAAACCTCAGGTGACTTTTGCATTGGAGGTGGATTTGCTGGAATCCTCAGGAACTCCGTGTGGCTGTGATGTCTGAGCACAGTCCAAAGGCTCCTTGGTGTTAAATCCACTCTGGCACTCGTGTTCTTAGACCAAGAGCTCTAAAATCCATGTGGGCAGAGGCTGCTGAGCTAGATATCATCATTAAATAAGAATGTAAGTATTGGAGCTTGTTCCTGTAACCACTTGCTGCAAAGTATCCTGCTCCCTACTCAGTGAACTGGGGCAAACGCACAAATCTTTGTCAAAGCACAGATCACAGCAAGTGCAGGTGCCTAAAATTAAATACCTAAATAAGCCATCTGGATTTGAGAACTCCCAAAGTTCCCATTGAAGAAATTAATGCCAAAGGAGAGCAAATTCTACTAAAGATTGGGAGGGTGAAGGCGCTTGAATTGCTGTTGTCAATAATTTTGATTTTAGTTGTAAAGCTCAGGCTGATACTCTGCTGACCAGTAAATATTGTCTATTGATTCTGTCACCTGAATTCATGTCTCTGAACTGGATCCTGCTTCCCCTTAATGCTTTTGTTCTTAGTATCAGATGCAAGAGGCAGAAGCAATGTGAAATTATAATTTATTGTTTTAAAACATCACTTTGGGCTGCATAAAACTTGACCAAATGTATAACCCATGTGAATACTTCATTGTGGTGGTTAATAAACATTGCATTTGTGTTGGGAAGAGATGGAATATTGTGTGGCTTGGGGTTGTGCCTGATTCTGCACCGTGCTGTTCTGATGATTGGAATATTTTAGTAGCCTTTTATTCATTTTCACCCAAAGAAAACCAGGCACAAGTAAAATTGCTTTGTTCAAGTAAGAATGAGATGAGTTTTACTTCTGAAGAAGTAGTGTTGTCATAAAAGCATGTCCCCCAAAGGCAATGCTTTCCATTAAGAGTGGAAGTTTAGTGAATGTCCATTAGAATGGGATATCGTCTAGTAATAGGTAGTCCCAGGAGCACTTTCTCTCACAAGCTTTTTACAGAGCAAATCCTTGAGGATTGTTTGTGTTTTTATACCATACAAATTCTAGTCTGTCTCTTACAACATGTGTTGTATAATTTATTTTTTCTGTTCTGCTTTACCTTCTACCCTTAACTTCTTGGCGATTTATTCAACTCCCGATAAATGTTTTAACACCTACAACTTTTTCCCTTCAAATATCAGCAAACCGCTGTTTCTGACAAAGTTCAAGTTCTGATTTTTTGGTTAAGTTGAAACAAGTCTGTTCCCCATGGTTAAATTTTAACGTTTCACATTTTTGAGTATTTGGCTACTAACACAGCTCTACTTTTAATGAGAAAACTCACATCAAATTTCATGCCAGCTGTCACAGTGAGATGCTGGGCATTAAAAGTTTTCAGGGAGAGAAGCTGCAAAATGACATCAATGGTTAAATAAAGCATTTGTCATGGTATGTGTAAAAATTGCATGTTTATAATTTCAAAGACAATTAATTACAAATGGGCTGGTTTTATAACCTATCTTTCAATATTTTAAAATGCCTCACAGTCATATTAAAAATATGATACTTCTTTGATTTTTCTGGGCCTTGTTTCCAGTTCTCTTTTCCTTCCTGTTACACAACTGACTTGCTTTGCATTATTTACTGATTCATATTTTAGGATGAAACATGGTCAAACATGGAGAAATGCTGAGTTTCAAGGTTTGTACTTTAAGCTCTTCATTTTAGGTCTCCTCTCAGTTCTTTGAAATGCAATTTCCAGAGGGGATAGTTCAGCAAAAAAATTCAGTTGAGCACGGTATTTAGGAACTTTCCAGGAGATTGTTTTTTTCTTCTTTTTGTTCTTCAGGGTGCTGGACTGTTTTTCTCTTGGAGTCCTAATTGCTAGAATGGGGTGGAATGTAATGTTTAACTGGTGCAATCTCTGATGTATTATCAAGAAAAAGCATGTATTTGCTGCATAGTAGATGAACACCCTCCCCTCTAATATAACCCATAATATGTATGATATTGTGGGTGCAGTTTGTTTTCTGATGTGAATGAGGGAAGAATGTCCCAAGCTGTGGATGTGAAATGAGGACACAGCGTTTGTCTCTCAGGGCTCGGGGAGAGGTAGGGAGGCTTTGCCCTCCTCAACTACTGCAAAAAGCTTTATTTATTGATATAAAATATTATTTATTTTATTTATTCCGTTATTTATTTATTGAGGGCCCTGGGCCCCTGCCCTGTGGTGCTCAGCGTTTCCCTCCTGTGCTCCCATTTGTGGCATTCCCATGTAGCAGCATTCTTGTTCCAAACAGGAATCTGAGCTTTCCGGGGCTCTGGAGCTTTTGGCATTGTCCAGCTCCACGTTCTGCTGCACTTACAACTGGAGCAGAGCCTTCCCACAGCCTGTTCAGGTACAAACCAGAGAAAATAAATAGAGCAGGACCTCCTGTGTCCCCTCCCTGCTCCAGACCCTCCCAGTGCAGGGAGAAAGGGTTGTTCCTTCCCACTCTCAGGCTGCCTCAGGTGCCTCTTCTGGCAGCCTGCATTTCCAGCTGCAGGACCCTGGACAGAAATGTTCTTAGAACAGAAGCATTTAGTGTTGTTTGAGCACTCTGGGTCCTGGTGGCACCCCCAGGCAGAATGAAATATTCATGGGCCGGCGTGACAAATCATAAGACCTGCACCGGATAATGATTATTCTGTGGCTGATCTGACCTCTCTTAGCTCTCTGCTGGAAACTTTTCTTGCTCTTGTCAGACTACTTCAACATCTGAAAGTGCAGTCTTTTTCTTGGCAATTAATCCCTGCTTCACGTGAAGTTCTGCATTCGAGCAGATGATGAGCTGTTGTCTGATCTTCTCGAGGAAGGCCTGAGGCTTTAAAAACAAAACCAAAAACTTGCTGAAAAGCAGCATTTTAGAAGTGGGACTGACAGAAGATACCATTCCCTTTGAGATTACAGGCAGTAAAAAGGTCCAGAAATGGAACAGTCAAGACCTTTGCTTTTTTTGTTCTTTCTATGGAAGTAGTGTAGAGATATCACAAAACTGAATAGTAGGTCATTGCACACTGTTGGTGGAAGCTTTGAAGTTTGTTCTGGAATTAGGTAACACCTCATCAGCAGCTGATTTTTTCCCACCAAACCCCCTGTGGTGCTGGTGCTCTTGCACTTGTGCAATGGCATCTGATGGTGGGGCAGTTCAGGTCCTGTGCTTTCTCTGGCACCACCAGCATATCCCAGGTGTCATCCGAGCTCAAAGCTCTGATAAACTTCTGTTGGCAGAGCAGGGATGGGGAAAGTCATTGCTGTTAGAACTCTGATGCTTCAGTAAGACCAGGATGTACTGCAAATCTTGTATTATATGTGTGATCTCGTTTATATGGATTTGATTTTAATGCGAAGTTTTCCAGTTCTGTAAAAAAAGAACAAAAATATTGTCGCAGACATTTTTTATGGGAAATCCTTTCCTTAGGATTTTTCCTCCTGAGAAGCTGGGAGGCCTCAGGAACAAAATGTAAACAATGATTATCTGCTGCTGTGGAATGCAACAGGTGCATCTGTGATTGGTCTCATGTGGTTGTTTCTAATTAATGGCCAATCACAGTCAGCTGGCTTGGACACAGAGCCGAGCCACAAACCTTTGTTATCATTCCTTCTTTTTCTATTCTTAGCCAGCCTTCTGATGAAATCCTTTCTTCTATTCTTTTAGTATGGTTTTAATGTAATATATATCAAAAAATAATAAATCAAGCCTTCTGAAACATGGAGTCAGATCCTTATCTCTTCCTTCATCCAAGAACCCCTGTGAACACGGTCACAAAAAATCCTTGAAGCATATTTGCAATTTCTGTTTTCTCCCCCAGAAGTTAGACAGTGCTATTCCAGTATAAGTTAGAAGAGAGTTTTCAAATCTCAAATATTCATAACCTGAACTAATTTTGTCCGGAAAATGATGGGTGGAATTGCCATCTACTAATGATAAAGAAGGATGCTTCTGAAAGGGGAGAGTCTCTAAAAACTGCAGCTAGAGCATTGTTTTAAAGTCCCCTCAGACTCTGGTATTTTTACATGCTTCTGTACCAGTTGTGTGTTGCAGAGGTTGTAGCAGTCCTTTGAAATTTCCAATTATTCGAGACCTTGCAATTATGTCTCTTATTGATCAGCATGCTGGAGACTGGTCTAGGCAGAGCCAATGATCTGTGACCCTCTGGGAGGCCTCTCATGTGCTAATTCAAAGCTTGTGGATAATTCAGGAACAATAGCAATAAGCCTTTGTGGGCTTAGGATGTTTGCAGTGGAATTAATGCACTCACTAGTTCAAAGGCTTTGCAAGCCAAATGTCAGCTCAGCTCCCTGTTAAACTCCTTCCTTGGATGTGTCACTGGGAACCTGTGAAATTACACTGATAATCTTCATCAAATTCCAAATACAAACCCAGCATGTATTTGTTAATAATGTAAAAAAGCCTTGAACAGAAAAGCTTTTCCGTGCTGCAGCATTTTCTCCATTTCATAAATGGAGGAAATAAGTACAGCTTGGTCATTTCATGACAACTTCAGTGCTCTCAAGGCCATAATTTACTGAAATGCAATGAGTTATTCTTTGTGAGGGGGCACAACATAGTTGATTATTTTTTCTTGAAGCTTTTTTCTTTTTCTTGTGGATTCCCCACTTTGTTGTTGTTGGTTTGGTTTGGTTGGGGTTTTGTTTGTTTATTTTGTTTGTTTTTGTGGTGTGGGTTTTTATTTGGGGTTTTTTGTTTTGTTTTGGATGTGGTTTTGTTTAGGTTTTGTTTGTTTGTTTAGGGTGGGTTTTGTTTTATTTTTTTGCATTTTGGTTTGTTTTTTTCACATTGGAGAATAAATTGCACAGGAATGCCTTTTAAGATGGAGATGATACAGCATCATTCCTTCTCCCAGAAATAAAAAATTTGTTACATGATTAGTTTGTGAAGGAAGCATTGAAATAAAAACTTCTCTGCCATGATAATTTAGTGTTGATTCTGCTCTGCCTTTGGTTCTGCCCCCATTGGTGTGGTCTCAGTGCAGGACACCTGATCACAGACAACTGGCGTGGTTTTTCTTGTAACCCCTATGGGTACACACAGTAAGATCAGAAAATTCCCAATTCAGGCTGCACAGTATAAGGAAACTCAGCTTTCTGTTCACCTTTCTGGGGCTGTACTTCAAAGATATTGCTGCAAGAGTCAATAAAAATGAGAATTTGTAGGAGTAATAGAGATTCTGTTACAATGCTAGCTTCTGAAATTTCTTCAGGGCTTTTTTTTTTTTTGGTGTGATCATTGATATTATTAGCCTTGGGTGAAACAAAAGCATTTAACTTTCCTCAACATATGAAATTTTTGGTTTTTAAAAATTACAAAAAGGGATGTAAATATTTTTCATTTTTAAATTGTGTTTTCCTCAAGTCCACATTTTTAGCTGTCAGGATGTATTTGCACCTCTGGAGCTAAGTTCTGTGGATGAAAATGTCTGTCAATATTTTCAAATCTATTTTTTTCACAGAGGGATTCTGTCATTTCTGTCCAGAATTATGTCTGTGCTGAAGTGAACCCAGCCAGCCCCAAACTCATTCAGTTTCTTCAGTGTTCATTTTCTATAAATGGTGCTTTGGTGGAAGTTAAAGCAGCGCAGGGGAGGGTGAGTTAGTGCAGTGTGCTCTGGGCTGTGGCAATGGCCGTGTGCAGTCTCTCATCTTTGCTTCGTGAGAGCCCCTCTGGTGTGATAAACAGGGCCAGGAGAGCAGCTCCTTTAAAAGGCCTTTATTAAGGACAGCTCTGGGTGGGGAACCCGAAGGACCACGCACAGCACAACACTGAGGAGGAGGAGGAGGAGGAGGAGGAGGAGGAGGAGGAGGAGCAGCGCAGCTTTGTCTCTGGGCGGAGCTGGGCCTTCCCTCCTCACCAGAGTCCTTAGGAAGACAATGTTGGCTCATAGCTTAGGGAGATCCTCCAGGCTGAGCACTATTACAATTTTAAAAATTAAAATAAAAACTATAAAACTATTATGGTGGCAGGACGGAATTCGGCTCTGGTCAAGGGTGGGTGATTGGGCTGGTTTTGCCCCTGAGCAAGGCAGCACAGGCCGGATAGCTCAGTCCCTCCTGGGGACAGAGTGCCCAAATACCCAGGCCGCCTTAGCAAGCCCAAAGGATGTCAGCTCTTTAGGGATTATCAGCTCTCTCAGAATTCCAGCTCTTTGCTTGCTAAGGCACCTGGCAGGCTGTTGGGGAAGCAGATGAGAGAGGAGAAGAAAAATTGTCCTAGGGTTCCACAGTAATGGTTTTATTGAGGGGTCTGTGAAGGGTTCCAGCAACAGCTCTTCTTCTGTGGAATGGGTTAAAACAGCCTCTTTTTATAGGGTATAAAGGGATCCAAACTTGTCCAACAGTAGGGGTTAAGGGAAAGGAGACATCAGAAGGCCGGACGAGAATGATACTAAAAACTCGAGAATCTGACTCCAAGGTCTTTGAAGGCTGATTTATTATATTATGACATTATATTAAAAAAATTGATATACTAAAGAAAGAGAAAGGAGACATCAGAAGGCTAGACAAGAATGATTCTAAAAACTCGTGACTGACCAGAGTCCTGACACAGCTGGACTGGGATTGGTCATTAATTATATACAATTCACATGGAACCAATCAAAGATGCACCTGTTGGTAAGCAAACTCCAAACCACATTCCAAGCAATCAGGGAATTATTGTTTAAGTTTGTTTTCTGAGGCTTCTCAGCTTCTCAGGAGAAAAATCCTGGTGAAGGGATTTTTCATAAAATATCAGTGACACCCCTGCTCTGGCAGTCTGCAGCACATGGCTGGGATAGATGGATAATGGCAGAGAAATTGGAACTGCTTGGGTAAAAAAGGAGAAAAAACTGTCAGGGCTTATTTACTTTCTCTCTTCTTCTGCTACCCTTTGGTTCGTTTATAAATCAATTTACTGTGCATTTAACTCAATAAGCAAAAAGCCATATGAGGAAAGTGGATGATCTGAGATCATCTTTGCTTTTGTAGAGTTCTTAATTTTTTATTAAGGACAAGTGGAGATCATGTTTATATATACACACATACACATTTTTTTCTATGCTGGATTGTTCCCTTGGCATTTAAATGTTCTCTGCAGTCGTAGGAGACACACAGCCCTTTAAAGTAGTTAGAAACCATTATACAGAGTTTGTGCCAGATCATTCAGGAGCACAGAAAAGGGAGAAAACCCACTGAAAAACTCATGATGTGTTGCAACCAAAGGCTGTGTATGTTTTGTCAAAATCTTGTGTCCTGTGTCCACCAGCAAGAAGCTGCTGTGATCCATAGTAAAGACGCCTGTTAATTAGCTATTAATTTATGTGTCATGCCAGCTGCTTGAGCTATTCTGGTTTGTTGTGTGCAATTAAATTTATGGCGGCCACTTCCTTTTTATTTCCTACAAATTAAAACACAGCCATCTTTCCTCCTGAAAGCTTTGGGACTTCTCATTTCAGGGGGAAGTGCTGCAAGTGTTGTTTTTTTTTTGTCTCAGTCCACCAGGTTACCAGTGTAGGATTTTCATGTGCAGTCCTGAATTTGGCACAACGTGAGCTCAATTCCTTTCCTCTCTGGGCTCTGCAGTTGTGGTCACTGGGGCTGTTCCCCACCTTTTTTCCTGTTCCAGGAGCAGGAAATTATTGTAAATTATTAAAAAAGAGAACTTTTAGAAAGGCTTTTCTATTTAATAATTTTTCTATCTCTTTGAAGCCATAGGAAAGTCAAGGTTCAATGGAAGTTAACTCAAAATGTGATTTACTCCTATAATAATATGGAGCTACAAAAAAGCCAGATGTGTGTGTTCCTTAGGTGTGAGTCAGCTCTGTGTCCAGTTCTGTGGCCTCCCTGATGAATTATCCTGGAGTGTTTGTTAAATAGTAGGTTCAGAAAGACCTTTACAAGGTCACCCTGACAGGTGAAGTCTAATTTCATGTATCACCAACTGATTAGTTCAAAAGGAGTGGATATTTGGGGTATAGAAAAATCTCTCTCCCCCCCAGAAGAAGAGATTGCAGCATTTTTTGGAGGTAGGGCAATTTCCACAGTTAGAAACACCTTATTAGCTTTCATGAAATATGTATTTCTCTTTGCAAATTAAGCTTTCCTTGCAATCAAGCTTTGTCTTAATTGCTCTACAGAAAAAAACTGCCAATAAAGAAAAAAAGAATCATATTTAAATACTTTTGTCAATAATGCTTGTTGATCTTCAGAAAAGAGTAAACAATTCCCTACCAAGAGCTTGATTTTGCCAGCAGTTGCTCTGTGAGAGTAATTGTTGATTTGGGTTTTTTTTCCAAGATACATGCTAAAAGTTCCATCTAATTCCTTGTACTTTCAGTTGCTTGTTTATTATATAATAAATCAGTTTATCCATGTACTTTCAGTTGCTTGTTTAATATATCAGTGTCAACTTAAACTTGACTTGGATGTGGCCCAGCACACCCATGCCTGTCGTAGTGCACTCTGCTGGCTATAGGGGTTTAGTGAAGTTAAAATGGATTGTTCCCAATGGATTGAGAAGTGCTTTCTCAAGTAATGAATTATTTCTTTTTTTGGGGGAGTGTGGGGTGTGTGACCGTGTTCACAGGGGTTTTCAGATGAGGGAAGAGACGAGGATCTGACTCCATGTTACAGAAGGCTTGATTTATTATTTTATGATATATATTACATTAAAACTATACTAAAAGAATAGAAGAAAGGATTTCATCAGAAGGCTGGCTAAGCTAAGAATAGAAAAGAATGAATAACAAAGGCTTGTGTCTGGGACAGAGAGTCCAAGCCAGCTGACTGTGATTGGCCATTAATTACAGACATCCGACATGGGCCAATCCCAGATGCACCTGTTGCATTCCACAGCAGCAGATAACCATTGTTTACATTTTGTTCCTGAGGCCTCTCAGCTTCTCAGGAGGAAAAAAATCCTCAGGAAAGGATTTTTTATAAAAGTTGTCTGCAACAGGGATGGGGGGGGGGAAAGGAAGGAAAAGGGATTAAATTAGTCTTGGTATGACCCAAGAAGAAAGTAATAGATGGTGTTCCTGATGTGTATCCTGCTTAGTTGTGCTGTTGGGAATGCCTGTGCTGGGGGATTGTGGAACTGAGCATGGGAAAGGTTCAGAGCTGCAGGAGCCACTGAGATAATTGATGTGTGTGTGACCTGCAGCCTGAAGTGCCTCATTTTCAGGCGCCTCTGGTAAGCAGATGTGTTCTTGATGCATGGAGTGTCTTTCCCTGGGGACACTTGAAAGGAAAAGTGTCACTCAGGTCACTAATCAGCCTTTGTTTGGCAGTGGAGTTCCTGAAGGCAGCAGGATCCATCAGGATTACTCTGAGAGCTGAAGCACAGCTCAGTTCCAGGGCAAGGATTGCTGAGGCTGTGGCTCCAGGTGCTGTTGTGCTGTGTTCCAGACAGCTCTCCAGAGGTGTGTGTAGGGGGACACGGTATGGGTAAATGAAGGTGGTACAGAAAGTAATCTTACCCCCTAAAGAGTTGCAGCTGGGTTAATTATTAAGGATTAGGAGCACGTCTGATGTTAACAGGCCACGGCTGCAGCCAATAAGCAGAGTGTTATAAAAGAGTGGGTTGGTGGGAACTGGAGTCAGTGACTGCTGTGAGGATGAGGAAGAGTCAGTGCCCAGAGGAGCTGCCTATGAGAAACATCAAAGCGGTACAAAACTCTGGCAATGTGGAACCTTTGTAATATAATGACAACAGAACTCTTGCAATATATGACAGCAGGTGTGGGCTCTGCAGAGGTTGTTTTGTGGCAGTTTTCTGCTGATGGTGTGTGGCTCTGTGCTCTGAAGGTGGGGGGGACATCCCAGGACAGGGACACTGAGTGCTCCAGGGCTGCTCTGCACCTCCTGCCTTGCACTGGGCTGGCAGCTGCATCCTCTCTGAAAAAGGACACTCTTGAGATACAAAAATGCTCTTTTCTGCCTTTTCTTCCAAGTTCATGTAAAGAGGCAGAATGGAGCTAAGGCAGGGATGAGGAGCAGTGATATATTCCAGTATTCTTGCTGAGTGAAGCTGTGGCTCAGCTGAGCTGTCCTAAAGAACAGTTTCATGGGATATCAGTCCTTCCAGCCAGGAAGGAGGGGTAGGAAAAGGCCTTTGTGATGATACTTCCAATCTATGCCCTAGAAAAATAAGGAGTCACTTGATTATATAAATTGCCAACATAGCGGGGAGAGGGAGATTCATGATAGCAGCTCTCTAATCTTCCAAAAACCCCAGAAGCAGTAATGGGCTCCAATTATGACAATTTGAAGTTGAATTAGAAACTGCAATGAGAGGATATTAGAAGCAGTTAATAGAATTAAGTGGACTCTTTCTACTGTAATGCTTTTCAGTAGACATGCCAAGCCAGCATCCTGTCAGGGTTTATTCATACAAAAATGGCTTTCCTCCGTGGCTGGCAAAGCTGGGCAGTCAAGGATTTTAGGTTTCTACTTTAATTTTGAAACTCTGAAACTGAAATACTTAAAACAAGTGCACATTTCAAATTTCAATATTGAACAGTTCAAGCTGAACTTTTACTTTATGGAATTCAAAGCTTTTTGTGCTCCTCCAAAAACAATATTTCAATTGTCTGTGAACGTTCCAGAATAGTAATTGTGAAAATAGTGAGTTTTTAACTTGAAAAAAAGCACAATGAAATTAAGAGGAAGTAGTTAATTCTCTTTTTCTTCGTACACAGTTTATAATTTCAATAGATCAGAAGTCATAAGATTAAAGAGCCTATTAGAAAAAGAAAAAGGAAAATAGTAATTCTGGCAGCTGGCTAAGAAAATATTGCAAAAGGTCACAGAGTTAAGTGCTTTTTCTTGCAAAAGGTTGAAGAATTCCCTTAGAAAACTCCTTCCCACTGCCTGGGATCAGTTTCTAAGGCAGCAGCTGGATTTTAGTGTGAAGTTACCAATGGTAAATACTAAGGGACTGTGTTTGCAAGCAGCACATTTTGCTGTTGACTAGCAAAGAGCTGAGCTATCTTGTGTTGGACATGAGGTTTTCCATGTTTGGGAGGGAAGGGTTCTGGTCTGTGTGAATTGAAACGTTTTGTGTGCCTAGATTTGAATGTGCTTTTAAATCCAATATTTCCAAACCTACCTGTCTGGTGAGACATTGATGCTCTTTCCTTAGTCATGTGAATCTGTGGAAACTGCCAATAGTCTAAATGGGAAGATTTCAAATTTGTAATGCTGATTTGTAATAGTTTAGCACAGGCACCTGGTTTGTAGGATCTGAAAGCAAAATGTATATTTGCATGTGAAATCTGAGGAGTTAAAAACCAGCTAATTCAGTGTGTGCCTTTGACAAGGGCCCCTCTTTGCTTTGTAATATTTTACATCAGTGTTTGTGAGGTGACTTTGCCTATCAAAGTTCATTTTCCACCTGCAGCTGATTTCTCACACAGCTAATCCAGGGAAGAGATGATCCTCCTGAGCCTTTGTTGGAGCTGAACTTTCCCTCTCAGCTTTAGGCTGAATGTTTTTTCTCTTCTCTCCCTTGAAGTCTGCTCTTACTCCAGGCTTGGAGCTCGGGTGAAGCACAGCAGCCTGAGCTTCCTTATTCACCTGGAGCTTCCTCTCCTTCCTTAGGGTGAATTTCTTGCTCTGTTCTGCAATGAGACTTTGCAGGGTCGCTCCAAAGACCTGGCAAGGTGGTGTGTGCTTTGGGAAAAAATTTAAATTAAAAAACATGATTCTAGACTGATCACTTCCTCTGTTACCTCCTTCCAGTTTCCCTGTTCTGAAATTGTTATATAATTGTCAGTAAAAAATGAATGCAACCCAATAAGCAAGAGGAACCCCCCTCCAAATATTAGGAAATACAGGATTGCTGAAAGCACATAATTATTTTTACTCAAATTGATACTGTACATGTTTTTGACAGGACAAAAGTTGAAGGCATCACATTTTATTCTTAAATAAATCTACTGCACAAACATCTTGGTTCATGCCTGACTTTAACTTCACAGATGATTTATAAGAACTTCCCTCCTTTCAGACAGTGCATTTGTTATCCATTCTTCTGACTGTACATTGAAGTGATGATAAATGTTGAAAAGTTTCATAGGCATTTATTATTCCATGAAAATGGAAATCATTTGCATAGTTCCTAACTAATTCTTGGAGAGGTTTTTTTTGGTAGAACTTAGAATAAATGTAATAATTATCTACATACTTTGTGAAAATAACTTACTTTTTGGGGCTCAGATTCTTTATCATGCTTAAACCTTCATTGTATATTTATATTATCAAAGAATATTTGCTTTGCTCTTTTCAAAGATGAACTAAGCAACTTACCTGGGTGCTGAGAGACTAAAGAGATGGCCAAACAGACAGCAAATTGATATTGAGCAAAATTAACTTATTTTTCCACTGATCCAAACTGTAAAATCTTTACCAAAGAAGACAACTCCGTGATCTCTTTCTGACCACTTCTTAATCTCCCTGAGATTCTGAGAGAGCTGCAATAAACCAGTGTGTGTCTGTGTCAGTGGCTTCTATCTAAATGTCCTGGAGGTATATGATGCCTTATCCCTTACAGGAAATGGAGCTTGCACATGGAAAAAGGCACAATGAAATTTAGAGGAAGCAGTTAATGCTTTTTTCCTGCAGCCCAGGATGCTCCTGTGAGCTGGGATCCTTCCCTTTATCACTTGGGATGTTCCAAATTGCCACCAGCAGTGAAGAACAAGTGGCTGCAAACTGGACAAACCTCAAAGATTGGGCATTCCAGAAGGATAATATTCAACTCCAGAGCCATGTTAGGTTTCATTCAGTGTTTTACTGAAGGAAAATAGCCCGAGGCAGCTGCTGACACCTGAGCTGGTTATCTGAGAAAGCAGGTGGAAAAAAAATCTCTTAAAAGGAGAGCAGGTTTTGGGTGAAATCTGAATGTTCGTTTTCCTACACAAGTGGACTTCCCTTTCCAGAAGGTTCAGCAGTGGGATGCTTAGGCAGTGGGTGCATATCCAATTATTTCCAGCTAGTACTGGAATGTTGCTCTCTTGTGCAGGTACAAACCAGAGTCTGCTGGACTGTCAGACTGTCCTACTTGGTAGTTGGGACTGGATGCAGTTAATTGATGCAACTGTTGCTTTAATGCTGCCTGGCCAAGCTGTGAGTGTGAAAAGGAGCAGCATTTCTCTGAGAGGCTTCAAAATTCAAAGTCATCTTGTACATTTCCCATGTTGGTTGTGTTGGTTTAAATTTTGAGAAAGGAATGCTTGGGGAGGTGCAGGACAGGGTTCCTTGCGTGTCCTGAGTGAGGCATGAGTGCTTTTTTGGTGAACCTGACATTATTTGCCTCTGATTCTCTACTAATCTCAAAACCAGTCTTTTTGCTGCCTTTGGTCTGTGAATGTCTTTTGCTTTTATTCTCATCCAATACTTGGCAGCTTCAGTTTTGGAGAACCAGATGACAGCTCACAGACAGAGTAAAGCAGTTTGGTGGGGTTTCATGGATGCCTTCTGAGGTGCTGAATGAGGTGATTTCTCACTCCATAACTTTTATCTGGAAGAAGGAACTGTGTGTTCACAGCACAAATCTTTCAGTGACTGTAAACCAGAAGCTGTATCTGTGTTACAGGAGTAGAGATAAAAATTACTTGCTTCTTGGAAAAATGGTGGTACTGTGGAAAATCTGAGGGGAAAGATGAGTGTTGGGGAAGTACAAGGACTGAAGGGTACGTGTGTGACTAGGTAGGATAGTAGAAAGGGAAAGGTGGAGGTTTTGAAAAGAAATATGGAACAAACCAGTAGGTTTCACACACACCATGAGTTTAGAGATGACATTGCAGACAGTTCTGATTGCACACAGCCAATGCTACATTCATTCCAGATCTCTACAGCAAAACTAAGTGAAACTTTACAGAAAATTGAATAAAGGAACAGATAAATTTTGAGGACTAGAAATGTGATGGCTGCAGTGGGAAGTAACCAGATTATGGTAGAATTGTGTGGGAAGAAACAGGATCAGTACTGGTCTAATTGAAGTCAGTGAAGAGGCTTTAATTGAATGAGGGCTTTGGTATGAGTTTGGGAATGATGAATTTCAAATTGAAAAGCAAATTGGCAGAACATTCATGTGACATTTCTGCTGTGGACTGTGAATTTAGGGAAGAAAATTCTGCTGAATGGTGACAAAAATACTTCCTTCTGAAAGACTATGAGAACATCGATAGCAGCCCAAAACCAAGCCATCACCTTTGGGGTGTGTGGGAGAATATAGAGACAGAAGAGTTGGCAGGTGGGGGTGTTTGGGGGCTTCATTTTGGTGTTGGGTTTATGGAGGTTAAGTTCTTTGAGGTTTTTTTTTTCGAATTGGAAGGAGGGAGTTTTTAGAAAACCAAAATGAAAGAGATGTGAAGCTATAACCTAACCTTGGAAGCAGGAAGAGAGGAAGGTGGTTGAGATGGATGTGAGGGTAGAAATCCATCAGTCACAGACATCCCAGGTTGGAGCACTGATGAGTGACCCAATCTCTGTGGGAGCTGAGGGCAGCATCACCCCAGCAGGGGATGGAGGAGAACCTGAGCCTCCTTCCAGAGCAGCCCTTGGTGCTGGGGAGGAGATGAAGGGAGTGTCTGCAGCATTCCCTGAAAGCCCAGCTCCTGGCACCTCGCACAGTTTGGGTGGCTTGTTCTGTACTGTGAGTTTTTCGTGTATCATGAGCATTTCCTTTAGACAATTGTAAAGAATTGTCAGGTTTTTAGACCTTGAAGGACCAGTAGTTTTATAATTATGGGTTTTAAGGTAAAGGTCTGAATATCTGTCCAACATGGGTCACTGAAGGGCATTCTTTCTGAGAAAACTATACTGATTTTATGTTTCTGTGGATACCTGGGCTAAGTGCCCATCATTAATGCAATTACTGGCTTATTTTCCTTCCCAGGAATACTTTGGAGTCTGGTGTAAGCCTGCCTTTATTTCTTATTGTGACAATGAGAAGGAAAATAAGCCAGTAATTACATTTTATTTTACTTTTTGGAGTGCTCACTCCTTTCCTCCTACTTATAATTATTCAAGAGACTGACAAAATAAATATTTTACCTGAGTGCACGTAAGCACAGTTTTCTGTAAATTGTTTTTTCCTGTTAATTATTTGCAATTCTTACCTCAAAGGAAAGAAGAAGAGTAGTATGCCAAGGAAGCTGAGGAACCTTGGACAAAGTATAGGAGGTTCAAGAAAGTGTAGCACCCACTATAACTTTCTTCTTCTTTTAAATAGGTATTAACCTCTCCATGATCCTTATTAAATTAGCTGAAGTTTAGAACGAATTTTGCAGCTCAAATTTAGACCCCCAATTTGCTGATATTAGGAAATTTGATGTAATACCTATTAGAAACTATACTAGCAACACTGTTAATTTGACCTTGGTTTTAATTAACCCAAGTGTGTTTTGACATCCAAGCCTCCCAGGGCATCACACAATCTAAAGGATGCTGCATAAAAGCTGCTTGCCTTGCATTGCAGCTCAGTGCAGATTTGGGAGCTGATCAGTTATTTTTACCTTAAGGCAGCATTGATCTGCTCTGCACAGAGTTAGCAGCAATTGCTTAGTGTACTGAAATCATAATGGTTTGTAAAAGCTAATTAATGATGGAACTTGTACAGGCATGTGCTTCTGTTTACTGTGCTTTTGTGAGAATAGCTGTCCTAAAACAATTTCAGAAATGGAAGATTAAAGACAAAAAATGAAATTATCTAATTATTCCCTAGAGAGGAATCTGGTACTGAGGTGGGTAAACTTCCTCATCCTTGTGAATACCCATATTCCATAAATCCTCCTTCCTTCTGTACTTGGAGTTTTGTGCCTGAGATCCCTCGCTTAGAATGCATTTGCTAACGATAACTCATTAGTGGTGATTACCCCTTACTAATAACTTTTCACAGGCTTCTTTATTCTTGGTATCCTTTAAACTCTAATCAATATAAAAGGTTCTCTGATGTTGTGGTAACTTTCATTTCTGCCCACCTCCTCTTTAAGTGGAGTAATCATTGAACATGCTGCTTTTTTTTCTGTTTTTGAGCTGAGCCTCTTGCAAATCACAGACTAATTTTGTGACTGGCACACTGTGCATGGTTTGCATTGTACAGGGTTAGAGATTTAGAAGTGTGTATTTGGACTCCTTGGGAGTTAGAAACATGAAAAGAGAATGGGAGAAGAAACTTGAATAACTGAGACTTTGAAGAACTAAAGTTTGTGTATTTTAAATAAATGTTAAACT
This sequence comes from Zonotrichia leucophrys gambelii, assembly GCF_028769735.1. NCBI lineage: Eukaryota > Metazoa > Chordata > Aves > Passeriformes > Passerellidae > Zonotrichia > Zonotrichia leucophrys. The sequence continues at coordinate 3,363,847 of NC_088179.1, forward strand.
CGAAATATAAATTGTAGACCTATAAATATTAGTGTCTGAAATAAAACCCAGGCAATTTCAGGATAATAGGACTTAACTGTGACCTGTTCCCCAGTAGAGCAGGGGACTAAAACTCCTTGGTGGCAGGGGAGTATATTTGCAGTTTAACTTCCCAGTTTGGCTCAGCTTGGTTTTGTTCCATCTGGGACTGAATTTGGCAGATTTAGGCCTGCACTTTGAGACATGAGTGTTTTGAAATCCAAACCATCTCCTTTTGGTAGATTATTGCTACCTGGGGAAATCAGGGCTGCAGAAGGTGAGCGTGGTCCCTCTGCACCAGGTAGGATTAACTACAAAAACACTTGAGGAGCAGAAAGAGGCTTTTGAACAAGGACTTGCTCAAAGCACATGCAGCTTCAGGTGGAGCTGCTGCTCAGGAATAAACCTGTGCCAAGTGCTGAAGCAGTAACAGCAGCTTTGCAGAATGTTTCTGAGGTGGTTGCCATTGCCAGGCAAAGTTTCATAGGAGGCTTCATCTTCCAGTGGCTGCTTTTTCCCTGGATGGTTGCAGGGTATGCAAAGGCCAACATCCTTCATTTGATGAGGGTGGAATACCTCCCACCTGCCTGGTGTCTTGGGGAAAAGGCTCCTTACATGGTTGGGTAGGGATTTCCCCCTTTATTTTTCCTTCTTACCATCTTCCCTTCAACAACACTAAAAAGTGAGAGGTGGTTGACAATAGGTTGTTAGTGATTTACATTTGTTCTACCTGTTTCTTCCTGTGCCATGTGACTCAAATTTCCTGTATTTCTTAGCTTCATTTGCTGGTTTGGGATTACAGTTGGAGATGAGGTTAATTAATGTGGAGAGGTGATGATGCTCTTTTAGAAAACAAAGGTTTTTGGCAGCCTTAATGTCTTAGTGCTTCATTGATCAGGGCACTCAGAATGATCAAATTAATTCTTTTTCTTCCCAGAGTAGTGTCACAGACATCTTTTCCAAAAAATCCTTTCCTTAGGATTTTTCCTCCTGAGAAGCTAAGAGGCCTCAGGAACAAAATGCAAACATTGATTATCTGCTGCTGTGGAATGCAACAGGTGCATCTGTGATTGGTCTCATGTGGTTGTTTCTAATTAATGGCCAATCACAGTCAGCTGGCTCAGACAGAGAGCCCGAGCCACAAACCTTTATCATTCCTTCTTTTTCTGTTCTTAGCCAGCATTCTGATGAAATCCTTTCTTCTATTCTTTTAGTATAGTTTTAATGTAATATATATCATAAAATAATAAATCAAGCCTTCTGAAACATGGAGTCAGATCCTCATCTCTTCCCTCATCCTCAGACCCCTGTGAACATGGTCACAGAGTAGAATGACTGGAGGTAGTGCAGAATAAAGAGGAGGACTGGCAAGTAGAAATCTACTGTTCTGCATGTGTATCCTTCTATTTTCAGGGAAAACCCCCTGAAATACTTGGGGTTTTAAACTTTTTTGGCATTGCCCTATGTACCCATCTTCTCTGAGTATGAGATTGCAGGACCACCCTGGAAACATTCTGGAATTTTTGCAGAGTTACCATCTGCATCCTTGCTGATGCTTTGCTTGTTTCTGGTATTTTGGCTAATATGATGTTCCTGCACTGTGTGAGGGACAGCTCATGCATCTCGTGTTCTGTGTGACTGCTGCTCCCCACCCCTGCCTGTGAGCAGTGGGATGTGATTCCTGCATTCTGCTGCCAGAGGAAGCCGGGCTGAGTTTGGAGAAATCTGTGAGGAGCTCAGTGCTGCCAGCTGCAGTGCTGGTGAGGACTGCTGGCAGTTCTCATCCAGGCAGAACTGATTAAAAATGGACAACTCTTCCTGTTGTTGGACCAGTGGCGTTTTCAGGGCGTGGTTTTGAAACATTTGAACTTGCCAGTTTGGATCAAAAGCTCAAGCTTTCAACTAAAAGCTTTTAGTTGGGCTTTGTAGGCATCCTTGTAGCACACCACAGGATAAAAACCTGCTAATGTAGCGCTGTGTTGATCTCTTTGAACTTCCTGTAGCAAAGAGTAAATAATTTACAGATAATTGTGAACATAAAGAAGATTTTAAAATTGTTTGAATATGCTGTTTTGTACTGGTAGAGTACAGTCTGCTGAGAAATGGTGTGCAGAGAGAGGATGGACACTTGCTCTTGGTTCTTCCAGTGGTGCACTTGACTCATCTGTACAGTTCTGCAATGCACAGAGCACATCAAGTTACTTTTCCTGACAAATTCAGGCTCATGCACTGGTAAAACTGATACAGGGATGGAGAAAATTGCATTTTCTTGCATTAGCAAAAAGTGCATTATCCAATTTAAGGCAATCTTTGCTTTAATTCATTAAATACTTAATTTCTTATTGAAGCAATTGTTATTTCTGCTGTTATTTTCTTTTTCCTTTGGAAAAGGCTAAGGAGAAGTCTTGAAGGTGTATGAAGGGTTTGTTCTCTCGGCATAGTGAAAATGGGAGCATGAGTGATGTGGAATCTGCTGCTCTGTAGGCTCTCATTCTCTGTTGCATCTGCAGAAATAGCAGGCTCAGATTTTTGTATTCCTCTGTGATTTCACTTGTTGCAAGCCGAACTACAACACACTTTAGAAAGATGATTTAATATAGCAAAAACCACATGCATTTCTTTCCTTTCCCAGTTATTAATCATTTATGTATCTATGAAAGTGGCAGGTTTGCCCTTGGGTTTTGGTCATAGGTCATTATGATTTGCAATCCAGTATAGATTCTGTTGTGGCTTGGTACAGGGCAGGAAAAGAGAGCCTGAGGTATGAATAAATCATCCAGCCCACTGTGGTAATGCCCAGCAGTTTGTGTCACCACTGCTCCGAAAGGCCAACAGTCTGACTTGCCAGAAGCAGAAAGTTTTAAAGAACACAGCATCCCTGCACTTTGGTCTGCAAAATGTAGCAATGATGATTAAATGTCTGAAAGTTCTTCTTAGAGATAATGAGAGTCTGAAGTTTGGGGAGCCTTTCAGCAGTGGTTCAGCACGTACAAATCCTCAGCTTTTCAGATCATCAGTGAAACCAGGAACTAACCAGCAAACTGGACATTTCCTGTGATAAGCTTGACAGAGGCTGTGCCTAAAATGTCAAGATTGCCATTGTGTCTACTTCAAAGGAAAAAAAGTGTGCTTGAAAAACCTCACTATCTTATTTATCAGATAACAAGGAGATGGCAGAGAGTTTTCAGAGTGGCATTTGTACCTCTGTGCTGTCTGCTGATACTGCTGAAACAAAGGTGCTCACTGGACTTGCTCACTGGAATTAGTTTTGGAAAAAACCCTGGGTTGTAAACTACATTTCTCTGGGTTTTGCTTATGCCACGTTCTGTTTTAATTAACTTATGCACATTTTCAAAACTCAAGCTATCAGTGCCTCCAGAGCAGAAACTTAGTGTTTCAGACTTGGAGCTTTCAAAGTTGTTTGAAGCAGTGTGGAAGTCTTTTGTGGTATTTTTCCGTTCTCTCCAATATTCAGTGCCTGATCTTATTATTCTGTAAAATGCATGGGAAATATGATTAGTTTTAGTTCAAATACAAAGAAGTAGGTCATGAGCAGACTGTGAAATGTGGATAAAATCCTTTAAATTAAATTGTTTTATTGAAGAAAATTATCTCAGTGCCGCTACGATGGAAAGGCTGAACATGAAAGAGATGTTTACTGAAAAAAATGTATTGATAGCAGTTTAGAATTGTGGTAATGAAAATTATTTCAATATATTCTGCATTGGCTATTGAAATCATAGCCTTATTTTAATTTATACAGCAAAACTGATATAAGACAGACCTGTATCCTGAAATCTTTGAAATTACATCTACTTTAAAATTAGATTTTTTTAAATCAGCATCCTATAATTTTATTCCAATTAATATCTTTTGCTCTAGATCTTGTCCTTAAAAATGGGCAAACAAACTGTAAAAGCAAAATTATCCATTTCCTATATCTCAAAGTCTTATCTTGCTAAGGCCAGAGGTAAACTCTTTATCCTCCTGGGTCAGTTCTTGTGGAGTGTGCTCCCCTGACTGTTCAGGGTGTGGCAGTGGTCACAGGGGTTCTTGGATGAGGAAGAGATGAAAATGTTGACTCCATGTTCAGAAGGCTTGATTTATTATTTTATTATATATATATATATATATATTACATCATAACTACATTAAAAAGAAATAGAAGGAAAAGGTTCCTCTCAGAAGGCTAGCTCAGAACAGAATAGAAAAGAATGAAAACAAAAGGCAGCTCTCTCAGACTCTGTCCGAGATAGCTCGGCCTTGATTGGCCATTAATTATAAACATCCAAGATGGGCCAATCAACAATCCACCTGTTCCATCCCACAGCAGCAGATAACCATTGTTTACATTTTGTTCCTGAGGCCTCAGCTTCTCAGAAGGGAAAAACATCCTAAGAAAGGATTTTCACTAAAGGATATCAACGACATTCAGGTGCTGTGGGGAAGGCTGATACCTGCTGGACATCAGGCAGTTCAGGTTAGCAGAAGAGATTCTGTTGTCTGTTAAAATTATGGTTTGGGTTACCATTAATAGCATTTTTCAGGGAATTTTGATTTTTTTTTTTTAATTACAAATTACAGTCAAGTGGTTTTTTCATACTTGATGGTGAAGTTCTTGTGCAGTTGATTCTGAAAAACATATTATTTCTAAGTTATCTTTTTTATTCTGCTGAATGATGAAAGCCATTACAATGTTTTTATGTATGTTGAGTTTAATATATAGAAAAAATCATGCTTAAAAACAAAAAAGTGGGTGACTGAAATAATTAGGTGTATCTTTATTGGAAGTTACAGTTGTACCTGGGTATTTGCTACCTGTGATAGCTGTGGTATTAAAATTATGACTTCTTCTGCAGTTGTGATTGAATTAGAAAAGGTCAAATCCAAGCAGCTTTGTTCTCCTCCTCCTTGGCTCAGTTTGTTACCTTACACCTGCCCACTGCCTTTGGGACTGGCCCAGATTTCTCAGCTGTTGGATTTGCCTTCTCCTGCTGGGCTCTCAGGAGGTCCTCTGGGTGTGAGTGTGTGCTGCCAAAACTGATAGTGAATGCATTTGTGTTATTATTGTAACTTTTCCGGTATGAGCTTTTTTCCCAGACTGAGTTGACTGCCTAGAGGGCATGAAAATAGCCACTATGTAAAATAAATACATTTCTAACAAAAATTATGCTGAAATTCCCTGTCCTATGAAAAATCACTAATACAGTAGGGTAGTGAATAGTGTGCAGAGCAGTGGTCTCTAAGCAGTTATGTGATTTTCATTATGAATATCATTACTACTGTTCATTTCTAAATTCAGCACTGTTGAGGGAGCAAGCAATTACTCACCACTCAAGGAATTCCATCTTGAGCTTCCATAAGTACATTTTGTGAAGTGATTGGAACACCTCAGTATTGGGAATCTTGTGTCTCTGTCACAGCAGTCTGTGTAATAGATGTGTATGTAGACAGATACATAGTGTTACATTTTTAATCTATTACTATAATATTTTATTTAAATGTGAGGGGAATTTACTATTAATAAGCTAGACCTTGCTAACTGGGATTAGACCCACTGCAGATAAATGCTTTGCAAGCTCTTTGTGTCATTCCAACAGTTCTTGATGATCTTACCTGTGTGATTTCTTGCTCCACCTATTTTTCATCTCGCTTCTCTCATCTTTATAAAAGCGATTTTCAGTCTGCATCACAAGATGCTTTGTATCATGTGGCTTAGTGATGAAATGTTGGGGGAAAGCACAGCCACGGAGTTCTGCCAATTCTTGAGAGTTAACAGAATGATTACCCAAGCTATTGGATTCCTGTGATTGATCTTGTCACACTAAAGTGTTACTGGCATTGGCTTGATTATAGCCTAATATCTGGCTGTATAAAATGTTCTACATATAGAATAGCTTTAAAATGCCAACAGAAATGCCATTATTGGTAGTAATTCTCTGCATTAATGCAGAGCGTTTGAAATTGCTTTTGGTGAGTGTATCATTCCACTGAGAATTCTTACATACTTTCCATTGTGTTCTCTTCAGGATCCAACTTTCTTACGGCCTTGGAGTTTCAGTAGGATACAAATACTGAATTTATATTTGCATCATCCCTCTGATAAGAAGAAAGATTTTCTGACACGTAGATGCAAATCTGAGGGGGTGATTACGGTGCCAGTCTGAAGGGTCAAGAAAAAAGTGTCAGAGACTGATATAAAAATGGGGTTTGAATCTGAGTACAAGATGTTTCTGAGAAAAAAAGGTGCTTTGGCATAACTTGAGAGACATGGATGCGGTTAGGATTTTGTTGACCCATACAAGGAAGATGAAACTCTGATGTGCTGTGTGCCAGCAGTCCCTCATCAGGAGGAGAAAGGCCTCAACAGTGCCAGTTCCTTGCCACATTCTTCACTTGGGGCTGGGAGCAAGGCTCCTTTAGGGCCAGCTCCCTTCACAGATCAGTGCCTGGACTTCCTATCTGTTGATACATTTACAGACCTTGCAGAATTGCCGTGCCACTTCTCAGACAGCAGATGCTACCTGGTCAGGTAACTGGTGGAGTTTTGTCTGGCAACTCACAGATTAATTGTTAAATTAATTATGTGTTTCTGAAAAGTGCTACATTTTGAACAGATTTTGGTGTTTTGCGTTGTTAAGCTGCTTTTGAGAAACACAGCTCTTTGTTCTAGCCAGATGAAATCTGCTCTTTATTTCTTTATACCAGTAGAATACACTGTGATCCACACACTGTCCTGATTACAGACAGCACTGCCTTATCAGAAAACTTGTATTGTCCTTCCCTAGTGCTGCATTTGATAACTGTCTCCACTGATACTGACAAAACTCTCAGGAGAAAAAACAAAATAAAGGAAAAGGAAAAACTAGTCCATACTAGGTGCAAGCATATTGAATTGCCTGTGAAAGAGGAGAACTCTGTGGGAGTGATGAGCACCAAGTGCCCCTTTCTGAAAAGGTGGATGTGTGTCCTCTGTAGCTGTGGGCACTTGTCTGTATGATTCACCTTTCTTCACTGGAAATGAAATGTCTGCATCTGACTGGATGTGCTTGAAATTAGGGCATTTTAATAGAGCCAGGTGCTTTACATTTAAAATGGATATGCTATGCTGCCAGGCGTGGACTGGATTCTGTTCCTCCAGACTGGCCAATTCTGGGCAGCAGGAGCTTGAACCCACCTTCTGTCTTGCAAGACTCAGACCGGCTCTTTTTACCTTCTCCTGTGTTCTTTTGTTGTTAGCCAGCAGAAGCTTTAATCATCCCTTTCTATCCTTATCTGCCCTGCAAGAGAACAGTTGTGGAGATGACTCTGTGCTTCTAAACTAGTTTCTCGTTCAAAGGGACCTAATAGTGGACAGATGGCCAAAGCCTGGAAAATAGGAAATGACAGCAAGGAGAAAATTCCCTCTGCCAAATATCTCTGCAGCTCGTTGGGTGAAGGGAGCAGGGGGGAATATTCTATTCCTATCTCTTAACGTGAATGAATCTGGCAGAATTTCATTTTGTTTGGGTCAGGTTCTCTGCTCAGTGTAAGATTCGGAGCATTATCTTCTTTATCTCCTTCATCTCTTGGATTGCTTAGCCAGGCATTTTGATGAAAATGTGCCCTAGGTGTTCTTTGAGTTCAGGCTGCAGCCACATGAAGGAGAAGTGACAGATGGGGCCATTTGAGTGAAATCCATCTGCTATGATAAGAGTCCTGAGGGCAGCATTTGAAAGCTTGTTGGAAGCACCCGAGCAGTCCAGAATTCCAGGGGGTTAATGTCTGCACCATTTTTCTGTTAATTCATTTGAGATTTAGGAAGCTTCTGAGAGGAAATACTCCCAGATGAAACTCTTGCAACTCTGTGAGGGTGAGATATCCCTGCTATTTTGTGACTTGAACCACCCAGCAGCGTTTCTTAGGATAGACTTTTTTCTCATTTTCCAAGAGAAGCATTTCAAAATGTACTGCTTTAAAACAGCCCAAAGCTTTACATTTATAGAAATTTACCAAAAAAATTTGTTGAAATTTTCCTTCATGAGCAACTCTGATATCATGTGAGATCATTATGCAGGCACTTGATTTGGGTGTCATTTTGCAATATGCTCATGAGATCAACAGAGATGGTTTTCCCCCTATTTTTCTATAATTGAAAGAGTGAGAGGGAAGGTTGGGAAAAAGACTTGCATCACGACTGGGAAACCAAACCTCCACACAAGTTAAAGGTGAGGATGCACTACTGCTCTATGTTAAAGTATTTAATACATTGTGTTGAATGCCTTAGCTCAAGGGAAAAATGCTGTTGCTGCTTCTTCCATATCCCTGTCCTGGTTTTACTTGAAGTTCAAATAGAAAGAAATCTCCAGAACTTAATAATTTGAATATTGATGTCTCATTGTCTAGGTTCAAGCATTCCTGTGTTTGTTTTGATCCCACACAATTGATACCTACCAGTAGAACAACTTGTTTCTTAGTGTGATGATGAATGAAGTCCTGGAGTCAAATGAATTTCCTTGTTCTGGTTTGTCTGGTGTTTTGATAGTTTATATATGTGGATGAAGCTGGTGGAAAAATGGGTGACTGGGATGTGAAGATAATGCTAGATCATTGTGGCAATGATAATGAGAATCCATCTGGGATTTGTGCAGATCCACAGGAGTTTTCCTGCACCTGTTTTATGGAAGGAGAGCAACACAATTCTTGCATAAGATATTCATCTCAAACTATTTAGCAATGAAAGTAACAGAAAGCGAGCTGGCTAAAGAGCTATAATTTTGCTTGCAGTTACCCATTACTTTGTGGTAAATCTTAATTTGGGTCTATAAGAAATATTTTTTCATTTTAGTGTGTTCATTTAGGAAAAGCAAGGAGTTACTTAATATGCAGTTTCCATATATTGAAACGTTCTTTGCATTCCTCTTTGTTCCTTCAAGGCTTGAAGTGTGTTTCAGCATAATCAGCCTCCCAGTGAATTTTAGCATGAAAACAAATCTCACTTTAATTTCACAAACTTCAGTTTACCAAGCAGCGCAAGGAAATTAAATTACCTGTTTGCAAACACAGCCTCCTTTCCTAGAAAACATTTTTACTATCACTTAAAATTTTCATGTAGCGCTTTCCATTGGGAGTTTTTAACTGTTGTGGTTGTGCCATTAATCAGGAGTACAGGCAGGGGAGCAATAAGTCAGATGGGTTTTGTGCTTTTGGGCCTTTGTGGTGTATTGTGGGCTCAAGGAAAGGTGGGGATGATGTCAGAGTGTAGTGGTGACACTGGGGGAGCTAGCAGGTTGATTTATACGTTGTTGTGGGCCTCGAAAACCATATTATCTCTGTCATGTGCTTAAATAATTTCATATGTATTTTGGGTTTGAATATTCAGAATTTTAAATACCTTGTTTCTCAGGTCATGACCCTTAAGCTGCCTTTGTGTTATGCCAGTGGTAGGCATGACACCTTATAGCTTTTTAGCACCTTTCAGGCACTGATGAAAACAAAGTTTTAATGAAACTGCTCACCCTTTCAAAGCTAGCCCATTACTGTAGAAACAAATTATCCTTTAGGAGGATATAGGAGAAGGTGATAATTTTTTCATCACAGGATGCTTTATCAGAAACACTGATTTATTGACTGTGAAATTTCACAGGAATATATGCCAGCCTTGATGAGCCTTTTGTGGAGTATTTCCTCAGGTCTCTGATGAAAGTGATAACTTGAAAGAGAAATCCCCTAGAGAAACCCATAGACTAGAAATTAATATATTAGCCTCATATGTGGGATTTGGAGTCTCATGTGACTTGTTCCTTTCCCAGCTGATTATTTTGGAGCTGCCTTCATGCTAACACTGTCTGCCTGGTGTCATCTGCACTGTTGTCTTGTTTTCTGGTTTTGTTTGGTGGGGTTTTTTTGGTTTTTTTTTTTAACTGAATCTTGAAATGCTTTGGTTTTCTAGTGATATAAGATAGAAAATTTTTTTTTGATTTTTTCCTTAACCTGTTAACTATTTCTTTGCCATCTTTATATGGCTCTTGTATCATTTGCTGCCTGGACTGGGGCTGGTCTGACACTCCAGTCTCCACACAGCAAACAATCAAACAAGGATGCAAATGAGTCTTCATGGTAAACATGAAGCATGGGAAGCAGTGCTTCAAACATGGAGGGAGTAAATCTCTCTCCCCTCAGATTAAGTGCTTCTCTGAATGACAGTTCTTTATAGATTTTTCATTGGGATGATGTACAGCATCCATTATTTTGAAGTACTGCTCTTAGATAGAGGTAATCCCACAGCACTGGATATTTGTGGCTTTGGCGTGTAGGCATTAAGTCTTAGCAATGTGAACACAGGCACAGAATTTTATAGAGGTGTCTGGGATGGCAAATTACATCTCAGCCAGGCTGAGAAAGGGCATCATAGATGATATTTTATAGAAAATTATTTGTTTACAGTAAAGCAGTGGGGGTTGGAGAGGGAGGTGTTTGCCCTCTGACCGATCAACCAAAGGCATTTTCATTAAATTTCCTGTAGGTAGGTGCATGTACAAGGTCTTTATGAGGTGTGGGAGTCTGCAACTACAGACTTGGATCTCTGGCTCCTTTGACTAAAAACATCTCTTGCATGATATTAGTTATGAAATTGTAACTGATCAAGTTTATTATTACCTCACACTAATGCATGGGGTGTAGATGGAAATTACAAATTCTGGAATCACTTGTGGTTCTCTATTCTGGAGCTTACTTGTAACTATAAAGTAGATCCATATTTTTGTTCTTTTCTTTTTGAAGGAAGAAGTGAATCATGTCAGCAGCCTCCAGCAGGGTGCTGAAATAGGGCTGCAAGAAGGTGAAGATTTCCATGTTTGTGTCAATGCAGTGTCAGTGCTCCAGGCTGGGTGTGCAGAGGGGGCTCCTGTGGCACAGAATCCACAGCCAGGGTGAGCTTAAACAGCTTCAGGCTGTGGCAATCTGCAGTTGTCAGACTGAATAGAAATGGGGCCTCAGGGTAGGGGAAAGGCCACAACAGGCACTCTCAAGAAATAATTCTCTGTGTTTGTATCAGGAGGAAAGCTTAAAAAAGTTTGGTGTTGTGAACAAGTGCTTCCTGCCGCTGCATTTTGTTCCTGTACTGTCCTCATTTTGCTGTGTAACAATGCTGGACTGGTTTTGAATTTTTTTTCTGCCCAGCTTTGTTCAGTATTCATTTTTCTTGAAGTATCTAGTCTGTGTTTCACAAATTCCATGCATAAAATTGTACTGTGTGCTTTCAAAGTCCTGTGGGTAAAAAATAATGCTTTTTTTCCTCAAGTCTTCAATTTATTTTTTTTAATGAAGAATTATTTTGGTCTTGAAGAAATTTAAATTATCCTATTACAGTGTGACCTCACAGCATGATGCAGTGATGGTTCCCTGCAGGGGTAAGCAAGCAGTAAGTGCCATGTGTACCCAATTCTGTCCCTGTGGAAAATATGTGTGAATTTGGGGTAGATTTAGTCAAAGTTAACACCCCTCTGCTTGAGGAAAAATAGCAAAGTGTGACTGTGACTAACTGAATAATTGAATGGATAATTGAATTCATTTCTAAAGGTGACTGCTGTGAGAGGGGTAGCTATGAGAGTTAGTGAAGTGAAAATAACTTCCTTCTTAAAATTAAGTCTTTTCTGTAAACCTACTTAGATGATAGTGCATGGAAATGGGTTTTAATGTGGCTGTGGCCATTTTTTTGTATTGGCACATCATTAAAATCATGTCTGGTATGTTGAGATCAGAGCAGTTACTCTAATGCTAGCAGGTGGAGAGGACTGAAGTAACCAATGCATAGATCATATTGTGAGTTTTTATTTCTGGATATTTTTTTGTTGTTGTTTTTATATGCTAATTGGCCAGCTGCAGGTGTGTGGTGTGACTGCCCATAACATAGCAGTTAAAGAAGAGTTAGTGAATTAATTTGATTTTCACAGCATCCTGCCTGCAGCTTAAATCTGAGCTCAGTGCCTCTGGGTTTGTATGCACCTCTCTTGTCCATGTGAGAGGTGATCCCAGTGTACTCTGTGCAGAGTTTTGGATAGAAACAAAGCAAGACACAATCCAGCACCAGCCTGAAGGACTCAGTACAAATTTTATCTCTGCATCTACTCCTGATGCGAGAAGAGCTGCTTCTGACAGGCTTCTCTTCTGCATTTGGCACTTGACATGGCAGATAATCTATGCAGATACTGATCCAGCAGATTTGTGTGTCTCAATATGCTGAAAATACACAGGTGTATACCCGTAAGTCAATTAACTCATCTTGAAAACTTCAGACTGGAGCTTGCACTGCTGGTTCTGCCCTCTTTGGCCAGCACTATTTAAACATGCTTCTCTTTTATTAACTGTGTCTAATCCATATTGGATGACATCTAGGTAAGATCTGATATTCTCTTTACCTCTAACTATTGCTGTTTTGTCACTTCAGTTGGAAATGTGTATTGTGACAGTGTTCACAGGGGTCTGAGGATGAGGGAAGAGATGAGGATCTGACTCCATGTTTCAGAAGGCTTGATTTATTATTTGATTATATATATTACATTAAAACTATACTGAAAGAATAGAATAAGAGATTTCCTCAAAAGGCTGGCTAAGAATAGAATAGCAAAGAATGATAAAAAAAGCTTTTGTCTTGGACAGAGTCCAAGCCAGCTGACTGTGATTGGCCATTAATTACAAACAACCAACATGGGCCAATCCCAGATGCACCTGTTGCATTCCACAGCAGCAGATAACCATTGTTTACATTTTGTTCCTGAGGCCTCCCAGCTTCTCAGGAAAAAGAATCCTAAGGAAAGGATTTTTCATAAAGAATGTCTGCAACAGTGTACCAGAGATGGAACCTGTCCTATTGTCTTACTACTCCATGCGGCATGGATCTAATTTCCAAAGTATTAGTTTTAAGCTAAAAAGCATCCCTAAATAATTAAAATGTTGTTGCTTTTAATTATTTGGAATGATTGGGACTGTTTCATTTGTTACATTAGTTACTGTATATAGTAGATCTTTTCCTCTGGCTGAATTGTTTCTTCTGTTACAAAAGGGAAGTTAGATCTTCTTGTCAGGTCAACATTTCATTCTACCTCAGTTCCATTTCCTAAAGAAAGATGTAGCTTTGAGGCTGATAATACCTAACACTGACAGACTGCTATCCTTGCCCCTTAATGTCAATTACAAAGTTCCTGTAAGTGCAAGTTACTGCTTTTATTTGTCATTCAGCCATTTAAAAAATGTTAATATAATGAAACTAAAAGAGAGAATAGTATTTATACACTTGTGGATTGCATAATCCTGTTAGTTTTGAAAGCAGACTCTTACTGCCAGTACTTTCATGTGGCTGTAAAAAAGTTTAATTCCTCCACCTGAAAATCAGGTGGAAAGAGAGGACTTGCACTATCAGCCAGAAATTATTACACCTGAGTCCTCAGTGTGTGGTGCTACCTAGAAACATTTCCTTCTTCAGGGGGTATGGAGAGAGTCCCTGTAAGATCTGTGTATTAGATAAGTGGGTCCTAGTTACTCCAAATGAGCTACAGCTGCAAAGTCCTTAGTTGGGCAGCAGCTGTAGCTTGTGAAGGTAACTGGAATAAAAAGGGGTGGGTCGAGAGCTCAGGAGGAACCCCCTGAGAAGCCAAGAGGAACTGTGCTGCAGAGAAGAACTGCTTGGTAGAAAACCAGCTAGAAGGTATGAACTTAAGGAATATAATTGCAACAGTATGGGACTCTAGAAATATGAAATATAACAAGATAACAGCAAGGGGGAATGTGTCTGGACTGCTCTAGGAGCAAATGTCTGCTGTGGGTCTGGCTCCTCTGTGTTCCCCTGCCCCAGAGGGAGAGGAACCAGCCCCATCTCCAGTAGGAAATGGCCTGGGAAGCCAAAAGGCAGGTCTTGGTCCATAGCACAATGGGAGCAGGCAGATTCTTCATCTGCTGGCACAGCAGCGGTCACAGAAGAACCCCTGCTCCTCTCTGGGTTTTGTCTGTCACACATGTCTAGAGAGGAGATTTCATCCCTCTGCTCATTTGCATCTCCCTGTTGTTTCATTCCATGCTAATTGCTATTCTGTGTTTCACTTCTGTGACCTGTCTGTGCCTTATCTGTCACTTTTGGAGCTTGCAGTTGCTACACGTTATTAAGGCAAATTATATCATAAATGACATCTTAATAGATATTTTCCTCGTAGTGACACAACTCTACTCTTTCATATTGGTAAAAAAAAAACATATGAGTGGACAAGTCTCTATACTTTTAATCTTCCACATCTCAGGAAAAACAAATCTGAGGTCTGAAGATTGCTGTATACTCCTAATTTTCATAATTTAGAAGCTTTTCTATTCATAAATGCTCTGTGCACTTCAGCATTGCCATGAGACTGCTTGGTGTGTTGGATCTGCAGTGCAAACTTGATGTAATAAATGGGTATAACCCTGCCTTCTGAGAAATGTCCTGAAGGAAATTGAGGGGAAGACCTGGAGAAAGGTCTGTTCTGTCTGCATGTGAGCCTACAAAGTAACTCCTGGCTCAGATGAGGATTGATAAAAGGTATTTTAAAAGTTTAAACATGTACTCATGGCCCATCCATTTTCTTTTTCAGTGGACCCTGAATATGCTTTACCCTGTCAATGTGCATCTTTTCCTTGGGAAGGAGAAATTTGTATTGTTATATTTTGTTATATAAAAGGATGCTAAAATTGAAATAAAAAAAAAAAGAAATCACTGAACATATTGATGTAAAGAGGAAGAAAGAAAAAAGTAAACACACGGTGATCAATATTAGAAACAGACAAGGATAAGTGAATCCAAGCAAGGACAGATAAAGTTTACTGTTTTTACCATCTAGAAAACAGAAAAAACCCTAAATCTAAAGCCTCTAATACAAGAAAAAGAAACCAAACAAAAAGCACCCCAACCTGTGAGCCTTGTGACCACTTGTGATGCTCCTTGGATGTGAACTGTGTCCTGACCATGTGCCATCACCCCTAATCTCTTGTGTAAAAAGAACTTCCATTTTAACCTTGTTTGTTTGAGAAAGAAAAGTAGTTATACATGTTCATGCTGAGGCTGTCATGGGAGGAGTTTGAAACCACTGCATTTGAAACTGATGATTAGAACCTTTGTTTTTCATAATGATCTTTCAATTGCGATCAGCACAAGATGACCACAGAATAAACCCAAAAGTAGGATCAGGAGCTGGAAGAATACACATTGAAAAGTTAATTTATTTATACACTTTGGGTCTTACTGGGATTAATTCACAAAAGATTCTTCAATCCTATCTCCTAGCTGTGTGCAAACATGACCAAGGCAGGTTATTGGCCTAAAACTGGAATAATCTCATTGATGTCTGTGATACTATTTCAGATTGCTCTGCTGCAGTTATGATGTGGAATTTTGTGATGCTGTTTGTTCCACAGAAGCTTTCTGTATCTGCACAATTCACCAGATATTTCTTACATCCTCCAAAAGAAATCAATTTCCCAACAAGGGAAGGTGTGGGGTGTGGGAGGCTGGCACTGTTGTGCATTTTTTTGGGTGTCTTTGTCTGGGGGTGATGCTGGTATGAGATAGTGGTTACACAAACCCAGGATCCAGTGAAGCTGTTGGATTACATTGATTTCAGTGTCCATCAAATTATGACTTGTGTAGGTTGTTGTCCTTCTTCTGATAAAAAAGCTTTAGTAATGAACCTGGCCACAGCATTTCTCTATAGAATATGACTGATTTAAAAAAAACCTAAACAAATGAAACAACTGATATGAGTATTTTTAAAGACAAATACTTCTTCCCCTTCCTAAAATTCAATGGTTATAATATATTTGATGTGACATTAATTTTTCTGTCTCCAAAGTGGTTTTTCGGACAGAGTCCTTCATTCAGTGGCAAAGACTAGAAGCTGCCAGGGCAGAGATGAGCTGCCTTTTCCCTCAGCCCTTTGTTCTCAGATTTTGCAGGTAACTGGCAGATCTGTCCCCCCAGAAAGACAGGACCTCGGCACATACAAATGCTGGCATTGCATTGTACTGCTACAAAAGCAGAAAACTTTCCTCTGGCAATGCTTTTCCTGCAAAGCCTGGATGCTGCTCAAGTTGCTTGTGCTCTGCTAAGCTTTCTGAATAGGCTCTGTCCTAAAATCTGTGCTTAACAAAAACCACTACAGCTTTGATCCATGGAGAGGGAAAGGAACAAGTCTCAACCAGCTCCCTCGTGCTTCACCCCAGTGCTAGACTGTGGAATGTTGGTGGGCTCTGGGCTGTAGTGATGGGTTGTGGTCCAGGGCAGGAAATGAGTAAAGCAGCTGAGACTTTGTGGGGAGGTGTTGTCAAAACTGATGCACTGAGTTGAATTTGTGGACTGGGTCAGGAGCTGATTGCCAGTGGGATGCCAAGGCCCAGCCTCAGGGGAGCAGAGTTATTTGTCAAAAACATGGGGCAAAAGGCAATGCAGAGGGCTGTCAGCCATGCAGTTCTACTCTACCCCTGAAGTATGGCAAACCATGGAGCTCATAGTGATTATGTACTTGTTACCTTTAATTCAGCTGCTTAAATTCTTGTTTAACTTGTCATACCAGGGAGAATGTGACCTGCGTTGATAATCGTAACATTTTCTTTCTTATTCAGTTTTAATTTTAGCAAGGAACTGTAGGGGGCTAGAACATGAAGGTAGTATAGAAAGTAATCTTACCCCCTGAAGAGTTGCAGCTGAGCCAATTATTAAGGATTAGGAGCAGGCCTGATTTTAACAGGCCACAGCTGTAGCCAATAAGCAGAGTGTTATAGAAGAGTGGATTGGTGGGAACTGGAGTCAGTTGGCTGCTGTGAGGACAAGGAAGAGTCAGTGCTTAGAGGAGATGCCTACAAGAAACATCAAGGGGGTACAAAACTCTAGCAATATGGAACCTTTGCAATGTAATGATAATAGAACTGTTGTAATACAATGACAACAAGGAACAGTAAGAGGAAGGCTTGCTGCTGCTGTGAGGTAGGAGGGAGCAGGTAAAACATTCAGTTACCATGACACTTATTTGTGATATTGCTTAACTAATAAGGGCCACACCAAGCAAATTCAGTGACTTTTTTCCTGCCCCTCACAATGATACAAGCATGTTTTTACATTTTGTTATGCAAATGTGCAGTGTAGCATCAATGATAAGACTGATGAAAATATGTGCAGCATTTGTTAGGGCAGCTTGCTTGTCATCATTTCCCTCTGTCATCTGCATCCCATTAAAATGTATGAACGTGTTAAACACATTGGGATAACAGTGGGGGTGTGTGTGTCTGGGAGGGGCAGTGGCTCCCAAGCCATGTCCTGCACAGCTCCCTGTGTGTGTGGCAGTGGCTCCCAGGCCATGTTCTGCACAGCTCCCTGTGTGTGTGGCAGTGGCTCCCAGGCCATGTCCTGCACAGTTCCCTGTGTGTGTGGCAGTGGCTCCCAGGCCATGTCCTGCACAGTTCCCTGTGTGTGTGGCAGTGGCTCCCAGGCCATGTTCTGCAGACCTTTTAGCTCCCCCACATGTGGGCCCTGCTGTTTCTCCCATGCTATCTGTGCTTGTATCAGGCCCCGGCTGCTGCTGCTGGGGGAGCTTCAGGGGCATCCTTGATGTAAAGGCACTCAAAGTCCTGCTTTGAAAGGGAAGGTGCTTTTGAAGGGTTGCCAAGCCCTGCTCAATTCTGTGTCCCCTTTCCTCCTTTGTGTGTGGGGACTGGCCATATATGAGAGCAGTCAAACACAATTGGCCCCTCTGCCTGTTCCTGCTGAACCAGGGCAGGCCTCTGACCTTTGCCAGGCAGGTGACTTTTATTACTTATTACTGACACAAATAACAGAAAATACTTTTTTTTCCTCCCCAAAGGCAAGTTAGTCTGGATTTTAAGGCAGTTTTCTTTTTATACCCCTGCCTCTTTAATCTCTGCCTAGCAGTAAAGGTTGATAAGCAGTGTTGAAGATGTGCTGATGTAAACTCAGCCAATTGCCAAATCGCTGCATCAGCCTTGTTAAATTCATGTTTACCTGATTATGGAGTGTCATTTCTGCATTTATGTTGCTGCAGGCACTTTCCTGTTCTCCCAAGTGTGATGCAAACATTGAAGGAGTTCTGCTGTTTCTTGTTGCATTTTAATATATAACAATTTTAGCGTTTTTAAGTGTGATCTTGAATGAATGAAGTTTCAAAGTCTCAAAAAACCTGGAGCTGTGTGGGATTATTTTGGGTTTTATCCAGGACAGGCTCTGGGCAGTTACAAGTGTGCTTTTAGATCAGATAAAGCTTGTGAATGTTGTACAGTTCAGATGAGGACATAACTGGTCTAGACCTTTTTGCTATTGCACAGGAGGTCATAAATGCAAGGTGAGGTCTTCAGAACTTTCATTTATTTGCAAAATGCACATAAATAAATAAAGCCTATAACTGTGATTTAATTCATTCCTTTTATCATCCTTTCAAGCATTGGTCGCTCCAAATGATGCAATAAGCAACTGTCAGTGTTGACTCCTGATAAATACTTATTTTTGGCCTTGCCACTTACAATATCGTGTGATTTCTGCATTTAAATAGTTTTTTCTGCATCCTGGATGACTTTTTTAGTGGAGATCTTTGATTTGGCAGGAAAGTGGTCTGGTGTGCCCCCCCTGTTTGGGTTCTGCCACAGCTGCCTGGGCTGCACAGGCTGGTGGTGAAGGTTCTCACCAGGCTGGGGACTGAACAGATTGTCTCATCTAAGTCCCTTTTGGTGTCACCCAGAGTAGATGCTTGGTCACTGATGTGGTGCAGCTGGGGTCATCAAAACTGGGCTTGTGTTGAGATGTATCTGGTTTGGTGTTTTGTGTGCCTGCTCTCCAACTGTACTCATTCCTTCCAAGTATTTTCTGTTTAACATGCCATATTTCTTATATCATAACCTCCAGTTTTGGAGCCAGAACCTCTTCTTGGGGATGTCAAAAGGAAGAGTAGAACAATTTCCTATTAGCAACTCAAATTTTGTGAGGGCCAAACGTCCTTTGAAAATACTATTATATGTATCCAGTTCAATCAATGGATGAAGAGATTCTGATTATCAGCAATTATTTGTGGTGAAAGGAGCCTCAAAAGCAGAGGATCCAGAGAGCTCTCTTACTTAAAACTGGAACATAGAAATTGGCTGGAGTAGTTGCTTTAGGAAGCGCAGAAAAAAAGTTCTCCTTCATGTTACACACATTTTCAAGTAATCACTGGCTATCACCAGGGTGACTTTTTGCAATACAAAAAATAATGATTTTTTTGGTGAGATCTGAAATACTAGATCTGAAAAATTGAAGTCCAAGTTCATTTCTTGAAAATATGTCCAGGAGCTTTAACCTTTTCTTCAGATTTCATCAGAATGATTTATATAGTTGTATATTTTTATGCCCAAACCTAGTTTTTTAGCCAGGTTGTAAAAAATATCAGAAATGTGACTTTAGTCAGCTATTTCTTTGACAGCAGCCCCAAAAATTAATGTAGCAAGCTAGCAGAGCCTTTTTTAATTTTAGTGGGGTTTTTTAAAATGGAGACTTGGTTGCAATCTCCTTTGAAAATTCTGTTGCTTGCTCAAATGCAGATATTATGTGCATAATGAGGGGTAAAACTGACAGGACATGTCTGTCACTGGAGTAATGAATATTAAATGATCAGTTTGAAATGAATGAACTGTAAAATATATAATTATCATTCAGTGTTCCATGTCTTTCACAATAAAAAGCATGAAATGAAATTTGCAGTAAAATGCGTTCCATCTGCAGTGCTGTAGGACAAAAGCTGAGATGTCACAGGCCAAAATCACTCATATTAGCAATTCATAGAGGTGGTTATTAATTAGGGACCGAGTGATGAGGGGAAATAGTGTTTGATATTTAGTCACAAGACTTACCAATTAACTAAAAAAACCCAAATGGGTGAAAGATGCAATTTCATTTTTCTTCCATCAGTCAGTCTTTTGTTTGACAGATGAGTTTTTCTGCACTCGCCAGAGCCCTGGAAACCCTTTTTACAGGAGACAGCGGTAATTAGGAAAAGATCTATTTAATTATCAGGGAATACTAATAAGCAAGGAATGGAAGTTTAGCTGTTTATGAGATTGGACAGACAAATTAATTAATTTGTATACATAAAGAATGTATATTATGTGCAAGTACTATTATCTTGCTCTTGTGAGCAATTAATTATTCCATTATTATATAGTACCTGTTTTGGAGGGAAATGTACTGGTTGCATATACTGTTCCAGTGTTTCTCAAAACAGATGTTTTCTCCAAATGTGAATTTTCATTTTTGGAGAAGAAACGCAGCTAAGTTGTCACCTCCTGTGAAAAATGCATGTATTTTATGATTGGCTTTTTGCAAATATTCAAATGAATATTATATGTGTTAGAAAGTGATGCTGTATTAATTCTCTTAAGTAGTGCGTTAAATATAGGTTTAGGTTATAAAAAGTGTTAAAATAGAAACTATGCTATGTAGGATAAGTTTTTAAAGAAAGGACTCTCAGTGAGATAGCAGCCACAGGACACCTGAATCTTTCAGAGAAAAAGAATTTATTGCCCCATTATCAAAAGAAACAAACTTCCTGCCTTGAAGGCGCTGTCAGGATTCAGAGGAAGAAGTTGATGATGACCAGACAGAATCCTGTGTTTGAATGGAATTTATGCATCATGTATGATGTGTATGAATATGCAACAGGCTGTTGTTTTTAATGGTTCATCCTTTAATATGGGTCCTATTTTGGGCTCTTGCTGCCCAGAGAAAGGTACCTGAACATCTGTAACTCTTTGTCTTTGTCTCATATTGTCCTAATTGAAATTGTCCAAATTTTTATTACTCTAATTGTATTACTATTTTTATAACTATTTTATTACTATTAAACTTTTAAAATTTTAAGAACAAGTGATTGGTGTTTTTCACACAGGGGACCTGGGCGAGGCTGACCAATCTTCCTACCTGTACAAAACCACACAGTAAAACCTCCTCCTCATTCAGGTGGTCTCCAGGTTTACCTTCCTTTACTTGGATATCTTCTTCCTCACCTGTTTATACCATCAGGCTAACCTGAGAGGGACAGTTGTACAGGGAGGTTCCTTGGAGTCAAGATTTAGGAGAGCTGGAAAGTTTTTGTGGAATTTGATAGTTTGTTCTCATTCCTAAAGAGGCTCTAACACACTAAAACATCTTGGTGCTGTCATTGGATTCGTATGGAGACAAGAATGTGTTAATTGTTGGTGCAAGGACACGGTCCAGCTCTGACTGGAGCTCTGGGAACTGACTCCTAATGCAGGCAAATTGTGCCACACTTTCACCCCAAGGTCCACCTGTAGTCAGCATTTGTTATTTAAATGCATAAATGTGGGTAGGAGGAAAGACTACTTGCTAATGTAAGAATTGCATTTTAAAACTTAGCTGTTGGCAGTATAATTTCTATGTGAATAGACTGATATGTTTCAAAACACTCAGGAATTAGGAGACACTTGAGGATGTTAATGAAAGAAAGAAAAATTAGAGCCTATTTCCAGGTTGAAATGCAAAAAAAAAAAAAAGAGGTGAGGGAGTTTTGAGGGAAGAGTAAACCATTCAAATAGGATCAGTGATAATTTTAGGTTTAAGTCTATAGAAAATGTACTGAGAGAAAAGACTGCCTTGGAAAAAATAAAGACTGCATTAATAATGAGGAGGTGCATAAAAATAAATTAAGCGTTTTGTTATAAAGTCAGAGCTATTTATAATCAGAAACAGCATCAAAGCTTAAAAACATCTTTCTTTCAGGCAGTTCCTAGGTCTAGACTCAGCTATTAAAAGAAAACAAATGCAATGGAAAAAATTAAAGTGTAGGTAGAATATGTCTGAAGAATGCAGAATAGTTGTGAAAAGCAAGGTGCTTTTCACACTATGCTTACTGTATGGGTTCCATAGCTCATGGAATTCAGGCATTCTCTGCCTTGGAGAGCTGAAACACAGAGGTCTTGACTCTTGCCATGTCTGGAACAGCCACATTCCCATTGATTTGTGGGGGTAGACCAATCATTATTTGTTTTGGAGTGTACAGAAACTTCAGTCAGGACTACAGAATAATAAGAGCTGTTGTATGAAAGTGCAAAGAAGTTGGGCTCTGTCCCAACTACCAAGAAGAGCAGCTCTTCAGAGTCTGTCAGAAATGATCACCATGGATAGAGCTTCACAGAGTGGTACCAAAGCAGGAGACACTCCAGTGTTCTCTGCCTGTGTGTCATTTACTGCATTTCTGCTTTCTGCTGGGACTGAGAAGGGCAACGCAGGGGTCTGAGGATGAGGAAAGAGACGAGGATCTGACTCCATGGTTCAGAAGGCTTGATTTATTATTTTATGATATATATTACATTAAAACTATACTAAAAGAATAGAAGAAAAGGTTTCATCTCAGAAGGCTGGCTAAGCTAAGAATATAAAGGAATGAAATAACAAAGGTTTGTGGCTCTGACACTGTGTCCAAGCCAGCTGACTGTGATTGGCCATTAATTAGAAACAACCACATGAGACCAATCACAGATGCACCTGTTGCATTCCACAGCAGCAGATAATCATTGTTTGCATTGTATTCCTGAGGCCTCTTGGCTTCTCAGGAGGAAAAATCCTAAATAAAGCATTTTTCATAAATGATGTCTGCGACACAACGCCATCAGCTGACACCTGCCTTGTGCACTGTAGGAAAACTTATGCAATCCTTGTTTTATTAATGTGTGGGACCGTGTGACAAATGCTATTTAAAGGTACATTCTGAGAGATGTGGAGTGAGGATGGAAAGTCAGTTAATAGATTTATTTTGAGGTACATTTGACTTAGGACATCTGAACATCGCAAACATGCCTAGAATTTATCAAACTCTCTCAGTTTCTTGCACTCTTCCTATTATTCCCTCTTAAAGAATTGGAGTTTCTTGGTTTTCATCAGGGAATAAAGCATCTCTTCTGTAGTGCAGTCACAATTTCAAAACCAACATAGTTCATTTGGAAGGAGTGGTGGCCATATGAAAAAAAAAAAAGATGAGTGGCTTCTTTCAAGGTCTGCTGGATGAAGTAGAGGACAGGTAATTTGCAGCAACACCTGTCCTATACATGATCAGCTTCTCTGCACTGCAATATCCTTCAGGCCCCTGCTGCATGGAAATCTGTAATTTTAAACAAATAAAACATAATCATCAATACTTTCTTCTGTTTTTTTTTTTAAAGGGAAACTACTGACTCCTTTAAAATCCATGGCATTAGGATTTATCTCAATTCCCAAGATTTCCAAATGTGTAGGCTCATATGTAGGAGCATAGGATTTCAGTGAGATTAAATTTGTATACTGAGATAGCACTCAAATCTGTGTTATCAAAATAGTGTGGCATGAAATTTTATAAAGGCTACCATTTTAAAAGACTTTTTTCATTTATTTTAGCCTCATAATAGGGGTTTTAACTTGGGATTTTTCAAAATACTGTTCTCAGCTATAGAGTATTGCTGAAACACTTGAGACATAATTGCATGAAGCCTAAGGTACCTTAATATCCTTTTTTAAAACTTCAACTCAAGGTACTATTTACAAAGGAAAATGTGCTAATCTGAACTATAAGGTGTTGAAAAACCTTTGAAAATCTGCTCAGCCAGTGTTAAAATGTCTTAGGTTCGTTAGCATCTGCAATGTTCACTTTAGAGATGTCATAATTGAGACATTCATAGGAGAAATAGCAGCAATTGGAAGGCCCTGGTTTTGGTATTTCAGGCAGTAAGGGGGATATTACAGATGCAAATGTTCTTTTCTTCAGTTAAACAGGGCATCCTGCAGCTCCTCAGTGAGGTCTGTCTTTGGTGATTTTAGGGGATTGCTCTTTCTTTTCTGCACAACCACTGTATTTGATTTCTTTTGCTTCCCATGAAAACACACTGTCACAATAAAAATGTTCACTGGGGATCTGTGTGTTCCTCAGAATTACGTGAAATATTGGAATATTTGCAATGCATGTATGTCCAGTCAGTGAAGCAGTGCTGGGAGCCCTGGTCAGCTCTGACAGAACGTTTCAGAGCTCACTCGTTCTTGTTTATTTAAGGAATAAAGACAAGAGTCAGGTTAAGTTAAAATGCCTGCTGTTAGTGCTCATAATGGAAAAATAAATCAATGTTCTGAACAACTTTCAGCCCACATGAAAGACATAATGTGTGTAAGACCAGGGCAGCTTCATACAGTGCGTGTGGAGTTATTAAATAGCAAAGAAAGTTAAATTAAATGATAGAAGGATTTAAATATTGTGCATCTCAAGCTTTTATGTCTTTTTAAATGAGAATGAAGCTGTTCATGAGGAATCCATGTTGAATTGAAGATCAGCATTGATAAGCAAGATAAGTGAGATGCTTTTTGAGTGCAAGTAAACACATAGGAAAACACCTTCTTTGTGACTTTTTTGTGCCCTTGAAACATCAATGAAAACATTTTTAAATCATTGGATACTTTCCCCAAGATTTTTAAGTGTGTAATTTTTATGTCTGAGGATGCAATCAGTAAGTGCTGTTAAAGTTCCTGTGGATAGCTGTGGGACAGACTCCCCTAATTCTGATTTTGTTCCTTAGAAATGGAACATGAACAACTTCCTGCTCTTAATGCCGAGGCATGGAGACTGGGAGCTCAGAATTCAGGTTTGCATTCTCTGAGGTCTGTTATGGCAACTATCAGTAGATAAATGTATAAGGCCATGTTGATGAAGGAGTTGAAATGTCTTTTGTGTTAATTAAAATAATTTTGAAGCTTAAAGGCACTTCAAGGCCGAGAGACCACAACTGTGTGATCCATTCCCTGAAAAAGGGCAGTGAGGCAGGGTGTAAAGACTAATTCCTGTATGGATATGAAAATTCAATGTGTGCGCTTCAGAAATAGGGATCAGAAGTGAAACATGCTGCTGAAAGTTTTACATCTCATATTGTAATGAAGTTCTACAAAATTTGTGGCTAGATTGTTTTTTCCTGAACAGCACAGGTTTGGGTTGAGCAAAGCATTCATGAAGTTCCTGTTAAATGTCTAATATTAATTTCCTCAGTGTTAAGAAGTTTCTCTCCCCTACTCACAAAAAACCCCAAACAAACAGATTTACAAGAGAATTAATCATATTTATGGCTGCATAAGCATCTCAACATGTCAGAATAAGTAGAGAGTATGTTTTCTTACTTTAGAAATACCCAACAGCAGTGAAATTACTGATGTTATCAAGTGTATTAGGCAAGGCACTTGGTGCTTTTGGTCAAATTAGTTTGTAATAAGAATTAGCTACTAACAAAAGAGTCTTCCTTTTCAAATGTTGCCCCTTTTTTAATATAAGAACAAATTTTGTTGATGGGAACTGTCATTGTTGAAAGGCCTTCTCTTGGAGGCCAGAAAATGTGTTTATGGCAGGAAACTTGGTGCAGAATAGGTTTTGCTGTGCAGCACAATCAAAGCAACGCCAAGGTACCCGCAGGAGCTCCACTGAGTAATTTAATGTTGCTGAGATGCACTGCCCATAATGTATTGCTCAGTTAAAATGTTCTCCAAAGAGTTCACATCTCATAATCACAATTCATAAATCATATAAATTCTGATTTAACTGATCCTAATGTCAAAACTCCCATTGCCTTAATTGGGGCGGGATTTTCATGTTATTATTTTATGTAAAAGCACATAAAGCATTATAGTTTAAAGTTGTCTATCTGAAAATAAAACCAGAACATAACTACTGGAATTTCAGTAATTGATGCAATGGAATCACAGGGAGAACAAAGTGTGTGGGACAGAATAAATTTCTTCTCTATAATTTGTCTTTGGCAAAGCATATAAAATGTGTTTTATATCAGATCCTTTCTGGAAGTTTTCAGGTTTTTTGTAGGTAGGGAAACACAGTTACTCCTGCTAAAGCTACTCAATTTTTTTTTCCTAATGCTGAGACAGATTTAATCCTGTAAAATGCAAACATTTATTTACTTGTCCTACTTCACAGTCATTTTCAGTTTCCACTTTTTTTTACTTAGTTTCTTTTTCCTCAAAATTGAAAGCAAAAATCCATGTTTGTTTTCTCTGCCTTCCAGAGGAAGTCTTAAATTCTTTCTCAAGCTCCAATCCTCATTTCTTTAGTGACCTAAGCCCCCGTATCTGCCTATCTTCTGAACATTTTTGTTCTTAGCTGCTACTTTATGAGATCTGGGATTTTGCTGCTGTCTTTGGTTTCTATTCCTGGCTCATTTTGGAAATCCAGGTTTCTATCTCAAGACATACCTTGGGGGAATTAAGGTCTCCTGTGTTATAAAGCTGCACGTGCACAATACAGTCACATGTATGACCTGTGTGAGGAGGACTTGCTTAGTAAAACACAATCTCTGAAATACTTCAGTGTAGTGACATCCAGCCACCAGAAACTGGAGCTACTGCAGACTCCAGTGAATTTCTCTTCAAGGATATGAAATTTCAAAACTTCTCGCTTATTTATCAAAGAATAACCCCAGCACGAGCTGCACTTGGGAGTCAAAATCATCTTCATATATTTATCATCATTTATCATATACTGCTTACGCAGGTGCAGTTTCACATGATCTGGCAAACACAAAGCCTAACATTTTCAGAGTCTATTTTTAACATTTTTCCAGGGCCCCACTAAGTGTAGCTTCTTTCTAATTCCCCAAATTTTATGATTTTAAAACTTTTTACTATCACCTGGGCATCCTCAGTTTGGGTGGTTCTAAGGGGAAGGCCTTTGACACCTACACGGGATTCCAGCAGGCTGAGCTGAAGATCATTAAATCAGCAGATGAAAAGACTTAGAGCTGAAAGAGGTGGTAAGAAAGCCTAAATTTTCTGCCAGTTTTTCTGGAATTGACAACCCCTTTAAGCTAGAGATGGGAGAACATATTATCAACACAATTAAATGGAAAATAAATCCATCGTGCTATTTAGAGCAGAAAAAGAAAGAAAACATTTGCTTTCATAAAGCAATTCTTAACCATTACAATTTGCTACCTCAGGTTTTAGAAGGTGTCAGTTAAATCAACTGACAATATTGAATCTGCCCTGGTATCAGGAGTTAAACCTTCTAATAGTCATATATTTTCTTTTATAATTCTTTTCCAATGTGTTCTTTTTGCATCAGTGACATTTCCTAACTGATTTGAGTCAGGAACCATCTGAATTTTGCAAATACAATTGTAATGTGTCCCTTGTACACGTGCTGCTTCCCACCCACTCCTCCTCTCCCCATGCCCTAATAAGTGTCTGTCTCAGCTTAGAGAAAAGGTGATGTGAAAATATTTGAAGAGACACCATCTAATCAAAAGAATTGCCTTGCATTCCCAAAGAGCATGGCTGTTTTCCATTTGTGAAATTTCCACACCACAGGTCACACAAAGCTTATATTGCCATAGCTTTTATATTTGGGGATGTATCTCCCAAATTCATCTCCAAGACAAGAGCTTGCAAATAATTTGATATTTTATTTTGCTTTTGCTCTCTTGTTCTTTTCCTCTTCCCAATACCAGTCTCTAAGGTCTAAACTGCAGCATTTGTTCATAATGTACTTTTCTTTTCTTCCCCCCAATATAATTTAAGGAATGATGTTGCTGCCACTCATTTGACTGCTGTTATTGCTCATTGGACCCCAACTGGAGAAAGCTAAGGCTGGTAGAATTGCACTCACTGTATTCTGAGAGTTCCTTAGGTAAAAGTGCCATCAAAAGTATTCCCTAGGAATCAGTAAGAAGAAAGTTTTGGTGCTTTTTTTGTTTATTTGCTTGTTCAGGTTTTTTGTTTGATTGGTTTTTTTTTTTAAGAGCTCAGACCCTTAACAGAACCAGGAGGAATTAAAAGCATTTGTAACTTGAAATTTGAGTTGCATAAGGAGTTCCCTTTTCATGTGAGCTCCTGTTAACTGTCTCATTGTGGTTCAATTGCATCTGCCTGCAGTCAGGGGATGCCCCTTTGTGCAGCCTGTGAGCCACACCTGAGTGCCACTGGAGCTCACTGCTGTATCTGCATGCTCAGGCAATTCACATGTTCCATTAACAAATACAGAATACTTCAACTGCCCTGCAAACCAGAATCCCAAAAGCCATAAAAAGCTCTGAAATTGCATCCATCACTTCTCATTTTTCAACATCGACAAGACTTTTGGCCTTCATCTGCTACATAAACTCACCAATCTCTCCTCTGGCTGTGTAGTCATTACAAGATAGAGATTTCAGATCCCTGTTTTCCATTTCACCTTTCCCTGACACATCCCCAGTTTAATCTTCCTATTGCTTAGTTATTGCAAAAATGGGGAAAAACCAACTACTGTGAAGATAAGTAGGTTTTCTTCTGAAAGAAGATCTATTGCAACATAGGAATGAACTCAAAGCTCTCAGATTAGTGCTAGACTATAAATTATTTCAGCTTTAGAGGGATCAGTCTCCCAAGTCCACAGTTTCCTAATGATTAAACAAAGAAGCAACAAAGGAACAGAATGAACTTCAATTTGCCATAAATATATTTGTATGCTTTCCAAAATAGCCAGTGAAAAAATAATTTGCTAATTGCCCATATTTACCTGTTGCCCTCTGTTGTCTTGGTGGTTTTGCTGCTTTCTTCACAAAGGGAGAAACTTGAATCTCATTGATGTCTGGGGGTTTTACAGAAGACAAGACAGAAAGAGTTTAGGGTTATATCTGAAGATTTTGTTTGGTTTCATAATTATTTTATTTATTTATTTGTAAATTTGGTTTCACTTTAAGTGTCAGCTCTCCATCTTTGAGGTGATTTCTGTTAACTCACCAGGTATTTTCCTCAGCATCTGGTACACACAGCTATATAATAGCTATAGAAATTACCTTGCATCTGAGTTTGCTGCAAATGGGGTAGATATTCCTTGGTGCAGTGCTCCCTCTTGCCTGGGGGAGTACATTCCTCAAACTGAAATTCATTTAGCTGTCACCATTGTATTCCTTATGTAGGAGTTCCAGTGACATAACATTCAGATTGTGCCTGCAGGAAGAAAGCTCAATTTATAACCACAGCAAAGCAAAGCCTCTTACATTTTTCCCCTTCCTTTTCATTTTGTGTCTTCATCCTTTGCAGTCAATAGGAGATGGATGGTGAGAGGGCTGTAAATGGAGAGGGTTCAGCAATAAGACAATCTGATGGTGTAGTGTAGTCCCTCCTTAAAGTGTCTTTTTGTGTCATCTTCCTGTGTGCTTCAACACCAGATATCCAAATGTTCAACAGCTGGATTTGAAGGACAGGTTTTTCCAGAAAAACTTCAGATCCCCTGGTTAAATTGTGAAGAAGTGCAAACTTTTATCAGTAATTAAAATGCAGATGTTTGTTTTCTCTGCAATGTACAAAACACAGAAGTAATTGTAGGTATTGTTCCAAAAATACAAAGTGAGAAGGTGACCAAGAGCTGTGAGTTCTCACCCACCTTTCTGCTTTGTGTCTTGTCAGGTTGGGTTTCTCAGGTTGCCCTTTCTCTTGTACCAGGGCTTTGCAACTGAAAGTAATTCCTGCAAAACTCTCTGAACCTAGTTAGGCTAACAGCTGAGAACACTTTAAAAATATTTTGCAAATTGCCTTTTTATTTCAGTGTCTTAATTGGAGGGATGTCTGCAAGTGTTGAGTGCAGTACAATGTGCATGTCATTTTTCTTTTATATTTGAATGCTTGTTGCAGTGCCTTTTGAGTAATTTGTTAGTGGCTTTTGAGTAATACCATTAACATTGGAAGTATATTAAATAATTTCTCTTCATAGATAAAATAAGCTGAATGGATATGAAACACAACCGAATTAATTAGGCATGGTTTCTTCTTTTCTAGTGAATAAACACAAGCCTTGGATTGAGACATCGTACCATGGAATCATAACTGAAAACAACGACACTGTGATTTTGGACCCTCCCCTAGTTGCTTTGGATAAAGATGCACCTGTTCCATTTGCAGGTAGGAATGTTCATGAACAGCACCATTTGAGCCTGTGGACTGCATTTTGAATTTGAAAATTTTGAATGTCAATGATTTTGAATTATTGGCATTTGTAAGGAAGGAATTTCCAGCGTAATTTGAAGGTTGTGTCTGAGTACTTAGGGCCTGACTGTTGGCCATAGATCCTGAAATGAGGTGTTTCCTACACTGAACTTGTTGTGAAGCAGAACAGAGTAAAGAGAATAATACAGCAGGCACCCACTAGCAATATATTTTAATGAAAACACAATAATTACACAATTACACTTGAATTTGCTTTTATAGAAATTAATCATTGCAATTGCCTGAAGGGATAATACATAATTAATTTTGTTCAGCAGTAAAAGCCCCTGCTTTCTCTCTTCCTGTTCTGCACCCTGGCTGTGGACAAAATGTGTGACAAATACTTAAAGTTGCTCAAATCATATTACTTACTGTGTAAGTACTTTTAGCTGTTGAGACTTTGACAGAAAATTTAATGGAGGTTTTGAACATTTTTGCTCATTTTTGCTGTATGATAGATGTATGTCATATACAAGTTTGCATTTCTATTAAGTCTATTTTACCTGACACTTTTTCTGTCCTGAGTCCCTTAAACAGAATATGAGACTTCTTCATGTTGAGCAAGTTGTCTCTAAAATTCTCTCTTTTATTAAAAATAATTTTTGAAGAAAAGAGAGAATAGTAAAGCTTGATAGCTGTAAGATGGTGCAGTTGTTAAAAAGATGGTATTGCTTAAGAATCTTCACCTTTTCTAAGGAAAGGAACTGGTAAAGGTGAGTGTCCTTGTTCTCAAGGAGTTGTCATGTTCAGGAAGCAGAAGTCCAAGTGCCTGTCCCAAACAGCATTTTACAGCATCCTGAAAGAATTCTTCTCAGTCACTTTTCCCAAATCTCACACTGGCATCAGCTCCTACCCTGCCAAGCCAGGGCTCCCAAATGGTTTTTATATATTGACCCCCAGTTTAATATCAAGATTGTTTGTTGCTCGTGGTGCCCAGTGATTCTTGGCTGCATGAAGATCAGTTCCCAGTGAAAAGATGCCCTTGCCATTTTTTCCCTCTATTACTGTGTGTGTTCCATCTTAGGTTTGGTTCTTTCGCTTGCATTCCCTTAGGATCCTTCCAGGGATGTTCATCACGTGCTGTTGTCACTGACCCTGCAAACTCTGCTGACTGGGAATTTGTTAGCCTAATTATTTTCTTCAGCTTTTACATTGCAAGAATCAACACATTTTTCATTAAATAGTAGTTTACTTTTTGTGTGGAAAATCATCCTTTGAAATACTGAACTTACACAGACAGACTGGCTTTTGTGATAAAGGTTATATTAGACAGTAGTTTTAATCTAGCTTCTCCATTTATTAATTCAATTTATATTGAATATAAAAGTATCTACTTCTTACAAGGGTAAATACTTTCTGTGTATTCCCTGATACTAATTGTTTATTTCCTGATAATATTTGGCCTCATGATCTGCAGTCCAGGCATAATATTATAGTACTGATGGAACCCTTCATTCCCTTGAAGGGCCTGCATTCCCTATGTTTTTGGAGAAACACCTCTATGCACTTTTAAAAAAAACTCCTGTCTTTTTAAAGTGTTGGAGGAACTTACTATTTCTGTTGTAGTTTTTGATTTAATTTAATGTACTTTTATTTGGTTTCCTAATATCATTAATTTATTAAAGGTTTTTATGGAAAATTAAATTTGCATAATGTATTTAGTAGGAGAAAACTGAAACAGATACAAGTACAACATTAACAATATTCAGTAGCTGTACATGTAATAGTGTGGTAATGTGGAAGGTCTTTTATGGCCATATATTATTTGATTGTGGAAATTGCAGTTATATAATGTATCAGTCTTCAGTGTAAGAGAGAATCAGAGATCCAACAGATCCTTTGTCATCATCCTGGTAATGTTTTCAGTATTTTGTGAACTATTGGAGAAGGAAAAATTTCTAGTGCTTGGAAAGTTCTCCATGTTTGTTTGGTTGGTTGTTTTTTTAATGGGCCCAGATTCAAGAAAAAATCCGGGTCGTTTCTGATCTGTGCTGAAATGTCTGCTAAGATCTCCTTGAGCAAACTGTACTAAGACTAAATTTATGTGAATTCTTCCTCTGCAACAACCCCTGCAATAGTTCACAGGCAGATGGTTGGCTCTTCCATCAGGATTTGTGTTACCTTATAAAAACAAACTTTTTTTTCAGTAGTACCAGTGTGCATTTGACTTTAAAAACACACACAAAACCTATTGACAAAAGATCCCCTCCAGCAAACCAAAACAAAACCCCAAATCTCAAACCAAACAATAAAGACAAAAACCCAGCTTCCATGTAGGCATTCAGTGCAGATGGGCAGGAGTTCTACAGGACCAGGGAAACACCTATTTATTGAATTGAATTTTATCTACTAACTTATACTTACTTATTCCATATTTCTATGTTGTTAGTGAGGGTGTAGTTCTGTTGGATGTGTGCTTAACTGAGTCCTTGTGTTTGCTCCTTGCTGCTTGCCCTGGTGCACAGGTAGTTCATGCATTTCATATTTTTCACCTGGGCAAATAATTTTTCACCAGGTAATTGCTTTGTTACTAAGAAGAACACTTAACTCTGTTAAGAGGCATTTCCTATTCAGTGATTCTTATCTGCCCTTAGTGCTTTGATACGCTTTCTGTACCCATTCCTATGATCTCCTTTTTTTAATTTAAATGTTACTACTCCAAACTTCAAACGGTGTTTTGGTTTTCACTTATGGAAACTGTAACTTTTTTCCTAATACCTCTGCCTTTTTTCATCACCATGCCTACAAAGGTAAGTCTGTCTACCCCTTCTAGGAGCGCACACATTATGGTGCACGTCAAACCTGAGTGGTCACAGGAGAAAATTACTGTAATCTGTGCTTTTTTTCACCTCTATCTAATGTTAAACATCAAGGGTGATGACAGGAAAAATAGGAGTCTTCTGTGCAGTTACCTTCCTGACTGCTCTGCGTTTCCAGGAAGGAGTAAGGGGAGACTAACAGGACTAAATGTGCCTGTGAAAATGCTGGCTGTCAAATGTGATCAGCATTTTTCATAACTGGAGCACAAAGACTTTCACAAGACTGCAATGAATGGCTTTTCGTGTCTCTTTATCTAATGAATTTATTGTGAATAATTCAAGTATATGTAAAGTCCTAGTTCTTAAAATTATCATGGTGGAAGCATACCTCACTTTCTCTTTTTTATGCAATTGTGGTTTTTGTCTCCTAGTTTGGAAGGAAAGCTTGAAAATACCAGTATAGGCTTCTAAGTGTGAGAAGTTTCAGGATCAGCAGCTTTCCATATTTCAGTTTTTCATGCCCTGGCCCAAAAAAGATTTTTGCAGACTGGTGTTGAAATTCAACTGACCTTTAGAATAACTAAACTCACCATGGCATCCTGGAGCCTTTTGCAGGGTATCAGAGACATTCCCTCCCCTTGGCCAAAAAATACCCCCCAAAAAATGAACCCCTACAAACCCCACAAAGAAATTGTAACAGTTCAGGCTTAGGGGTGATTTGGCTAGAAACAAGGTGGGATCTACTGAATCAGTTTGTCAGGATTCTGTCCCTAACAAAATGCTGTGAGATGATGGATGGCTTTTGGAAGAGACATCTACCTGCATTCCAAAACAGCAACTACATTTCATCAGCAATGCTGTGCAAAACAGATCTGAAAGGAACTTCAGGATGTTGTCAGCTCATGCTCCTGCCCAAGGCAGGCCCCTTGTCATTGCTGAGAAACAATTTAAACACTTTCCTGTCCTAATCTTACAGATCTGGAGTGGCAGAGATGCTAAAGCTTCCCAGGGTGGTGTTGCACACTTCACCATGTTCCTGGTGAAGTTGTGAAGTTTCCATGAAGCTTGGTCTGAACTTTCTGTACAGTGATTTTAGCCCACTCATTTTAGTCCTATCCACAAGGCAAAGCAGATTATTCCTTTAATGCAGAAGCCTTTTCTGTTACTCCCTAGAAGCACTGTGAGCATCCTAAACAGCCTGGTGTGGAGGGGATTTCTGCTGTGTGAGGTGTTTCCTGAAGCAGAAAAACAGGAGGTAACATTCAGGGCAGTGAGGTGATGGATGTCCCTTCTCACCCTGGAAGGGAAGAGCCAAACGTGTCCCTGTGCCCCCATTTCTGGGCTGATAAAGTCACATTTGTGACACAGCCTTGTGTCCCAGCAAGGCTGAGCTAGGTAATTGTACCAGGGTGGACTGGGCGCATCACATCTTCAGCTACTTTTATGCTCCTGATAAATTTATAGAGAACCTTTCTCAGCAAGAGGAGAGCTCTGGCTCCCCTCAGAAAAGAAATGTGTGTCTCAGAAGCAGTTCCAGTTCACACCTCCTGAGCACATGGGACTCTGACTGTGTTTTGGCTGTGCTAAAAGCACTGTCAAGAGTAAGGAGACAACAAAACCAGACAGGAAGGATGCCTGAATATTCACTAAACTACAAGATGCTACCACAAACTCTCCAAATCTTCTTTGTTATTTTAGCAGCTCAGAGTGTGTATTCTCAGCTACACCACAGCAAATCCAGCACTTGTCAGCCCACTTACACCCAGGGACTGAACACAAAATCCCATTTCTCCGTTTCGGACTCTGAAGCTGTCCAGCCTCCTTGTTGTTTGTTTGTATTGAAAAGCAGTGGCATTAATAACAGCAACTATCCTTTTGCTACAACATTGAAAATCCAGATGTTATTCTAAAATTGTAATTCTGAATATTATTATTTCTACTCACTGTCATCCAGACTTTGAACATGACTCAGTTTAGGGTGCCCAGAATTCATTGGTGTTAAATATTTCACTGTAAAACTGATCAAAAAAATATGACATGCAGGCAAAGCCATGGAGTG
The DNA here is from genome assembly GCF_028769735.1 of Zonotrichia leucophrys gambelii. Classification (NCBI taxonomy): domain Eukaryota; kingdom Metazoa; phylum Chordata; class Aves; order Passeriformes; family Passerellidae; genus Zonotrichia; species Zonotrichia leucophrys. The sequence goes on from NC_088179.1 coordinate 3,398,711, forward strand.
TTGCAATTGCTTATAACATTTTTAATGATTTTTAATTTCTAGCTTTGAAGCTTACATTTATTACTGTAGCTTAATTAGTTAAGGCTTTAGCCTTCAAAGGCAAAATCTCAATCTCTTCATGGCGATCCTAATCTAAGGTAAAATAAAAGATTGGTAATAGCACAATTAATTCTAGGGATGCTGGCTTTGACTTAAGGGGATGCTGCTTATCATCCAGTAAAAAGTGATAAACACGATCAGGTTTCAGATTTAGAATGCACTAAAAAACCAGTCACTCTCACAGTGACCTCTTCTAGTCCCTGAAGCTCAGAGATCAGGGGTTTGAAGGCTTTTAAGTTTGGTTATTTTCTGTGATTGCCTTTCCTAGTCATTTTTTACAGCTGGGAAGTAATAGTAGGTGACATCAGTGTGTCCAAAGAGGACTCAAGGGTCAGGGTTCAGGCTGTTCTGATGGAGCTTTTAGTGGCTGCTGAGGGGGCTTTGTTGCAGGAGGAAGGGGCTAGGGAGAAAATGAGAATTACATGCTTGGGTTGGGAGTGAATGCAAGTTCCTCCTGACAGATAAAATCAATAATGAATGGGAACGTTGAGATACTTTGTTACACCTAAATATGCTAAATTACTTGAATCTAGAAAGGATCCATGAAAATAACCAAGGAATTCCAGTCTGATGATATCCACTTGGACTTTTAAAACTAGTTATGGAATATAGTGATTTGTGATACATTTGGTTTTGAGCAGTTTTCTTTATGTACAAGACTTAAACTTTAGAAAAATAGGGCAGGATACTACAGTGGATTGACAATGAAAAATGGTCAGACAATAAAAAAATGAAATATAAACAAAAAAGGGTCAGAATCTGTCATTTTATAGTCCTGATGTGGACTAAATAACCATTTAAGTAAAAAATTGTTAAGTTAAAACAGATTGACACTGAAGGTGCCAGGAAAATAATGAGTTTTTAAACTCTTGGGCTATTCAGAACACAAGAGAGAAACTTGAGTGGGGAGTACTGGAATTGCTAAGTCTATGGGTCCAAAAATTTCTTGGCTGCTGTTATGTTTTGAGGATGGATGTAGATTTTGTGTCACACTCCTTTGAAACTGATGGAGCCTTGCTGTATGAGAGCCATTGCAATGTGCCTGATTCTGCAGCTGAAATATGAAGTAATTTATTACAATGAATTATAAATCCTTTTCTTTTCAACAAAATATTTTAAAAGCTGCCAAAAGTATTTATTTTATTGAGGTACTACTTTCACTTTTTTTTTTCCTGCAATGAAACATTTTAGCATGAATTAAGATGTAATTTGCTTTTGAGATGTGATTTTTGCTGTGGAGTTAAGTGTGGTTTCTACACTTTTTAGACATTCTCTAAAATCAGAGGTGGTTCCTCAAGGATTTCAAATTCTGAAAGTCACAGGAAGGACAGCATAGGAAACTCATCTGTTTGGGGGTAAAAAAGGATGAGGACTGGTCATCTTCTTATGGTTTGAGTGGTACATGGAGGGTTACCTGAGGTCTGAACAGGCTTATCTGTTAAAAGAAATGTGAGCAGCTGAAAAATGTAAAACTGCTCTAGTTATCCCTCATCATTAAGATTGCAGTGGAAATCATAACTGCTTAGCTTCTTGCAATTTTAGGTAGAAATGGATGTTTTCTAACATGTATTGATATAAATTAATTTCTTTCAAATAACTGTGCTAGCAAGCATAACTTCAAGCTATGAAGATTTATGGTGCACCAGTTGAAGCAAACAAGAATGATACCCTGGGACATTTTCTCTTCTTTTCCTTATTTGATATTTGAGCAGTAGTAAACTTGAGCTGCTCACTTCTGTTCTCCAGTGTGTGTGAACCTGAGAATCCAAACTCTGCACCCATCTTTACTTCCAGTGCTGCAGTAACAGGAGAGACCCTCAGAGGGAAGACTCAAAGGAAGGAACAAACTGAGTCAAATAATGGAAATTCCACCCTAATAACTTTCTTCACACTTTCATTCCATCTGTGGTCCACCCATTAATTCAATTACATCTCTCTCCTCTACATAAATAATTTCCTTTTTGTCGTGTTCCTAGGTGAATGGTGATGAAAACCTAAAAGGATTGCTTGTAAAAAAATGCAGCATTCTTTATACAGGCTTAGAAAGAATAATTTATAATGCCAGGAAGTGTTAGTAATGCAACAAGTAGAATGGGAATATTCACCACTTAAAAGTTTACTGTAACAAAATTGGCACTGCAGGTTTAAAAATAAAATCAAAAGGCTTTAAAATGTGTTCCTCAGAATGGAACTACTTGAGTTAGTGTAAAGCAGCAGGGACAAGCCTCTTGCTTGTAATGGTTTCTGAATATTAAAAATGTTTTTAAAAACCAGGCTGAATAGGTAATTATTTATTCTTTAGAGCTCCTTGTCCACAATTATCTTGTGGAAAGAATAGATTAGAGCCCACACTTTTCTTTAAACCTGCTTCTTTCCACTCAGCTGAAAAGAAATATTTTTCTGGACAGGAACAAACACTCTCAATAGCCTAAAACTGCTGTTGATCCCTTTCCTTGCTAGGGCTACCTAAAAAATGCATGTGGTGCTACTTTTATGAAGCAAGAAGGAGAAGGACAATATAAAGAATTCAAACTCTGGACAGGTGGTTTAGGTCATTGATTTTCTGCTCAATTCTCCTGTTTCTGGCTGTGTGAAATGCATCCAACCAATTTGTTCTCCTGGCTTGTGGTTTCCTCCACTGTCCTTTTTTCTGTCTGTTTAGATTACAAAAAAACTTCTCCCAGTGCTTTTATCTCAGTGTCTGTGGAGCACTGAGCATCTCTGAGTGCAGCCCCAGCACAAGGAGGATTTGCTCCTCTCAGCTGTTTTCTGTTCCATACCCATTTAAGGTATGGGTGTGTTTATAGGGGATGTAACAGTGCCACCAGACTGATATATAGCACTTTTGTTCAGTAATTTGGAAACAACCTCTCCCTTTATAAATCAAGTCCAATGCTTCTGTATTAAATATTATGTTAATATTAAATATAATGTTTATTTAATATTTAGCCTGCTATTATATTAATATTAAATATAATTATATAAATTATATTAATATAATTAATATAAATATAATGAAAGGCTATATTAATATAGCCTGTTATTATATTTATCTTAATATTTAATGTTAATATTTAATATTAGTATTATACTAATAGTAATATTAAATATATATTTAAAATTACACTATATATAATATATTTTATATTATATATTTATAAATATTATATATTATATATTTATTATATATAATTATCTAATGTATAACTATTACATAATAATATATTATGTATAATATTTTATTATGTATAATATTTTATTAACACATTATTAAATATATTTATAGATATTATAAATATATTTATAAATTTATATAATATATTTATTATATATTATAAGTACATATATTTATAAATATATTAATAATATATTCTATTATAATAAATATTTAGATTCTTTTAAATGTCAGATTTCAGGGTAACTCTTGTTTCTCAGACTGAAAGGCCATCTAAAAAGAACAGTGGAAGCAATATTAGATTTTTTTTTTGTTTGTTGCCTCCATCATGGTGGTGGTGAGCATAAACATATTAGAGTTCAGAATGTTTTGAGAAAACAATATATAATTTGTGTTAGATTTTTGCAGTATCACACACTCTGCCAGTCCCAGGCTTGACAGAGACTCTGCTCCAGCCCTGGTGGCTGTCCCTGGAGCTGCCCAGCTCAGGCTTAGGCCAGTTCAATCAAGGAGGACATGCTGGGCTGGTCAAGGGATGGAAAATGGGCACCCAATGCCATCCCCACAGCCCCAGTCATCTCCTGGTGCTGTGATCCTTGGAAAATGGGCACCCAATGCCATCCCCACAGCCCCAGGCATCTCCTTGTGTGTCTGAATGGACCATGCATCCCACAGCCCAGTATCTTGTGCTGTGATCCTGTCCTTGCAGAGCTGTGTGCTCCCACTCTGGGATTCTTGCTCTTTGCCTCCCTCCCAATGCTGTGTGTCAGCCTCAAGGATTTCATTGATTTGTTTGCCACCCCATTCCACAACCCTGAGACATTCTGTGCTTAGTGAGAACACAGGAGGGCATGAACAGGCAAAATACTGATGGGTATGAAGTGTAGACAGATGTGTTATAGGCATTTATGATGCACATTATTGTGAAACTTCCCAGGTGTAAAAGCAGCTTTTGGACACAATTAACCAGTGTGTGCACTTTGTATCCACACAAACACTTGCCTTACACTGAGTTTGTAATAAAGTATTTCACATCATAGGTCAGTTTCCCTCACTTACAGCACTGTCTCTTGGGGGAAAATTATACAAAGATTGAGAGAAAAAGAACTAGTTTCTGGAAGTGATTGGTTTTTAGTTACTTCATGGACTGTGACTCCAGTTAGCTGGTGTGCAATTACCATGGTGATATAAACAGACTGCAAAAGAAACCTACATTACCTTTAAAATTGTAATTTTTAAATTTCTGATTTTTTGTTTGTTTTTTAAAAATCATTATGTACTCTAACTTACTTGCCCTTTATATAAAGTTTAAAAGAACAGAAAAATAATTCAGGTTTACAAGGGAGAGCAATTGCCAGCCTAATCCATCTCCATAAAAAACTGTATTTAAATTTAACTAATTTCCTTTAAAATTATTTAGTTAATTAAATTTAAATTTAGTTCAAGCATTCCTGTCAGATGACAAAGAAATTTAAGTAACTGTGATTCTGAGGCAGTGGATATGATAACTACAACATGTCAGGCCCAGTGTGTTTTGTTGTTGCTGAAAAGTTTTCAAGTGAGGTGGGTCCCTTTTTAACCAGCTGCTTAAAAAATTTCAGAAAGGCTCATTGGTACTTGATTGATTTGTTAGTGCCTGTGACAGATTTAATGGATATTTCTGACAAGGCTTCTGCTCCTTACTGCTGCCTGCTTGGAGAGCTTCCAGGTGTGCTAATGAAAAAAAGTCATGAATGAAGGCAGGAGCAGTGAGTGTTGTGTTTGGTGTGGCATCCAGAGGACAAACATGAAGTATAACACTGTAATTAATAGGTGTGCTAGAATTGAAAGGATGACAGCAATTTCACATCAGCTTTCAGATGCTTTTGGACTAGAATACATTATTTAGGACAGCAAAGTTTCTACAATCCCTGCCCTAGCCACTTCCCTGTAATTTGGAGCTGTTTCTGCATGGCCTCTTCTCCCAGGGCTTCACTAAAACTGGACAGAGCAAAGGGCAAAATCCTGCAGCTCTGTGGGTTTAAATGGGTGTTTGCCCACCTCTGCCTCAGTGCTGTCCTTGTGTGTGGGAGCTGCCTGCTAGAACAGCAGCATGAAAGGCAGCGGGAATCGTGTGCAATGAAAGAGAAATCATGTGCAATAAAAAGCCCCATACGCTTTGTATGAAATTTTTGATTAAAAAGTGCTTCCTTGAATGGAATTTGCCCCAGCTGTTGCCATCTGTCAGTGTTTCAGTGCCCTTTAGAAAGCACAACAGTGTTGATTTCGGTCCGTCTCTCTGGGGGTGCTGCCATAGGATGTGCCACATATGGCAGATTATCAGTGGCACTGCAGGAGCCAAGGGCTGCTGGGTGTGGGGCTGAGATGATGCACTGGAAACAAAACAGTCCTTTGCTTTAATCTGCAAGATTGGAGTAGCAGGCCCTGCCTACTGTTTACTGCAAAGTGCTTTTCTGTGCTGCATGTGAAAGCACAGCAGAGAAATCACAGCTTTCTCCAGAATCCCCGCGTAATTGGTTTGCTTGGTGTGGTTTTACATACAGGGAAAAGTTAATTTGGTTAGAACGTTTCTTGCCAATGACTGTGGCTTTATTGAGCAGAATTATATATATAGGAATAATCCCCCTTGTGCTGATTTATTTTTAAGTTTTTTATTTCAGTATCATGTTATCTTCATAGAAGAGAGGGAATGAACACAAACGCTTTAACGTGTGTCTGTCCTGATGCTGTGACTGCAGGTGTAGAGGTGGTGGCCTGACTTCCTGAGAGGTGAAAAATAAACAAAAAGGACAGTTTCTCAGACAGCAAGAAGTAAAAAGCTTTTTGAAGTAAAAAACTTCAAAAGAAATAATTCTGAAAATGTATTTAAATTTATTAAATAAACCCTTAAGTCAGAAAGCTACAGACAATCCTAAAATACATTGTTAATTCTTTTGCCGTTTCTGAAGCTGCCTCAGCATATGGAGGTTTGAAATAACACTGGATGAGGGACATTAGATAAACAGGTGAGACATCTGGAGCAACAGGCTGGGCATTTTTTGGGGTTTTCAACGTCACTTTCTGGAAGGACAACACTGTCATGGTGCAGCTAAGGTAATGCTTAAATTTGCATTGTCATTAAACTCAGTCTGAATTTTCAGTAGCATTTTGCCCACAGTGCAATTTCTGTATGAATTGGTATGCGACCCAGAATAAGGGACTGAAGTACAGCTACTTTGCTTAAATAACATACATTGTTTAAAATAACATACAACTTCCTTGGAGTTTTTTAAATTGCTGTACTGAAGTTGAAGTTAGTTCCTACACTCAGCCTTGAGACTGACTCTTAGTTGTAGAAATTACTGACTTATCTTCAGATTGCAAGTTTAAATCATATATAAATAACATCAAATATTTATTAGTTCATTCTGGGATACTTTTATTATGAAAATGGGAGAATTTTAACTCTTTTCCTGTGATAAGGATGTAAAAATCAAAACATCAGAGGAGAAGTGAATGTAGATTTAAAACATGAAAGTTTAGCTTTGAATGAAAAAAGAGAAAGCTGAGTCATTGTTTCCTAAAAGTAATGAGAAGTAATTTAAGGAGCTGAAAAAAGCAGATGTTGGCTCATAATTAACTTTTGAGATTGATAAATCAGTAGATAAGCTCTAGGAAACAAAAGCCTGAATACACAGAAGGAGAGACATGCTGAGAATTCCAGGTAGTTCTGTGATTGCTACAGTCACAATATTTATTCTGAGTTTGTATTCATCTCGAGAAATGTTCAGACTCAATAGTATTTTGCATATGAAGAAGGAACTGCTGTCTTTCACTATGATTTATTGAAAACTGTGTTGAGTGTGTGATACTGCACTGTGATTTTCTGCTTTCTCGGTGCACTAAAGCTGCTCTTGTTGTGCTGGCTCTTTAGTTGCCGCTTGAGTAAAACCAGGCTTTTTGAGAGGTTTGCACTGGTCAGAATCAATCAATTTTTTATCTGGAAACCAAGAGTAACTTATCACACTTGAGGAAGGTGCACAGAGCACAAAACTAGGGCATAGGAATGAATATTTCAGTGTTCTGCACTTAAGCCACTACGTGCTCTGCTGAAAATACTCTGTGTTTTGCGGATGACAATGGAAACAACTGAGAAAAGGAGGGAAAGAGAGGAGTGTTCCCTTTCTTCCCTTAGTATTTGTTTAAATCAGGTATTTGTCAGCAAATATCTGAATTGACTAAGGCTGTGATCTGATAGCTGGTGTTTCCACCTCACCTGGCAGCCGGTTTTCCCACACAGTACATTTTATTATATTTCCCACTCAGTTTATTTTGTTCTTATTTAAGAATTATAAATTCATATAATTTCTTCTTTGAGCCAGGGTACGTATCTGTAATTGTTCTTAGAAGGAATTAGAGTCCAGAGGACTTCAGAAATCAGAATTTAATTCTTTCATCTGGCACAGATTCTGGGCAGTCAGTTAAGAAATGCCAGGATTACCATTCATCATTGGGTGTCCATCAATATCAGTGAACATCACAGGAGGAATCTGTTGAAATAAATGGCTGATATTCATAGAATTGCTGCTGTTCATGTTCCCTGTACAACTCTGATGACTGTAATGTGTACAGTACTTCCTCTTTCATATTCCAACATTCATCTCAACTTCTGCCTTCATTTCCTTTTGGTTTGGAAAGGTGGCTTCTCCCATTTTCCAAAAGCATGCTTGCTTCAGTTTCAGGGCCCTGTCCAAATTGGTCAAAGAACAGGATGTATGTGTATATTCATCTCTTTGAAGGATAAACTCTTAGCAACTTAAAACCCTCAGAGAGTTTCATTTTTTTGGCAGTGGACATTCAAATGATGTAGGTCAGTCCTGAGAGGGGGCTGTTTGCCTCTCGTGGCTTATTGCAAATTCTTTAATTGTCTCACTTGATAAGCATTTAATTTTAGATTTCTTGCCATTTTGTTTATCACAGTCTGTACTTCAAATAGAGCTTAAAATTCTCGTGTGTTTTTGTCTCTCAAATTATTCCAGATAATCAGTGGATTAGGTCAAGAAAATGCAAGCTGCAGTGCTGGGCCTGAGCCCTTCCTGCAGGGGACAGAGAATTCTCAGCTATTCATTTTTTGTGCACTTCAACAGAGATTATACACAAGAGATTATACACAAAGGCTTTGTCTGTCTCTCTCTGTTTCTAAGGGGTCTTAATCACAGGCAATGGAAACATAGTTTTAATTTATCTGTAGGCTTTTCAAGTTAAATGGAGGTTGCCTTTGCTGCTGCACCACAAATAAATATTGTATTTATGGTCTGGTTCCTGCCTCTTATTTCCCCTGCCACACAGCACTGCAATTGCCACAGGAATTCTGATCTAATAATGATCTCATCACTGACACATTGGCACCTTTGGCTTGCACTGACACATATCTGAAGGAGTGTGACTTATGTCAGGGCTGCACCTCTTGGCAGCTTCTGCTTTCTGCTGCTTTCTGCTTCCCAATATTTTTCAGAAGGGAAAAATAAAAAGCTTTGCATTAAGACGCTCTATTTATTCTTGGCAGTGGAATGGTCCAGATGCCATTTATGCACTTAATAGATTAGTTCTTGTTTATTAAGAAAATGGACACCATCAGTTTGAAATAAGTCAGATTTTAATCTACAATGAGTTATCAATGCTCTGCTAAAAGACTGAAGGCAATAGGGGTCTGGGCACACGTGGGTCTGGCCCAACATTTACTCTCCCTTCTAATCAGGAAAGTAGCTTTGTTTTTAAAAGCCCTTTTGAAGGTATTTGTGGTAGTCAGAAAATTATTTAGTGGCTCCATATTTACTATATGATTGACAAGTTTAATAGGCTACATTCTGTGATGTTAGTGAACCCTTTATTTTTTCAGAGCCAAGGGTTGGAAATGTGTATTTTAAAATTTATGCTTGTTAATAGATCTGATTGCTTGAAAGAGTGGACAGCTGCAATAGCTCAGTTCTGGGGCTAATTAAATAATGTGTCTCTTGGTTTCCAATGGGAAGCAATTGCTTCCCTGATAAATAAAACAGTTTTCATGTTTTAGGTGCTAATGAGGAAAACCCGATAATGATAAAATATGTCAGTGTTCATTTTTGGTCTGTGTGCACTGTGTGACACAAAATAGTGCTGTTTGGGGAAAACTGACCATCACCTGCTGCAGAGAAACAGAAAAAGCCAAGAATTCCATCTGAGCCAAAATTCCCTAACTGGTTTTCTTGGAATAGCACTGCATCTTTTATTTCATGATTACGGCCATGTTATTGCAGCAAATAAATGACTGTTAGATCTGCAAATATCAAAAGCATAATGGATTTCAAATGATACATACAGAATTAAATATTAAAGAGCTGTTTGAACCCACTGCTCTGTTAATGATGGCTCGAGTCCTGGATCTAGTTTTTATTTCTTTCAGTGAAATGCTGACAGCAGTTCCTTGGCTTTTCTCCCAGTCTCCCCAGTAAAGATATAATTCTATTTGCTGAGCACAGGAAGGGTATGCTATATTTCTAATGCATACCCTTCCTGTGCTCAGCAAATAAGGAGCAGGTCCTTCCTGCTGGACCTTATCTTCCTAATTTCTAGCCCTTGAAGAATTGAAAAATTGACTATCAATTTACTTTACCTATAAAGTAAAATGAATCAACGGCTGCAGAAAAACAGCCCATCTTTATCATTGCCAGGAGACCAGAATCCTCAGTGTGGCTGAAAATGAGCAAAAGTAACAGTAAAAGAGAAACAACCTCTATTTTCCCACCCCCCTCCCTCCCCACTCTGTGTTTTCTTCTCATGACTAATTACTAATTCTAAGTGTGCAACCATCTGCTGCAGCCAGCAGTAATATCCAACAAATTCTGAGCTGGGATTTGCACCGGGATGAGTGGCAACTGCATGGCATGGCCATCCTGGGCACTGTAAATGAAATTGTTCTCCTGGCTTGGAAATTCATTGTTCACTGCAAGCCAGATGTAAGTGCTTGGCTCAGCCCTCTGGAGCACACAAGGACAGAGTTCCCAGCTCTTCCCAAAGACTCAGCTTGTACAGAAAGTTCATTTGTACAGCAGAGTCCTCCAAGACACTTGGACCTGAAATTTGCAGAAGGGGTAGATGCTCTTCCGTGCTGCTAAAGATTTATCCCCACATGTTGAGGAATTGCTCAAAGCTACAGTACCAAAGTACCTAAGAGAATCAGAACAAATACTTATTCTAAGTTATGAAAACTGGGGAGGAACAGGAGGAGAAGGTGCTGTAGGACGGGTGCTTTCCCAGGGTTTTGAAGGGGATGGGATAGGGAAACTTCTGGGGTTTTTTTCCCCTTTAAAAATATCTTCTAGTAGACCTATTGAGCCAGCTGTGAGGGATTACTCAAGACTCAAATAGTCCTTTACATGTATCCTGGGATGCTTCTGTGGGAGTTTGACTCATGTTAGGGAATCAGTAGCTGTAAATTTAAGAAGCACATCTCTATTACATCCCTAAAGAAACTGTGTTTTCACAGTGGAAATGCCATGCCAGTACTGGTTCTTTCTCTTGGATTCTTCTTGGTACTGAAACCCACTGTAATGATGTTTGATTGCTTTGGTGGTGGTGGTGATGATCGTTCTACCAATCCAAAAGGAAGTGATTTTGGAAGTGCTGTCCCTCCCAGCTCTCAGGCTTTTCCTCTGTTTAAACTCTTAAAGGGCTTCACTGTTCCCTTTTAGGATGAAAAGTTCCCTGAGTTCCTCATACCGTATTTTTTAGTTTCCTTCAACAGTCCTGTGAACTTGGATGTGAATCTGTAATGTCCAGGGCGCTTCCCATTCCTCTCACTGTTTCAAAGAACCTATTTCTATTAGCTATTCTATCATTTCTGTCTGAACATAAAACCACTTATTTGGTTTGTAATGTTCTTTATCTCCATTAGTTTTCATAAGTATAAAATATTTCCCCAAGCATTATGAAAAGATTAAAATTCAATTTGAGTGCTGAATTATGCATGGTTTTCAATTTGGCGATACTCTAAGAATTTTTTGTTTCTCAGCTTTTTAGTGTTATGAGAAAATATCTACTATCAAATGTATTTTTAATAGATATTTCCTGGTATTAGATGACACAGTTGGCATTTAATCCATTCTACGAAGCTGTCTAAATATTTAATTTTACAATACATAGCGGCCAATCTTTTTGATAAATGGAATGCTTCCATTTATGGCTACAATTTGGGGGGTGCAAGCTTATAAACAAAATTACTTCCAGAGGAAGAAAATCAGTTCAGTTAATTATTTTACTTAACTGTGCATGGCAATATCTATCAAGCTGCCAATGTAGGAAAATAACCATCAGCAGAATAAACCCTGAAAAGCACTAATCAAAATTCAGTATGATTAGCATTCTTAATTTAAATAAGGAGTAGGATCCTGCAGATATCCTGTGCTGCTGGAAATAACTGAATAATGGATAATAATAAAAGCCTTAAAACAGAAGAGAAGCTTTAAACAGTCAGCGTTTCCCTCTACCATGTTTTATCTTTTAGTGTCTGGATTGAAATTACAGATATTTTATATTTCTACTTCATTGTAGTCTTGGTCTTTCTTTTCTAAATATTCATGCAGATATATAAATGAATGTCCAGAACACATTGAAATCACTTTGCTGGAATTAAAAAATACCAAAGCTTAAGATGCTGATTTCTTTGCTTTTATTCTTAGATCTTCATAGTTCTTTAGCTGGAGACCTTTCAGGGGTTAGCAAAGTAAGGCTCCTTATTTCTTGGAAGGTACTAAGGAGAATTCTTTGAACATACTGTTTTTCTTTCTCTTTTGTTTTAAAGTAACATTTGCACACAGCCAATAAACTTTGTACCTTCATATAATCTTAGGTAATCTTATCTTGACCTTCTCAGGCAGGCAGAGAATCAAATGAATTTCACTTACTTGAATTTGGTTCTCTAGGTACTCTCAGCATTAGCTCTTTATATACCTATTTGCTTAAAATGCTTCCAGGAATTATTAGTGTTTAAATGTGTGCATTCATTCTTGCTAGGAATTTGACAGAGCAAATTTTATTGACTTTATTGGTTCATAATTTTAGCTTTATGTATGGAATGTGTGAAGCAATACAGATGGATTTACAACTAAACACATTCATCTTCATGAAATGTGCAGCTGAGGTCCTTAACTCTAGGATATTTCTGAACATTCACATAAATGCTTTCATTAAGTAATCAATAGCATTGAGTATTTTTACATAAACCATATGGATGAGAGATGTCAAAAAGTAATAGGGATTATAAATCCATTTTGTCAGTTCTCAGAGTGCCTCAATACAAAATAAAGGAATATAACTGTGCATCTGTTTAAGAACTGATAGCTGTAATATTAATACACTCTAGATATGTCTTAGTAATGCAGAAATAATTTTTTGGTTATTGAGTTTAGTTAGAAACCTGCAGGTTTTGACCCACTATTGGCAAATTCATATCATATATAATAAAATACTTTTAATCAGTCAGCTCCTTTATTCATTATACAAAAATAATTTTTCCCTTTTGTATTAAATAAAGGTTTCCTTTTGTAATTGTTTTGTTGAGTAAAGGTCTAAAACATTAAATTGTGTAGTGTTGTAGTTCAATCAAAAATATGCTGCTTGCGAAGGATTTCAGAGTTGGCCACAAATGAGCAGGTTATAAAATAATCAGTTACAGTAATCTGTGAAAATGATACTTTGTTGTTATTGGAAAATAAAATCCAATTCCAAATTTTATACGGTTCTTTCAGAGTTAATGTTTTTTCAACAGCTGCATAAATTAGGAATTGCTCAGCTGCTTAAGTTACGAGCAAAAGCCAGTGCATAAAAATCCTCCTTAAAACTTGTCTCTGAAATGAATTTGTGGGAGTGGAACAGTAATGAAGTCAAAAGCAGGCGAGCGGATTGAGATCAGGATTGTTGTGCTGTTGTTACCACAAGGTTTTATTGATGAGTGCATCTTCCCACAGACAGTTCTGGGAGTGCAATGAATTGTTCACAGGATAAAATGTGAGAGCCCAGAATAAAGGTTCTCCTTTGCTGTGCATGTCCTTGGTGGCACTTGGCTGAAACACCAACGTGCCCAAAGAAAACAGATTCCAGCATGCTCCTGTTTGGAATCAGGGAAATCTTTTCATGAAGACAAGCAAATAGAACCAATCAAGAATTCCTGAATCCACCAATCTCATTTAATTACCAGGACTTTAATTGAGAGGAGTGTACGGAACATGACCTGGAGGTGCAAGCATCCTGTTGAAATTCCCACTGGACTTGTATCTCGGGGATAACTTTGCTCCTTCTTGCCATACAACTCTTGTCTAACTTTCATATGCCTGAAAATTAACTCTGATTTCAAGAGTTAAGATCCTAAATTATCAAATGCCTGTGCTGCTCCTCATGCAGGCTGCTGGTTCCACTGGCTGAACCTTCCTTGGCCTCATCCTTGTCTGTTATTAGATGATCTTGGGCCAAGAAAAAGTCCCTTGGCTGCTGTTCAAAGGGGCTTTGAATGAATTAAATGTGGCTTGGCTTGTAAGATCAAATTTTCTCACTCTTGACTCTCTCCAAATAATTTTCACCAAGAAGATAATACATGAAAAAGACTACTTTTAGTAATTGGATTTTACATCTGTTACACCTTTCCTTGTGTGTTGTAAGCATGGGGATTCCTGACTTCTTGCTATGCCCATTATTTATTTGCAGCTCTTTTTGCAGAATCATGCTATACTGTAGGAAACATGGGCAGAGATCCCAAGGAGGGAGCTTAGAATGAATTTGGTTTATTTGATCTTTTGAAGAGAGGACTGCTGGAACAAAGGAGTTTTCAGGTGCATGAAAGGGTTGATAAGAGGAAGGTAGGAATTTCCTTCTCTGCTTGTCAGGACTAAAACAAAGAGTAGTAGTTTGAAATTGCAGCAAGAGAACTTCTGATCCATTGCTATTTATTTTTATTTTATTAGATCCTGTGGTGTGCTAACAATCATTAACTATTAGACTAGTGGAGTTTGGCATTTCTGTCATTAGAAACTTTTAAACAGATGTTGAAAAAGGTTTGGGTTAAAAGTATATTTGCTTAGAGATACAGTTGGAGTAAATAGTTCCTTATTATCCCTTTCAGTCAGCTTCTGGTTATTTTATGAAGGATTTTAAATCCACCCTGTTAAAGGGTTCAAAGCATATGGCTGGGAGTCTCCAGTGTGGTGTCGAGCAATGCAGTTTCCATGACAAGAACAGAAATAGCAGTTTGAAGTCTCGCTGTTTTAACAAGTTTTTTTTCTCACGGAAAATGTTGTCAGTACGTCACAAGAATATAAATACTGCGTCCTTCTCTCAGTTTCGTTTCCAGTTTCCCAGATAACACACAGCCTAAAATGTAAAGCATTAAGAAAGACTGTTTGGATATTTTAACATCTAATTGATTGTCCTTAAGATGGATAATATTCTTTTGGTTTAGAAAATTATAAAATGTCATTCATGTCTCCACCTACGCTATTTTTCTCTGGTGGGTAATCTAATTTTAATGTAACTGTCTTCTGTTTTGTTTGTTGTGTTGGTCCTGTTTTGTCATTCTGTAAGAGAAGCTGTTAATCTGTCTTTTTGAGGAGCCCATGTTTTGAAGACAAACTGCCCAGAATACTTTAGCCAAATAGAAATGTAAATAGGAAAGAAAAGCTGGGGTGTTCACAGGGGCCTCAGGTTGAGGGAAGAGATGAGGATTTCACTCCATGTTTCAGAAGGCTTGATTTATTATTTTATTATATATATTACATTAAAACTATATGAAAATAATAGAAGAAAGGATTTCATCAGAAGGCTGGCTAAGAATAGAATAGGAAAGAATGATAACAAAGGCTCTGTCTCGGACAGAGAACCCGAGCCAGCTGACTGTGACTGGCCCTTAATTAGAAACAACCACATGAGACCAATCCCAGATGCACCTGTTGCATTCCACAGCATCAGATAACCATTGTTTACATTTTGTTCCTGAGGCCTCCCAGCTTCCCAGGAGGAAAAATCCTAAGGAAAGGATTTTTCATAAAAGATGTCTGCAACAAAAAGCCACATCAGTATTTTCTTTGTAAATTAGAAATTAAAATCTCTTAACCTGCATAAGCATATTCAGTAACACAGTACATACCTTGAACATTAAGTTTTGCCTAGGCTTTCCAAAAGTAAATATTGTGCTTACACGTATTTGCTGTTAATGCCCTGATACTAAAACTATGTGAGTGCTCTGTGTGCAAGGGAAAGCCCAGCTATATGCACCCAAATTCTTGACTGTGACTGAGATATTGTTTTCTCTGGTAGCTTTGGGTCCTTCTCAGGTAGTCAGTTAAATCTGTTGAGGTCTTTGCAGATGAGAAAGGTCTGGAGTTTATCAGTATTCAGAAAGAGGTTTCTGGCAGTAGAAATCTTTGGCATGGTGTGCTCTTAGTGCCTTGTGTAACCGAGCACATCAACTTCACTGGGCTTATTTTTCAAGTGTCAGAATCTTTTAATGTCTTTATTTTTAGGTCTTCCAGAGTGATAACACCTTGGTATCCTGTTTCGAAGGTGTTGTATTTGCTGCTGGTCCACTGGGTCTCCACATGTTGTTTAGGATGAGTTTTTTCTGAGGGTTGAATGACAGTTCTCTGCCAAAGGAGGCACTGGGTTACAGCACGGGGTGTGAGCACTTCAGCTTGACAAGTCAATTCATGACTGGCATTTATTCTGCAAACCTTTTTTTTTTTCCTTTTTGTACAATAAAGAATGATGCTCCATGTAAAGGCAAGAATTCCTGCCAATAGCAAAGGACTCAGCCTGACATCAGAGCATCTGTATGTCTGCCTGATTTCTGATTTACTCTTACATTTTCTCTCTTAATTTGAGCAGGGATTGTAGTACAGGTATCTCTTGCCCTGGTGACCAAAATGTCCATCATTTGATGACAAAATGGATTGCATTTGCCACTCCTGCTCTGAGTTCAGGAAATGAGAGAGGGGGGTAAGGAGATGCAGGAAATGTCCAGCCACATGTACATGGAAATTTTGATCTCTCTGTACAGTATCAGTTTACATTTCAATCAGCTCTTTTGAAAAATGGTAGTTGTTGAGGGCTGAGGGTTGGTTTTTTTTCAAGACACAAACCAATTTTTTGTGTGTTGTTGAAAATCTCTGCGATTCCTTCCGAGTATGTGCTGAGACTTGGTGAGGAACAAAGCAAGGTTCAAACAGATCCTGCCAGAATCACAAGTGGTTACCCTGCAGGATTTA
Source organism: Zonotrichia leucophrys gambelii (assembly GCF_028769735.1). Taxonomy (NCBI): domain Eukaryota; kingdom Metazoa; phylum Chordata; class Aves; order Passeriformes; family Passerellidae; genus Zonotrichia; species Zonotrichia leucophrys. Next base: position 3,415,253 of record NC_088179.1, read on the forward strand.
AGGAGTAATAAGACAAAAGACTATAGGCTCTGTAACACCTGGCAATTCTGGAATTTCTCACATTTATCTGGACTTGAGAGAATGGGATTTGCATTACTGAATTTGATTAGAAGTAGTTTTTATGTTGTGTTTACTTAGGGCATCTTTCCCTAAGAGCTAGACCATGTGTAAGTGCAGGTGGCTGAGAGAGGAGGAGAAATGCACAGGGATGATGAATAAGGCCTGGCTGGATGTTGCACTGAGCTGCTGTGAGGGCAAACACTGAGCAGTTACAGAGCTAATGCAGTGTGGTAGGAAACTGAGTCCTCTGAAGAGCAGGGCTCAGTGTAAGGCGTGCGGAGGGAGCGCAGCAGTGAATTGCTGGGGCCATGAGGAGCCCTGTAAACCACTCCATGAGGCACAAACGTTCAGGTTCAGAACCCAGTCAGGATATATTCCTGACCTTTTCAGTGGCTGTGGCTAAGTATCACAGTCTGAGGCTTTGTTAGTGTGACTTGAATAGGTGTGTTTTATTCAGACTTGTAATTACCTCTTAACTGTAGCTAAAGTAATTTCCTATGAATAGGCTTAAATAATTCGTTTCATAATGTTCTATTTTCTCTTCTTTTTTTTATGTTGTCTTATACTTTAGATTTTTTTTTTTTGCTAACCTTTACAGTTTTTCCTAACTTAATTGATACTAGTTGAGGAGTTGATTAGATTTTCATTATGATTATGCAAGTGCCTAATCTTTCTGACAGCTGTTAGCCAACCCAGTTGCTTGTAAATTATAATGCATTAGAAATCCCTGGCTCAGAAACCTTTACATATTTTATACAAGGGGAAAAAAGAGCAGCATTTCTTCTGTATATAGTAAAGAGCAAGGCTACTTTCCCCTGGGGGCTCCCACTTACATGATAGTGCTTGGCTGAATATTCATATCTGATTTAGTAAATAGGTGGATGATAGCAATCAGGATGCTGCCTGCCTGAGTAATGAGATTCTGATGACTACCAGCTCCCTGATGAGAAATATTCAGAACTGTTAAGTGCTGTAAGATTCATGACATGGGAAGAGTGTAGTGAGCCCTTAGTATTTAAAAATTGTAGTAATTGTTTTTCATTGACTTTTTTTTTATCCCAATAAATAAAGTTTATTTGCTTTGTCTGCAGTTGTGCAGTTTTTAAATTTCTGAGTTTAAGGATTGGCTTTTTGTGTTTTCTTATCATTGGTAAAGACATGAGTCATAGGGTTTCTGTATGGATGCAGGGGGATCATGGCAAGGGTGTTTGGCCTTGGCCAGCCCTGCAGCAGATCCACACATCACAGCAGCTCCAGCAGTTCCACACATTCCCTGAGATTTCCTTTTTTCCTAGTGACCTTTCTGCAGAGAGTAGGTACATTCATATAAACATTTCCATAGAAGCATACTTTCCAATATTACCAAAATTAAATATTTGATTCTGTGCACTCAGCAATAGTGCTTGATTTAGCTGTTCCTTCTTCATCAAAGCTGTTTATTCAATGAATACCCAGTTTTAAAATACCTTTTTAAAGAATAAATGGCAGAGATTGTGATTGTTATATATTCTTTCTATCTATATTTTATCATTAACAACTATTATTATAACAACTATTTTATCAGTATATATATATACTGATATATATAACTATATATATATATATAGTTATACATATATATATAGTTCTATATATCAGTGTATATATATATATACTGATATATATAACTATATAACAACTATTTTATCAGTGACAACTATTGAGATCTAATCCTTTGTAATTTGTTTTTAGGCTTGCCACTGAGGTTTTTACTACGTTCTCCATATCTCCTAGGCCAAATATTTTAATATCACATCTCTTGAATGTGAGGATCCTCCTTAATTTGCTAGACACTCTGTAAGAACAGAAACAAGTTAAGTGAGAGAGTCCACTTGTAAAAAAAATCTTGGCATGATAATTCTGTTTTAATAACTTTTGTCATTAAAATTATTTAATGCTTCCTAATTTGCTGGAATAGAGAGCCTAATGTGGTCTGATGAGGAACAGCTATTGTTTACAAGGACTGTCAGCTGCTTTTATGAATTTTTGAAGCCTTGCTGATATGGCAGCAGATGAGTTCAGTGGGGTTTAATTAATTTGGGAAAAGTATTAAATTCCTTTTTATGAGATCATTAAATTAATATGAGTATTCATTTTAAATTCAAAAATTAATAAAAATACAAGTGAGAAGATTGATGGATTCTGCCATACTTTTAGACTTCATGACTTTACATTTTTCCTCACTGGAACATCTTTCAGAGAAGCTTCTGCTGGCAATGCCCTGTATCATTTGAGAGACTCAGAGACTTCACTCTTAAGTCTAACTTGTATGCTTTCCCTGTCCTATTTTGCACTGAATACAGAGGATAGAGTTAAAAAACCCTGTAAAAATAAAGAAAACTTGACTTGTTGACTGCGAGTCTCAAGTAGCTCAGATAATTTTATGTCTGAATTCTGGTTCTTAGTGTGTAACCTTTAAGGACATCGTCCTATTTCCAGTTAGTTTTATCACCATACTAATATTGTCAATTATCACCTGTCATAATTTTTTTAATTTAACATTTGGAGCTCACTAAAACACAGACAGTGTTTCATACATTTTTTTACAGGCTTTGACATGGCCTATTAGCCTAAAATTTTCATGATAAATCATCTGCCTGATATTGTTATTATACTCTTTCCCCTTCTCTTATGATTTCTAATACTAAACCTGCCAGAAGAGAATAGAGAAAGGCAAAGAAATTGTGCTTCTGGAATGAAAGATTGTAAATTGTAGATGTAGCTGAAAGATAAAACAGAAAATAAATTTAATGGGAGAAAAAAATCAAGCAGAAAATAGAAAGATGCAATAAAATGGTTAAGTGAAAATTATAGAGGGAAGAGATAAAACATCGATACCATTCTAATTAGAATTGTGAAAACCACCAAACCACCACCTTCCTGTTTTTTTCTGTTGATTTGAAGTGAAGGATTTTTTCCTGTCTTTTCTATTGATATAGATCTCATTGAGTATTACACTACTGTGCTCTTGTTCAGGCTGACATTTACAAGAGGACATTAGCTGAAAGCAAAACAGAATAACAGATGTAGGAACTTCACCAGTAAGGCCATTTAAGAGGTATTAATACTCTGACTAGTTTTCAGGCAGCTAGAAGGCTTTCAGGTAGACCATGAATTAGGGCCTGAATCTAAATTCCCATTTGCTTTTATGCAGTGGGAGGTTTCAGTGTCCTGGGATGTTGTGGTGTTGTTGTGAGGGTCCCCAGGACGAGGTGAGAGGTGAGAATTGACTCCAAGTTCTTAGAAGGCTGATTTATTATTTTATGATATTATATTAAAAGAAATTATATACTAAAACTATACTAAAGAAAGAGAGAGGATACATCGGAAAGCTAGAAAGGAATGAATAATAAAAACACCTGACTGACCAGAGTCCTGACACATCTGGACTGGCATTGG